>NW_005871048.1:38829644-38833366 GCF_000147115.1 Myotis lucifugus | reverse complement strand
AGCTATGTTACTCAGCAGTACTTAGTTACAGTTGCATAGAAAGCCAAAATAAATGCCTGCTTCTTTCTCCTTCTCCCTTTTTATTTATTTTATGTATTTAAAATTTTTTTATTGATTCAGAGAGAAAGGGTGAGGGAGATAGAGATAGAAACAAAAACTGCCTCCTGCACCCCCTACTGTGGACGGAGCTCACAACCTGTGCATGCGCCCTTGACCTAAATTGAACCCGAGACCCTTCAGTCCACAGGCTGACGCTCTATCCACTGAGCCAAACCAGCTAGGGCTGCTTCTTTCTCTTTCCTTATCAGTTTTCATAATATTGAAATATGTTTTTAAAGACCATTACAAACTCACTGATTTAAATCCACTGCTGTTATATGTGAACACTTCCCAATGTTCAAACTGTCCCATTTTTAGCTAGTGATAGCTTCTTCAAAGTGGCTCATGGGTTTTTTGACATGAACCCACTTAGATCAACCCCCAATGTGACTAGATTTGGAAGCAAGTCCTTAAAGAAGGCTATTGAGATTATAAGGTGTGGGAGCCGCTATAGGGTTAAGCCTCGACTGACCTGTTGGCAAAGTCACAAACAAGTCCCAGCTTAGAGGGCACAGTCCTCTTAGCATAATTAGGCTTGACCTTATAACACTCCCTAGATCTTATCTGGGAAGCTAAGTGGCTGAGGGAAGTGCACCAAGAACAAAAACAAGTGAAACTCACAAGAACAGTGTAACTATGGTAACCACTACCTTGTTTACCTCTGACTACAAAATAAAGGCTCAGCTTGCCTCGGGATCTTTCTCTGTGGCCTCGGCCAGGCACAGGAAGATCCACGTAAAACATTCTTCGCAGACTCCATCCACACCTTTGGGAACCCCTGGCCCGCTGAGGCTGGACCCCGGCAATAAGGGTGGGGCCCTAATCTAATATGACTGGTATCTAATCATCGAATTAGAAGAGAGGGATACACCAGGTATGCATGCACACAGAGGAAAGACCATAGAATTAATAAAGCTTCAGGCAGCTGGGAGACCATTTATGGTCATTTAAAGTTCCAGAAGAGAAGAAATTGGTACAGAAAAAAATATATATGAAGGAATTATAACAGAAAACTTCCCAAGTCTGGTGAAAGACATAAATTTATAGATTCAAGATCAATGAACCAAAAACAGGAAAAAACACAAAATCATGCCTCGGCACATCATAATCAAACTGCTAACAACCAAAGATGAGGGGAGGAGGAAAGAAAGAAAGCAGACATACAAAAAAGATGATATATTACATATATAGGAATAGTGATTTAAATTGGAGAGGGGCTTGCCCTAACCAGTTTGGCTCAGTGGATAGAGTGTCGGCCTGTAGACTGGAGGGTCCTGGGTTCGATTCCAGTCAAGGGCATGTACCTTGGTTGTGGGCACATCCCCAGTAGGGGGCGTGCAAGAGGCAGCTGATCGATGTTTCTCTCTCATCGATGTTTCTAGCTCTCTATCCCTCTCCCTTCCTCTCTGTGAAAAATCAATAAAAAATATTTTTTAAAAAATAAATAAATAAATTGGAGAGGGGCTTAACTACAAAGGGGCAGCTAAAGGGAGTTTTTCTGGAGTGATGGAACTGTCGTGGATCTTGATTGTGGTGGTTGTTATAAGATTAGTCAAAATGTTTCCTGGACACCAACAAGAGCGAATATTACTGTATGTGTATTCTATATAATAAAAGCGTAGTATGCAAATTGTCCCCTGGACCGGGAGTTCTCTGGGAGTTTGACCAGGGGATGGGGCTGGCCGGGGGAAGGGAGGAAGGCCCTGGCCAGCAGCCATCAGGCACTGGGAACCCCACCAGTGCACGATTTCGTGCACTAGGCCTCTAGTACATAAACAAGCCAGAAACCTGGGTATCATCCTCCACTTCTAATGAACCACCATCTCCTGCCAAATTTACTCTCTAAAGATTTCTCAAATTTGCCCTTTTCCCTCCATTCCCATTGTTTCTTCTTAGTTGAGCTCTCATCATCCCAGTCTGTTACTACTTTGATAAGCTCTTGTAAAAGGTGATCCCTTCTCTAATAGTAGGAACTTTAATCTGGAAGCTTGTAAGCAATGCAGAATCTCAGATCCCTCCAGATAACTCCTGAATTAGAATCCACATTTTACCAGGATCCCCCCGTGATTTACAAGGGCATTAAAATTTTAAAAGCCCTAGTCTAGCCCAGCCAGCGTGGCTCAGTGGTTGAGCATCTACCTATGAACCAGGAGGTCATGGTTCGATTCTTGATCAGGGCACATCCCTGGGTTTCGGGCTCAATGCCCAGTGGGGGGGGGGGGGGGGCATGCAGGAGGCAGCCAATCAATGATTGTCTCATCATGGATGTTTCTCTCTCTCTCTTCCTCTCCGAAAACAATAAAAGTATATATCTTTTAAAAGGAGTGGTGAAAGTGGACATCCCTGTCTTAAAAATAAATAAATTAATAAATAAATGAAATAAAAGGCCCTGGTCTAGGACATGCTGGAGTCAACAAAAATCTGAAAAGGCTGCTCCTCCACCTAACATTTCACAAGGACACATGAGGGATATCTGAGGCCTTAGACGACCTCACCCTACCAGGCTCACCGCCCACCGCCCACCACCCCCCACCCCAGCATCCGGCACTTCAGTAAGCGCTAACGTACATTCCAGCACACACACAACACAATGCCATGTCCCACAGCCACACCCTGGCCTAGAACACCTCCTGTTCTCCGTCTGGCTAATTCCTACCCCGTCCTCGAGCCTGGACTCAGACATAACCCTAACCAGCTCCGACGGCCACCGGGGGCTGCCCACACTGCAGGGAGATTGTGTGCACGTGTCCTTCCAAAGGCAGGGGCCCCAGCTCTCTTATCCTTTCCCCGAATCTAGCACTGAAAGCGACGTGTGTTCAAGAAGGTGTTGAGGAACTACACTGCTGCCTTCTTTGATTCTTAGGGAATTCCCGGTTTCCAGTTTGGGGGTATCCGTTTCTCCCATCACACACTCTTCTCCCGACAGATGATGTTAACCGTCTCCTAGACCCGAGCTACAAGCTGCTGGAAGCAAAATGCACTGCAGCTGTGTAGACCTACTACGTTTTGGCCTGTTTAAAAGGACTTACGGCCTCGGGCTAAGAGTAAAGGCCTTTTTTAATTTTTATTTTATTTATTTTTTTTAATGCCATAAAGCCAGCTCCTCTAAACTGATCTTGTCTGAAGTTGCAATTAAGTTGGGGGTTGTGGCCTTGTTTATTTACGGGTTCTCAGCTCAGGCCTGGCGGCCTCACAGGCCTCTACCGACAAGGGTCTGGTAATGTCTGCCCACCGGGCGCCGGTGCGGGCCTCAGGGCGGCCACCCGCCCCAGCACCGGGGGCTGATGGTCACCTGCTCCAGGGCAGCTCCTCGTCCTCCAGGTCACTCTCCGTCACCGACCCGTCTATCACCGTTTCATCGCTGTCCCAGTCTGGGGCCTGGGCGCCTTTCTCCATCTTCACCTCGCACTCGGAGTCCTTTTTTATCCTCGCTCTCCAGTTCTCCCCTTCCCGCAACAAGAAGGCTCTGTGAGCGTCTCTTTACGTTGCGAGTTAAAAACAAAATTCGTGGCGGGAGCCTGGCCTTGCACGGCGTGCTGAGGAGGTCAGAGGAACCAGGAGGGTCGTCGTGGCAAGGCGGTCCGGATGGGCTGTCGGGCCGCGCGCCGCCGGCAGGGGGGGCC
>NW_005871048.1:38826986-38829311 GCF_000147115.1 Myotis lucifugus | reverse complement strand
GCGGGTTAGATTCCTGTCCTCTTAGCAGGCTGGGCGGTGTGGGGGCTGAAGTTGCGACAGTGAGGCCAGAAAAGCAGCGCCGCCGCAGGCAACCGCAGGCCGAGCGCGCTAATGCCATCGGCAGGGGGGAATCCAGGGTGGCATCACCTGCAGGGCACCTGAGGCTCGTGGGACCCAGACCCCGGAGGAGCGAACTGTCATGTCAGCTCCTGCAGGACCCAGCAGCCCCAGCCTGGCGTTCCGAGCGTCCTCACATGCACCGAAAGGTTGCCAGTTCGATTCCTGGTCAGGCCACATACCCAGGTTTCAGGTTTGATCCCTGGGAGACAACTGATGGATGTTTCTCCCTCTCCCTTCTTTTCTCTCTCTAAAATCAATAAAAAAAGATATTTTCTTAAAATTTCCTTTTACATAACAATAAAGTTATTAAGACACAGTTCACCTGCCAGCTTGCCTAAAAAGATTTTGCAAAAACACATAAATATTACAACAAAACAAAAACACCACCACATATACAAATCTCACTGTTGCTCTCTTAAACTATATGGAAATCTAATAGAAAATGCCCCCCCCCCCCTGACTTCTACTCTGCAGCACTATAAATGGTTCCTCTATGGTTCTTTGGAATGCATTGTAGCTGTCCCCTCCAACATGTACAGCTTGATGGATGTTTATAAAATGTTAACCAAAATTTACACTGTAAGTCCATTATGGGAAATATATGCAACCCCAAAGAATCCTGTATTTTTCTTTTAAAATTGACAGATGAGGAAATAACCTGGGTGGAATTTAAAATTACATAAGAAGATATAGTATTGGTCCGTGTACAATAAAGGAAAGATACATTGGATTTAGCTCAAAGCTCTCTATTGCTTTGGGATAATATTGTTTATTTTGTTACTTTATCTTTTTCTTAAATAAAAAAAATAGGTGTGTGTGTTTCCTTAATATCTTGGTTTTGAAATTGCTATTGTTTAGACTTACAGCTAAAAAAAGTCTTGAGTAACCCAACCATCAATTATTGGTTGAGTAATAAAAACTATTGAAAGCAGTCTTTGTTTACAATCCTGGGTAATAGGTGCTCCCTCTCCTCTGTTATTAATCTGCATTTATTGAGCACTTCATGTGAACTAAACAGAGAAGGTACAGATAGTACCTCTTGTCTTGGTCTGAGCTCCTTGTCTCAGCCTGAGTTCAGTGACAGTCAAGTTAATCCAGTATTACAATGCAGTATGTTAAATGGGAGACATAAATGGTTTATAATATTATGTCAATATCTTTTTAATATGAACACGATGTAGTAATGACCTCCTTTTTTATTTTGAATATTGTTAGTTTGTGTTTGTTCTCTTTTTTTCCATCTTGATAGGGGGTTATCAACTTCCTTCATCTTTTTTAAAAATAATTTTTTAATTTTATTTTATTGTTTAAAGTATTACAGATAGTAGTACATATGTCTCCTTTATTTTTTTCCCCCATTGACCTTCCCCCGGCCTCCCCTACCCCCTGGCACATGCCCTCACCCACCCCCCCAGTGTCTTGTGTCCATTGGTTATGCTTATATGCATGCATACAAGTCCTTCGGTTGATCTCTAATATATGCACTTAAAAGCACAGATTTCTCTCTAAATGCCACTTGAATAATATTTCACAAGTTTGAGTATGTTGAATCTTTATTATCATTCAGCTCAAAAGATTTTTCAATTTGTGATTTCTTCTTTGACTCAAGGGTATGTAACGGTGTATTATTTGATTTTCAAGGTATGAGGCATTATTTTTGTGATTTATATCTTAATTCCACAATAGTCAAAGAATACCTGACTATTCAAATGTTGATTGACCTACTGCCAGGAAAGATAAAGAAATTAGCAGTCTTATTTTTTATTACATATTCTTTTTGTACTCTATAACCATCACCTAATATTTCTTAGTTATATTATTTTTACATTATCAAAAGTTATATTTAGGAGGAACCAAGATGGCGGCATAGGTACACACCTATACTTGCTGCCTCACACAACCACATCAAAAATACAACTAAAAGACAAAACGGATATCATCCAGAACCACGGGAAGGCTGGCTGAATGGAAGTTCTACAACAAGAAGGAAAGAGAAAAGCACATTTGAGACTGGTAGGAGGTGCAGAGGTGTGGAAGTGTGGAGGTACGGAGGCACGCACGAAATGGGCTGGCAGCTGGGCGCGCTGTTCTCTTTTTCAATCCGGAGGGAGATACAAGCTCCCGATTGCTCTGAACTCCAGTTCCGGGCGAGACTCTGGGGACCCAGACTCATATGGGAGAACTGGATTGTCTGGCATCAAGCAG
>NW_005871048.1:38824309-38826612 GCF_000147115.1 Myotis lucifugus | reverse complement strand
CCCATCCAAGCTGTTCACAGCAGCTTTTGCATATGAATGACCTGTGCACTCACTGCCTAAAACCTAACAAACTGCAACTAGGTCAGAGAGCACCAGAGCTTCCAAAAGGCTTGACAGCAGTCTGCATTGCTTCACAGTTGGGCCTCATCTGGGCACCTCCAAACCCTAAACAAAGAAAAGGAATCTGCAGATGTCTCTGTAGCTCCTGCTGGGTGGCCTCAGGCAGTGGCTGACTTTGCACCTCCTTGGATATCCAAGAGCCAGTGTACCCAGGGGTCAGAGTGAGACCGTACTGGATTAAAACTCTTCACATCCATAAGAGACACACTCAAGGGGAAGACTCAGTGAGCACCAAAGCCCCACTGAAGCAAGTCCTGCCCCATAAGGGTGTCTCCAGCACAGCAGTTCTCCCATGTAAACACAGCTGGTCCTCACAGCCAATTGGCCTGGAGGTCAATTCCTCCCAGTGATACCTACAACAATCAAGGCTTAACTACAACAAGACTGTGCACAAAGCTCACAAAGGGGTGCAGCAAGAGTGTACACCTCTTGTAATTAGGGAGGCTAAGCCACTGGGCCCTATAGGACACCTAGCACACAAAGCCACTCTATCAACACAGAGAAGCAGCCAAAATTAGGAGACAAAAACACATGTCACAAACAAAAGAAATGGAGGAAAGCAAACTACTGGATATAGAGTTCAAAACCATGGTTATAAGGTTACTCAAGAATCTTCTGGAAATCTCTGAGAAATTTAGTGAGACCCTCAAGGATATGAAAAAAGATCAATTAGAAATTAAGCATACACTGACTGAAATAAAGAATAATATACAGAGATCCAACAGCAGACTAGAGGATTGCAAGAATCAAGTCAAAGATTTGAAATACGAAGAAGCAAAAAACACCCAACCGGAAAAGCAAAATGAAAAAAGTATCCAAAAATACGAATATAGTGAAAGGAGCCTCTGGGACAGCTTCGAACGTACCAACATCAGAATTATAGGGGTGCCAGAAGAAGAGAGAGAGCAAGATATTGAAAACCTATTTGAAGAAATAATGACAAGAAAACTTCCCCCACCTGGTGAAAGACATAGACTTACAAGTCCAGGAAGCACAGAGAACCCCAAACAAAAGGAATCCAAAGAGGACCACAGCAAGACACATCATAATTAAAATGCCAAGAGCAAAAGACAAAGAGAGTATCCTAAAAGCAGCAAGAGAAAAAAAGTCAGTTACCTACAAGGGAGTACCCATACGACTGTCAGCTGATTTCTCTACAGAAACTTTGCAGGCCAGAAGGGAGTGGCAAGAAATATTCAAAGTGATGAATAGCAAGAACCTACAACCAAGATTACTTTACCCAGCAAAGCTATCATTTAGAATTGAAGGTCAGATAAAGAGCTTCACAGATAAGAAAAAGCTAAAGGAGTTCATCACCACCAAACCAGTATTATATGAAATGCTGAAGGGTATTCTTTAAGAAGAGGAAGAAGAAGAAAAAGGTAAAGATAAAAATTATGAACTACAAAGTGACAACAAATACATATCTATCAACAAATGAATCTAAAAATCAAGTGAATAAAAAATCTGACAAACAGAATAAACTAGTGAATATAATAGAATCAGGGGCATAGAAAAGGAGTGGACTGACAATTCTTGGGGGAAAAGGGGTGTAGGGGTGCGGGAAGAGACTGGACAAAAATCATACACCTATGGAGGAGGACAGTGTGGGGGTAAGGGCATGGGGTGGGGTGGGAACCGGGTGGAGGGGAGCTATGGGGGGGAAAAAGAACAACTGTAATAATCTGAACAATAAAGATTTATTTTTTTAAAGGTTATATTTATAGTTAAATACATTTATATATTTATAGTTATGCGATAATAGTTATATAATCATAGTTTTATAATAATAATTTCTGTCAATTTAGTTTTTGTTTTATATTTAAATTGATATAAATTTGCCAGTCTTTTTACCACATTTTCTCCATACTTGAGTTTTTGATTTTCATTCATTTCCTAAATCACTGAATTTTTTCAACAAGTAACATTTTCAAGAGCACTCATAGGTATTGTACCCATTAAGTTTCTTTATCTTTAATATGTCTGCCTTTTGCCTTTATACTTGAAGGATAACTTGCCTGGTTTTCCAGAGATTTGGATCACATACATTTTCCTTCCAAAAATGTGTACATTCCTCCATTTCTTTCTAACATTAGACTCCCTTTTGTCCTTTGAACACTATTCCAAATCATCTTTTTGTTAGCTGGATTTACCCATCTATAAATTTTTAAAAAATGGCTCAT
>NW_005871048.1:38733172-38824209 GCF_000147115.1 Myotis lucifugus | reverse complement strand
ATATTCCTTAAGTATTTTCATGTTTAAGAATTTCTGCTAGCTGCATTTAAAATTGAGTTCAACCTGGCTGAGTATAATATTCTTGGGTCATACTTTTTCTCAGAGCTTGTAGATACAACTCCATTGTCTTTTGGTGTTAAATGCTGCTATAGAAAAATCAGAGATAAACATATTTTTTCTCTTATGATTTTGTGCCTGGGATCTGAAGAGTTCTTTATATATAAGGTTTAGCAACTGAATCAGACAATATCTTGATTATTTTTCTTTCATTTTTTTCAACTATTTTCTTTTTCTTTTAAATTTCTTTATTGATTAAGGTATTAGTATGTGTCCTTATCCCCCTCTTTCATTTTCTTTTTCTATTCCATAGAGGTGGTATACCTATCACTGTTGCGCTGTTGGACCAGAGCTAGTAACCGCCTACCTCCAGATTTCTTGTCTTGATATAAGAGGGAAAAAAATGTTTAAGCCTCTGTAAGCTAAATTCTCCATTACTTGTAGTTGAAATGTATCATAAAAATGAACACTTGAAACCTATATAATCTTATTAACCAATGTCATCCCAATAAATTTTAATAAAAAGAAAAAAATGAAATGAATAATTCAAAAGCAACTCCTTCATAGATTGATTGCCCTAGTGCAGAGAAATACTTCCTGGTATGTAGGGAGTAACACAAAATGGAAAGTCTAGTAGTTATGCTGCCTTCAATTGTTTTCTAATCACTCCACATGTACTGCCACAAGTTGAAGTCCTTAATCATGGAAACCATATCTTTCACCTTATTTAAAATTTCCACAATCCTTGCTTGAGTAGGTCTGGCCAATTAGAAAAGTACTTTGTAAATACAATATTCTTTATATGAGGCACTAGAGCTCCAGATAAGTTACACCCTCAGAATCTACATACATTTTCAGAAAACGCTATCCTTTGGAACCAAACAAAAAAACTAATGTGATTCACTAAGTGACTCATCCTAAGGGAGAGCTTATAGATGTGTGGTTGCAGAGAATATAGTCATTGGTCAAAAGATTAAATTGGATCTATACCTCACTCTACACCCAAAAATAGAATCCAAAGGAATCAGAGATCTTAATGTAAAGAACAAAAGCAAACAAGTACTAAAAAACCGATGAATTCCTTTATAACCTGGGTTTGGGGAAGGCTTTGAACTATAATTCAAAATCCAAATGTAATAAAAGACTACATTTTTTACAAAAACTTTATGTAGCAAAAATCACCAGAAGCAAAATCAAAAGACAAACTGGAAGACAATACTTGCAAAATATATCACAAATAATGGGCTAATAGTCATAACAAGAAGCACATCTCTAATATAATAGCAAAGAGAGGAGTAACAGTGACATAGATTAGAGCAGCAATTTTCAACCTTTTTCGTCTCATGGCACACAGAAATGAATTACTAAAATTCTTCAGCATACCAAAAAATATATTTTTTGCTGGTTCGACAAAAAAAAAAGGTATGATTTTGATTCATTCACAGCTATTGTGTTGGCTGTTGTCATTTTTTTATTTGACAATCTAAGGCAGCAGTTCTCAACCTGTGTGTTGCGACCCCTTTGGGGGTCGAACAACCCTTTCACAGGGGTCGCCTAAGACCATTGGAAAACACATATATAATTACATATTGTTTTTGTGATTAATCACTGTGCTTTAATTATGTTCAATTTGTAACAATGAAAATACACCCTGCATATCAGATATTTACATTACGATTCATAACAGTAGCAAAATTACAGTTATGAAGTAGCAATGAAAATAATTTTATGGTTGGGGGTCACCACACATGAGGAACTGTATTAAAGGGTCGCGGCATTAGGAAGGTTGAGAACCACTGATCTAAGGGAAAAGAGCTCAGGTGCCTCTGACTAAATAGTTAGGTATTGCATGTTTTAAAAATTCTTGAGGCACACCATTGTGCCTCTTGCAGCACATTGGTTGAACATCGCTGGATTAAGTTTCCTCTGTCCTCCCTTTGCTACAGGCCTTTATTATCCTCAAGTATCACATGATGTCACTCATATGTGGAATCTAATGAACAAAATAAACTGATGAATGGAGTGAATCCAGAGACATGGAAGCATGGAACAGAGTGTGGAATCTTAGAGGGTGGGGTAGGGTGGGTGGGTGGGAGGTGATCAACCAAAGAACTTGTATGCATATATGCATAACCTATGGACACAGACAATAGGGCGGTGAAGGCCTGGGATGGGGGGCAGGGACAGGCTGGAGGGGGTCAATGGGTGGAAAAGGGGACATATGTAATACTTTCAACAATAAAGATTAAATTAAAAAAAGAGAAAATCGCTGGATTAGAGCAACCTGTAGGCAAACAGGAACACATTAGCATTTGCTACCTAATTCTCATTATTTTTAGGATTTAATAGTTAGATCTTATGGGCAGAAAGTTTGGAATGCTTAACTGTCTATTGACAGGTTCTTCCAATAGTCCAAGATCTTAAACGTGATGGGCATAATAATTTCTACCAATATTAAAACAAAATATGCACACTATTTTTATGACAAATAAAGAGATTTTAAGAATATTTTTTACTCTGACAATTTTCCTTCCACATGATTAAAAATAAAAAAAGTCTTGCTATCCAGATGGAGTTTCTTTTTTATTTTTTTTTATTAAATCTTTATTGTTCAGATTATTACAGTTGTTCCTCTTTTCCCCCCATAGCTCCCCTCCACCCATTTCCCACCCCCCCTCCGTCCTCACTCCCCACCCACTGTCCTCATCCATAGGTGCACGATTTTTGTCCAGTCTCTACCCGCATCCCCCACTCACCTTTCCACCCTAAGAATAGTCAGTCCACTCCCTTTCTATGCCCCTCATTCTATTATAATCAACAGTTCATTCTGTTCATCAGATTATTTATTCACTTGATTTTTAGATTTACTTGTTGATAGATGTGTATTTGTTGTTCATAGTTTGTATCTTTACCTTTTTCTTCTTCTTCCTCTTTTTAAAGGATACCTTTCAGCATTTCATATAACACTGGTTTAGTGGTGATGAACTCCTTTAGCTTTTTCTTCTCTGTGAAGGTCTTTATCTGACCTTCAATTCTAAATGATAGCTTTGCTGGGTAGAGTAATCTTGGTTGTAGGTTCTTGCTATTCATCACTTTGAATATTTCTTGCCACTCCCTTCTGGCCTGCAAAGTTTCTGTAGAGAAATCAGCTGACAGTCGTATGGGTACTCCCGTGTAGGTAACTGACTTTCTTTCTCTTGCTGCTTTTAGGATACTCTCTTTGTCTTTTGCTCTTGGCATTTTAATTATGATGTGTCTTGCTGTGGTCCTCTTTGGATTCCTTTTGTTTGGGGTTCTCTGTGCTTCCTGGACTTGTAAGTCTATTTCTTTCACCAGGTAGGGGAAGTTTTCTTGTCATTATTTCTTCAAATAGGTTTTCAATATCTTGCTCTCTCTCTTCTTCTGGCACCCCTATAATTCTGATGTTGGTACGTTCGAAGCTGTCCCAGAGGCTCCTTTCACTATATTCGTATTTTTGGATACTTTTTTCATTTTGCTTTTCCGGTTGGGTGTTTTTTGCTTCTTCGTATTTCAAATCTTTGACTTGATTCTTGCAATCCTCTAGTCTGCTGTTGGAACTCTGTATAATATTCTTTATTTCAGTCAGTGTATGCTTAATTTCTAGTTGGTCCTTTATCACAACCTCGAGGGTCTCACTAGATTTCTTGAGGGTCCCATTAAGTTTATTGGCGGTTTCTAGAAAATTCTTGAAAAACCTTAAAAGTGTGGTTTTGAACTCTATATCCAGTAGTTTGCTTTCCTCCATTTCTGTCATTTGTGTCCTGTTTCTTTGTCTCGGCAATTTTTTTATGCTTCGCTGTGTCAATAGAGTGGCTTTGTGTGCTAGGTGTCCTATAGGGCCCAGTGGCTCAGCCTCCCCAGTTACCTAAGGTAGACACTCTTGGTGCACCAGCACAGCAGTTCTCCCATGTAAACACAGGGCACACTGGCTCCTAAGGAGGTGCTAATCTAGCCTCTTCCTGAGGCTATCCAGCAGGAGCCAGCTGTGACGCAATGCAAGTTGCCCTGGGGCCTCGGGCCAGCTGCAGTTTGTTAGGTAATTATCAGATTGCAAAGGACCAGGACTTTCATAGGCAAAAGCCTCCGTGCATGGCCTGGGCAGGGCCGGGTCCCAGGGGATCAACAGGGCAGAGCGAGCAGTCAAGGCTGCTCTCAGTCCTGCCCTCAGAGGCTCTGCTTCTCAGTGTCCCGGCAGTCGCTGCAAGCATCCCGAGAGAAAGCTGCCCTCGAGTTCTGACCGATGCCAGACAGTCCAGTTTCTCCCGTATGAGTCTGGGTCCCCAGAGACTCGCCCAGAACTGGAGCTCAGAGCCTGAGACTCCCTCCTGACTGAAAAAAACAACCATGTCCTCAGCCACCAGCCCTCTCCGCATGCGCCTCTGCACCTCTGTACCCTACCTCCGCACCGCACCTCCTCTGAGTCTCGGCATGCTTCTCTCTTTCCCTCTAGTTGTAGAATTTCCACCCAGCCAGCCCTCCTGTGGTTCTGGACGATGTCCGCTCCGTCCTTCAGCTGCATTTCTGAAGTGGTTGTGCAAGGCAGCAATCTCCGGTGTCCACCTATGCTGCCATCTTGGTTTCTCCTGGAGTTTCTTTTTTATACTGATTTTAAATACCCTAACTTCCACAAATAATATGCCTCTTCTGTCTGACAAAGATGAGATTTTTAGATATCAGAGACATTTGTAACTCCACCTGTACAGCTTCTTGAATTCCTATTTAACTGTCCATTAGCTTTCTTGTCCTTTCTTTGAAATACTTTTGCAAGAAATGTTTGTTGATTTCACTTGATTAGACAAGTTCTTACCTAACAGTATTTATAAATCATGGTTTCACTATTGTTAGAATCATCAACAAATATATGTTGATCATTTCCCATGTGTAAGCTAGAGTACTTATGTTAGGTTTGACCAAGCAATTGAATTGCTACTCCTTCCCCGGGAACTGGCTTTTCAGGTCATTTCACTATGGACATTCCCTTTGACCACATTTCACTTGCGGTGACCACATTCCATTATCTCCCATCTGGGTATGCATAAAGAAGTCTCCGCCCAGAAAAAAAAGCCGACCAAAAGTCCTTTACCAGTAAAAGCCACTGACTCCTGTCACTGGGTGCTGCAGCCATCCAGGCTCAGCCACCTGGTGTGCAGATGATCAAATAAATTGATAATCCCTCACCAGTCTGGCCTCATGTGTTCCTCCTTTGGGGACCTAACACTTACTAGCTTAAAAATGTTGATGGCCACCTGGCCAGCATGGCTCAAAGGTTGAGTGTCAACCTATGAACCAGGAGGTCATGGGTTCTATTGTCAGAGCACATGTCTGGGTTTCCGGTTCAGACACCAGTAGAGGGCAGGCAGAAGGCAGCTGTTCGATGTTTCTATCTATCTCTCTCTCTCTCTAAAATCAATAAAAACAT
The DNA here is from genome assembly GCF_000147115.1 of Myotis lucifugus. NCBI lineage: Eukaryota > Metazoa > Chordata > Mammalia > Chiroptera > Vespertilionidae > Myotis > Myotis lucifugus. The sequence continues at coordinate 38,818,712 of NW_005871048.1, read as the reverse complement.
TTTAAAAAAATGGTTCACTTCACTCTTATCAACTGAGACCAGGAGAAGGTTTGTTATTGAAGGAAAAAAAGTAGTACTCATACTTGGGTCAGAATTTTTTCTTCTTTACCTCCTTTCTTGGTCTTTCACTGACTCCTTTGTGAACCAGTCACCTTAGCCAAGAATCCCTAGATAGGCTGTTTTTATGTTGTGTGGGCATCTTCCCCACCCCACCCCCTTCCCCGAGGAGAGTAAATTCCTTTAAAAGAAAAAAAAAGTATTCCAATACAGCTCATACCTACTCCCCAAATGATTCTACAAAGCCGGGGAAAGGCCTCAAGAGAGGAATGGGGAACTGTAAAGAAGTAAACAAACACACGGTTAAACATTGAAAGCAGTTTCAGTGGACAGAAGAAATCTTTCATGTGTGTACCATCTCCTGGAGAGACCTTTGCTCCCAACTTTAAGAGAGACTCCAGCTACTTATTTCAGTGTAGAAAGTTTTAGGATGAAGAAGAAGCAGAAGTTTTAAGTAAAGTAGTGAAGTAAGGTGCAAAATGAAGAGGACTAGAGAAGAAGACTTTTAGCCCATGTGAGATGTCACCAGTAGAAACTTGAGCTCTCCTGCCAACCTGCTCATGAGTTCCTCACTTTTAGATCTCTCATATTTTACAGTACTTTAAGATTTTTGCCTAATTAATTTTTCTGCTCCAGTATCTATGTTACCTTCATTCTCATGCTCACAGTCTTGGGTCTACTGGCTGGAATAACCTTCTTCCAAAGCACTTCCTCCCCTTGTTCAAAACACACCACACTCCAAACTCCATGCCCTTTTTTTTTTCATTGGACCCTCACTCAGAACATTTACCATGTTATCTGGAAAGGATCTATTCATGTAAATTTTCTTATGCAGCTCTGTACCTTGATGCCTAGCCCTTTGCCTAGCATAGAGTAGGTCCTCAGTGAATATTTCTTGACCAGGGATTGATAATCACAGTATGTGCCAAAAGCAAGTGACCAATTAATCACTTAAAATGTACTAAACAAATTATCCTTGAGATTAAAATAAAAATAGAGCTCTGTTGGTGTGGCTCAGTTGTTTGGAGCATCCTCCTGTGCACCGAAGGGTCACAGGTTCGATTCCCAGTCATGGCACATACTCCGTTTGTGGGTTCAATCCCTGGTCGGGGCATGTACAGGAGGCAACAGATCGATGTTTCTCTCTCACATCGATGTTTTATTCTTTCTCCTCCCTCTCCCTTCCTCTCATTCTAAAGTCATTAATAATCCTATTTAATAAAATGATAATATGCAAATTGACCGTCACTCCATCACAAAAGATGGCGACGCCCAGTCCTCTCAGCCCCACTGGAGTCCCCCAGTCCCCAGGGGGGCGGCCACTGAGAGTGAGCAGTGTGAGCGGCCTGGTGGAATGCTTGCTTTGTCGCCATGGCGACGAGGCAAGTGGAGGGCCTCTGGGCAGTAGGCACAGATCTGCGGGAGGTGGGGGGGAACATTTGCGTCATCGCCCTGGGGACAAAACAAGCCTTCCGCGCCCAGCTGTGGATGGGCCTCTGGGCTTCGGAGAGCCTCTGGGCAGTGGACGCGGAGCAGCCAGGCCCCACAGAGAGCTACTGGCCACGGATTCATGCACAGGGCTATTAGTAAAAATAATTTTAAAAAAGTAGAAAGATTGTGTAAGACAAGAAGGAAGATTGCCTAACACTGGAAGATACAAATTTGAACACAGCTGGGAACTGTGAATCTTGATATTATGAAAGTCTGTTACAATGGAGCATTAGGAGCTTAAAAAATCATAATATGTGGTAATATAAAGCAGTGCATATTATGCTAATAGAAAAGACAGTAAGTGGAGTGGTTTAGAGCATGTGCTTAGAAGCCAGATTTCAGCATTCATATTCCCACCCTGCCACTTCTAAGCTGTGGGAATTTAGGCAGGTTACTTAATTTCTCCTTTTATGTAGCTTCATCATTCGTAAAACACAGATGCTACTAATGCTTTCCTCATAGAACTGTTATGAGAATTAAAGAAGCAAATATAAATAAAGCACTTAGAAAAGGGCTGGTACATAGAACGAGCTTTATTATTGTTGTTGTTGTAATTCCCTATCTTAAAGCAAGACCCATGACAACAAAAAGAAGGAAAAGTGAAGAGAGGAGGTCTAACAGGTTTACACAGTAAATGCTAAGCGCAATGGGAATTAAGGTTGCAGTGTGGGTCATTCATTACTTTAAAAGAGGCTCTTAAAATTGTATTTCTTTGCTCCGAGGGTAAACCCACAAGAAGGCACATAGATTCCATTGATCCCATCCCTCACGCCTCTATGTCCTGTCCAGGACAAATTTTGTGATTTATTATTAAATACAAATTATTAGTTAAGTGCAATAAAGATTCTTTTGAAATACACTTTGGAAACCATACAGAAGTTGTTTTAAGAATATAAAACCAGCCCTGGCCAGTGTGGCTCAGTTGGTTGGAGCGTCATCCTGTACATCAGAAGGTTTCTGTTTCCATTCCCCGGCAGGGCACATACCCAGGGGTGGTGGGTTTGATCCACGGTTGGGGTGCATACTATCGATATCGTCCCTCCATCGTCCCCCCCACCTCCAACCGCACCGTCCCCTGCCAGTGTGGGCAGTTCTCTGAAATGTGCCTCTCCAGTGTCTTCTCTGCATTTCCTCTGCCCTCCCTTTGGTACAGGCCTTTATTATCTCTTACCTGAAGTAGTGCAATAGCCTCTCCTAACTGGTCTCTCCACACCTGGTGCTTCCACCCTCCAATCCTATTACGTATTCCATAGGCCTGCCTCCAAAGCATCAAGAGTTACCCACAGTCTACTGGGTTAAAGAACCTGACACCACCAATACTGCCCTACCCCACATTTCTTGCATATCTCTCCCTACGTCCCTGTGCCATCCCTACATTACAGCCAAGTCACACTCAGTACCTTTTTTCAGTCACACTCAGTACCTTTTTACCTCCCTACATATGATTCTTTGTTTAATATAGAGATGACTAGGCATTTTAACTGTTGAAATCTTAACTATCCTTTAAGGACCATTTCATATGCCACCTCCTTTCCTGATTCCCTCAAACACACTTTATCTCTCCCTACTGTGAATACCCAAAAATTTCCATGGTATTCTGTGATTTGTGAAAATTTATTAAGAACAGGAATTGTAACCCATTCAGTGTTTAAAGCCTTGTATGTATTTTGAAACACAGACCCTAGAAAATACTACCTATTCACACGGTGGGAGTTTTTTGGTTTTTTTTTCCATTGCTTTTCAAAGAGGGTGGAAGGGAGAGATGGAAGCGGGGGGGCGGGGGGGGGGGGAGGAAGAGAGAGAGAGAGAGAAACATTGATGTGAGAGGAACACATTTGTTGACTGTCTTCCAAATGAGACCCAACCAGGGCAGGAGATTGAACCTGCAAACTCAGGTACGTGCCCTTGCCTGGGAATTGAACCCATGACCCTTTGGTGGGTGGGCCGGCACTCTAACCATTGTGCAACACCAGCCAGGGCCACAGTGGGAGTTTTAATAAACCATTATCCTGCTAAAGTCTCATAATCCTTGTAAAAATAGATATTATCTCCTTTTAAAAAAATGGTTAAGCAACTTGCTGTAGATCACATAGATAATAATTGAAAAAACTAGGATTTGAACTCAGATCTAAAGCTTATGCTGGTTCTACTATACTCCACTGCTTCAGTATGAGACCTTTACTCATATCTCTTGACCAGATCCTTTTGGAATGCCCATTATGTGAAATGCACCATAGTTGACGCTGAGATAATAGCAACAGACCTGAAACCTTTATGAACCTTACATCTCTTCACAGGACAGATGATAAATAAATATTTGTTGAATTAATTACAGTGAAAGGCATTTTCACAGTGAAGAAGACTGAGGTGGACTAACCAAAGATTGCAATATTCTTAGTCTGATCCAAAGGGAGAAGAAAGGAACAAAAAAGAGAAAGATCTTGTAAGTACTAAGAGCCCAGAAACTTTGTCATATTGTTAATGCCCCTAGAAGTCCAAAGGGCCAGCTGTCTCAGAATTAGTTACAGATTATACAAATGTTTACTAATATAAAATCAAATAAAGATTATGGCCCTAACTGGTTTGGCTCAGCAGATAGAGCGTCAGCCTGTGGACTCAAGGGTCCCAGGTTCGATTCCGGTCAAGGGCATGTACCTTGGTTGCAGGCATATCCCCAGTGGGGAGTGTGCAGGAGGCAGCTGATCGATGTTTCTCTCTCGTCGATGTTTCTAACTCTCTGTCCCTCTCCCTTCCTCTCTGTAAAAAATCAATAAAACATATTTTAAAAAAAAAAAAGATTATGAAGGTGTTTCCACGAAGGTTTTAGACCAAGGTTTGGAAAACTTTTATTCCTAAACTTTGCTGAACTGAGAACTCTAATAAGCATATAAGTTTAAAAGCAAGCAATAAAGAAACTCTAATTGTCTGGTTTTATGTTTTGCTTTTAATTTTAGAAAGAGGAAAGGAGAGGAGAAGGGGGAGAGAGAGAGAGAGAGGGAGGGAGAGAGAGAGAGAGAGAGAGAGAGAGAGAGAGAAAGAAAGAGAGAGAGAGAGGCAGGCGGAGAGACCAGTGTTGGTTTAGGTTTTCGATATTAGTCAGCATGAGGTTTGGGTTGCACCTCGCTGCCATCTTCCCCTTTTTATATCCCCCTTTTCAGGGCCACCTCCACTTCCCCCATCTCTCTCCTCTAAATGATTGAGCTTTAGATCCTCAGCCTGGCTTGCATCTAGCTTCCCGCTCCACTTCTCCCAGTGCGCTCATGGCAGGTGACACAGGTCAGCTCCGGGGTCGTAGAACACTCACTCCACCCGTCTTCGCCAAGGCAGCTTCGAGGTTTGCGCCCCCAGGGCCCGCTGACCAATGGGCAAGCTCGAGTGCTGGAACGCGACTCGCTATTGGTTGGCCGAGCCATGGTGAGAGGTGGTGCGGTGCCCGTTCTCGCCAAGGGTGAGAGCTGTGGGCGGTTGTTAAGGCGACCGTTCGTGACGCAGCGCCACCAGGCCGAGCCGCCCCCAGATGATTGGCTGGCCGATCGGACGATCCTTTCTCATTGGCCGCGGGCTCGGCTGGCTCCGAGCGTGCGTAAGCTGAAGGTTCCTTCCGCTCCCCGTCTCCGTTGACTGGAGACAGGCGGAGCGCCGGCCGCGGGGTTCGGTGACCTCTAGTGAGATCAGGAGGTGAGGCGGGCGGTGGCCGCGGAGGGGATCGGGACGGCGGGGAGCGGGGGAGCGGTGGCCCGGGGGTGGCATTCGGGCCGTGTTGGTGGCCGTTTTCGAGCTCCGCCAGGCCTTGGGAAGGGGCAGGTGGCATCTCCTGTGGACCAGACGAAGCTGCGGGGGTGGCTTTCCGGGGGGCCAGCCCCTGTCCCTCGGGGACTTGGATTAGATGTCCTTGAGGCGCGGCCGGCCGCGGCCCGACACCTCTGCCGGGGGAGCCCGGGAGCCAGGCTGGGCCTGAGCGGAGGGCGGCGGTCGGCGGTCGGCGGGGCGGACCAGCGTTTGCCGGCCCTGCTTGATCTAGGCGGTGCTGGCTGCGCCGTCTCGATCATTGAGATGAAAGGGTGCCCGGAGGGTGACCTGGGAGGCCCCTCGATTCGAGAAATGCTGGGGGCTGGGGGGCGGCCCGGCCCGCAGCTCGCCGAGTGCGCGCTGGAAGGTCCATCCGGTGCCGGTGCCCACGCCCAGGCGGTGCTGTTCGTCAGCACCTTCCTCAGTGATGTGGCTTCATTTTCCCGGCGCCAACTACGGGCCGGGAAAAAACTGTGGGTCTGCAGAGATGTGTTCGCTTATTGCCAGGAGAGACGGGTTGAAGATGCGGAACCCAAGGACTTAAAGGATTCTTCTTTTCTTTCTTATTCTTATTTTATGTATGTATGTATGTATGTATGTAAGGGGCGTAGACTCCTTATTGCCGATGTCCTTTAGTCCAAACCTTTGGGTTTTGCGGAATTATATTGGGCTTTAATTAGGAAAAACCTACCTTGGAGGTTCAAATATCGAACAGTTAGATTTCTGCGGTAGGAGAAGGTTGCTGTGTACTCCATCTTATATGGTGGATTGAACTAGTCCAGGGCTGGAGGACATGCCTTCTCAGGTTTGGTGCTGAAAAGTTATAGGAAACATTGCTTCCAGGCCATGCTAAATAGTCGTGCATAATGTCAGCATCTTCCGATGTAGAAAATGTATTTTTTGTTTGCTCGTGAATTTGTTTTTCACTCCATGCAGTGAAAGACACTGTATGATTTAGAGGCGGTCTAGCAAAGGCCTGGAGTGTACATTGGGGATGGATAGATTGGACTTCAAGGACCTGCTTGGTTGTAGTGTCTTTTCAAGATTTATGATAAGCTTGCCATTGAGGGGAAATGGGAACTAGTAACACGAAGGTTTAAAAAAAATTGTGCAAAGGTTACACCATTAACATGAAAACTCAGCGTGTGGCACGAGCATTTCAAGAGAAAGTGTGTGTGTGGATGTGTGCGCTCTTTTTATTCTTGTATGATCCAGTTTATAGTCCACGGATAATCAGGTATACAGGATGGGTCAAAAGTAGGTTTACTGTTGTTCGTATGGGAAAATAACACAATAATTAATAAAAATATAATAATAAGCTCTGTTCCACAGATTCACAACTGTAAACCTACTTTTGCCCCACGCTGCATATCAATATCCTTTTAGGTTGATCCATATGAAATTGCTGATATTTGAAATTTGACTTTTTTACCTACAAAAATAGCAGTTTCATATAGTTCCACTTAATACGTTGTCAAAACTGTGGAGCTCTAGCTTTATAAGTGAATAAAAAGATGTGACTTAGAAGCATGTAGCATATACTAGAATTGAGTGTGGAATCCATGCTTCCTGATTTCCAGTGCAGGAAATTATTTTTTCCCTAGGATACTAGGTTGAATGCTAGATCCTGTTGGAACTAAAAATGGCTGAGAATAAGACGAAGTACTACTTAACTTCAAAGAAGCAACATACACAGCAATTAATTTGAGAGCAGTGTAAGCTAGTGTATAATCAAATACTGGAATGTGTAGCACAGGTGGAGTGCTGAGGGGGAGGAAGGAATGAGGATGCCAAAGCATCCTTTTCTGCAGTTGGCCATGGTAGGTGGTTTCGGTAGCATACTGGAGTAGAGCTTGAGGATTCCATTGAATTTAAATTATCCACTCTTTTGAAAAACCTTGTGAAATGTTTGTATCACACTTCAGTCCGAATAAGCAAGGCATACATTGCCTGTTTAACTTGATGTTTAAAGTAAATTTTATTTTTATTGCAGCATGGCATAAATACTGCCTATTGAATTTGCATGAGCCGACCTGTAGCCTGCTGGTGCCACTTGCAACTGCTGATGAAGGTGTAAGATTGGATTCCATGGCATTTAAATGCTTTGCATAATCACAGAGAAATGGGGAGGGTGCTCATGAGAAATGAGTTTACAGTTATGGTTACTTTTGACACACCTTTGTATATTCCATTACTCAGTTTGTATTTCCAAATAGGTCAGGTTCTCTGTGTTTAGGTATGGTTTAAGGGATCATGTGTAATTCTTTTCCTGAATGTTGCAAAGATGACTTTACACCCAGGAAAGAAATGTCACAGAATTGACAGTGCTACCATGAAATCTTTTTGAGGGAAAATATAATGTGCCGAATATATAATTATAGGTTAATAATGCTAAACTGATTTGTGATCAAATTGGGGTCCCTTCTTGCTAGTGGCTTAGATTTTAATTCAACTGAATTAACTTTTTAATAGTGAAGGATATGTTGACTTGATAGGGATTAACCGAAATTGAAGGGTTTTGGGAGAGGAAGTGTTACAAATCATTTTAACCTGGTTTTGACTCCCCTTGATTTTTTAGATTGCTTTGCAGGTGTGTTTTTGTTTTGTTTTTTAATATAAGAAAGAAGTTATGTGATAGAAGACCATCATGAAATACTAAGTCTCTTGTGAGACTTTTGGTTGTTATAAAGTAGGGTTCAAATCTAAGATATGATTAATAATCTCCAATACCTTAAGGCCAGCTCCCTGCTAATTTAATAGAAAGTATTTATGTTATTGTTCATTTTCCACAATAGAATATAAAATGTAGCCTCATTCTCCACCTCATCTCCCTGTAATATATTCCCTGAATACTCTGCATTCAGCCTTTTGACTGGGGGCTGAGAATGGTGGGGGATTATGTTCAGATCTTAGTGACTTAAAAAAAGTAATCTTTATGTCTGTTTCAAGATGTGTCAATAAAATAGATGCTACTGCAGTTTAAGAATTTATTTTTAATTAAGCAGATATTTGTTGAGCAACTGCTATGTATGAGTACAAGTGCTAAGGATAAAATGAAAGGGGAGAAGGTTGAAAAACATGAATAAACACAGGCAGATGCATGACACATTTATATATCTTAGTGACTGCCAGCTTTTTAAAATGGAGATCCACAGTACAAAATACATGTAATGTTAGAAGCCAGTACATAGTCATGTATGTATAGTTTCATGAAACAGAAAGTTTCGAGTAGTAATGCCTACCCGTACTATATTTCTTTCCCAGAGCTATTTTTTTTCTATTTTATTTTATTTTAAAAATGTTTTTTTTTCTGACTCAAAATTGATTTCTTAATTTAATTGATCCAGTGACTTGTACTTAGAAAACCACGTATGGTTTCTATGTAAAGAATATAGAGGAATGCAGTGAGAGATGTTTGCTTTGCTCTCTTTAGATAGATTTGGTCCCTTTATATATATTAACTAGAGGCCCAGTGCACAAAAATTTGTGCACTTGGGGGCGTCTGTTAGCCCAGCCTGTGCCCTCTTGCAGTCTGGGACCCCTCGGGGGATGTCCACCTGCTGGCTTAAGACTGCTCCCCGGGGGAGTGGGCCTAAGCTGGCAGACAGACATCCCTCTGGCAGCCCGGGAGCCCTCGGGGGATGTCCACTTGCCAGCGGGGAGCAGGTGTAAGCTGCAGTCGGACATCCTTAGCGTTGCTGAGGAGGCGGGAGAGGCTCCCGCCACCACTACTGTGCCGTCAGCCTGGCTTGTGGCTGAGCAAAGCTCCCCCTGTGGGAGCGCACTGACCACCAGGGGGCATCTCCTGCATTGAGTGTCTGCCCCCTGGTGGTCAGTGTGTGTCATAGTGACCAGTCATTCCCAGTTGTTCTGTTGTTAGGGTCAATTACATATTACCCTTTTATTATATAGGATGCTTTCTTTACCTTAATTTTTTGCCTTTTTATTTTCTGTCTTCAATGAATGAATCATTTTCTTAGTTATCACCATAAATGTGAGATTCATTTGAATTTTTGCTAGTGTCAATCAGCTTACATTTTAAATCTTAATTTTAATGGATTTTTATGAGTAGTCAATATTCTGTATCATAAGCATTAATTTTAGAGTAAAAAGTAAGACTTGCAAGTTCCTATATTAGAGTTCAATGACTGTATTAGTTTTTTGTTTTTTAAATCAGAATATCAAAATTGTTATTATTTAGCCAGCAAACATGGGGAAGTTTAATCATAGTAGTGGTAGATCAAAATTACCTATATGTTCTGTGGGGAATTTTTGAATGCTATAGACACATACTTTGGTCAGCCATCCTCTTCTTTCAGTAATGTAGCATTTTGATTAGCTATAAAAGTTTGGTTTGGGAAAAGACTTTTCTCTGGTAATGACAACATTAGGAAGCTAAACATCATTTGGCTAGTGACATTATATATATAGTGACATCCAATATATATATTGGATGGAATGTTAAAGTGTAATGGGCCCCTTTCTTTAGGGGCTTTAAACTAAGATCATTTACAGGACACTCAAGGAGTAGATTCTTTGGTATTTTTACCTTTTGCATAACCAGAATGTGGAGAATGAAGAGTGTGCTTATATGCATTTTACATTAGGATAATTAGAAAATTAATATGAATAGTTGTTTCTCACTTTTGTTTTCTGCTTTATTGCTCTCCTTGGCTCAGATAATATCAAGGGCTGAGATATTTATTTGTTTTGACCTTAAATGCCTGAATTCATACAATTATAAGAAATAGCTGTTCTTAAGTTAGTTGCTAGTGAATAATAGAGGATATAAGTGTTGTGAGTAAAGAAGTAATAACAGTGATCTTATTTTGGTTTTTATAACTATTTTCCAAAATTATAAGGAGCACTATCAAATAGTGTTATTCAAATGTATAAGATACTGTGCATACAATAGCAGGGTTTATAACATTTTTTTTTCCTAAAAATACAGTCAGCTGTATACTAATTATTCATACTTGATATTCCTTTCAGGATCCAAGTATTCTGTAGCTACAATGTTGTCAAGACTTTTCCGAATGCATGGCCTCTTTGTGGCCTCCCATCCCTGGGAAGTCATAGTGGGAACAGTGACACTGACCATCTGTATGATGTCCATGAACATGTTTACTGGCAACGATAAGATCTGTGGTTGGAATTATGAGTGTCCAAAGTTTGAAGAGGTTTGTGAAATTAATTCAATATTGGCTCAAGAAAATTACACTTTCAACTTCTAAAGAGTATCTTATCTTCTTTTAGAGACCATATAATCAAAAAATTGAGTAAAATATTTTAGTATTTATGAACTTAACCTCAAATTTTCATTTACTTATGTAGTATGAAAATGTATTTGACACACTCTTCTTTTGCCTTTCTCTACACAAATGGGTGTAATTGACTCTACTTGAGAAATACAGCTTTTATAACTGACTAACAATGAGTGTTTGGCTTAAACAGTGGATTGTTTAAAAATTGGATTTAATTTTTTTTAAAATATATTTTATTGATTTTTTACAGAGAGGAAGAGAGAGAGAGAGAGAGTTAGAAACATCGATGAGAGAGAAACATCGATCAGCCGCCTCCTGCACATCTCCCACTGGGGATGTGCCCCCAACCCAGGTACATGCCCTTGACCAGAATCGGACCAAGCCTACGCTCTATCCCACTGAGCCAAACCAGTTGGGGCAGATTTAATTTTTGATTCGCATATTTAATATTTTTATTTGACTTGTACTGTGCCTATACTTATATTATCATAATATGTAAACGAATGATATTTTATCATAATATGATGCATACAAAATAAAAATTCTTATTTTTGAGTGCTTATTTTAAAAGCTATAGCTATTGTGATTTTTTTTTTTTTTTGTCTCTCCCAATAGGATGTTTTGAGCAGTGACATTATAATTCTGACAATAACACGATGCATAGCAATCCTGTATATTTACTTCCAGTTTCAGAATTTACGTCAACTTGGATCAAAATATATTTTGGGTAATCATTTCATACATTTAACTTCCTTGTGTGCCATCAGATTTTTTTGCTGTGGAAATACACCTGGTCAAATCATGTGTATGGAAATGTATGTATTGCTTAATGTGTGCTGCAAGCACACATTAATTTTAATAATTTACTTTCTTTTTATTGGGAGTTAGACTTTCTAGTATTTAAGACCTTAATAATTTGGAGAAAATAATAATTCTTTCAGAATATTGATAAGTCTGTATTTTTTTTATGTGTGTAATAAAGGATGAAATTTTTCAGTTTGTTCAATTTTGTCATTTTAGGTATTGCTGGCCTCTTCACAATTTTCTCAAGTTTTGTATTCAGTACAGTTGTCATCCATTTCTTAGATAAAGAATTGACAGGCTTGAAGTAAGTATTTAAAGCATAAATACACTTTTTTCAAAACATTTTTATATTTTTTCAAAATATAGTAAGAACTTAAAGTTGTAATATAAATTTTCAGAAGTTTTAGAAAATACAAGGAAAGTTTTCATGCAATCTTTTAGCTATTTTTAAAACTTGTTAACATTTTGGTATATATCCTTTGCCACTTTTTTAATACTTAAAGAAAACTTCTGAGATCATCTATAATAATAAAAGTGTAATATGCTAATTAGACCAGACAGCCTAACGACCTTCTGGATGAAGCAGGGGCTGCGAGGGCTGAGCCCCTCGCAAGAATTTTATGCATCGGGCCTCTAATCTATATATACTGCTTTATAACTTATGCCTACTAAATCGTTTATCAACATCTTTGCATTTCCTTAATACTAAACTAAATTATTTGTAGTGGCTGTCTAATATTCCTCTGTATAAATACATTGTAGTTTATTTACTTAACCTTGTATGGCTGGATTGTTAGGTTATTTAATTTTTTTATTAATAAAAACACTGTTGAATGTCTTTGAAGCTAAATTTTTGTTTATATTCATGGTCATTTTCTTAGGATACATTCTTAGGAATGCGATAGTGGCTGTGTAAATTTTAAGTACTTTTGAGTGCTATGTTTTGCAAATTTACTCTCCAGTATGGTTGTTTAGTTTATCCTCCCACAAGTCATGATAAATGAAAGAAAATTATATTCTTCTTCCCCCACCCCCCCATGCTAAATCAAGGCGACATTGTTTACTAAAGATGCTGTTTGGTATAAAATTAGCAAAAGGTATTTCTGAATAAATATATTTACACTTTTAACAAATGTTTTGAATAACTAAAATGTTTAGCTTTGTCAAAGGAATATAGGGTATATACTTTTTGTTTTGCAAAAAAAGTACACATAAGATCATACAATGTAAGGGGGGAAAAGTTTTGTTTTAGAAAGAATTTTTTAAGCCATATTTTTCCCTCTGTTAAATGCACCTCATTATCTTGTGTGTTGTTTTTTTTTTCCAGTGAAGCTTTGCCCTTTTTCCTACTTCTGATTGACCTTTCCAGAGCAAGTGCACTAGCAAAGTTTGCTCTCAGTTCCAACTCACAGGTAAGTATTATTTATGACACAGATGTTAATAGTATTCCTTTTTTTTTTAGTTTGTTTACATTAATAAGAAGGGTTAATAGAGTTTCTTCATAGTCTAAGATTTAGGAATTGCCTACAATTGTAAGTTCAATTATCAAGTCCTAAGACTGGTCTTCTTAAGTGGCCTAGGAATTTTCCCATTTATCTAACAACTCAATTATAATTCCATAGCTTCTGGAATTTGGAATCTTCCCCGTTTTCCTTTTTGAAGGTTTCAGAAATTAAAGTTATATTTTGGATTTTTGGATAAGTAAGAGTACGTACCTAATAAAACACAGGATAGGACCATGGAAGAGAGTCTCAGTAGATTTATTTCTAACTCTTTTGAAAACTAGCATTATTTCCCACCTAAAGTTTTCTCTTGGTGTTCATTAGTCACTTTAAAGAACCTAACATTTTAACAATCTTTCATTAGAGTATCTGAGTATAAAATAGCATGTACTAAAAAAAAAAACAAAACATGTATTTCTGCCTTGATTTTATAATTTGAGGAATAGTTATGATCTTTTGAGCCAAGGATATGATTTAGATTTTATAATACTAACATGGTCTCCAAAATTTTGCAACTAAGAACTTCTGTCAATGGTAGCCAAAATATAAAATGTTGTAAAATTTAATTATATGAGATTTAAATGGCAGGATTAATGCACGACTTCACAGGAATCTTTGCAAGAAATATCTTATTCAGTGGAAAGGGAAAGCAGGGCACTGTATATGTTTTTTGTTTGTTTTTAGTCCACTGTACTATTAGTGTACTTTGCATTTAGAATGCCTATTAGTTATATCATATTGTATATTTTATTCTTTGCAAATAAGTTAGATTTCAGTGGAAGCCCTAGCATGCTCCCTAACATTTTTTAAGTTGTTTTGGGCCTTACCCTCATCGATGTGTTTGGTCTTTGTTTTAGGATGAAGTAAGGGAAAATATTGCTCGTGGAATGGCAATTTTAGGCCCTACGTTCACCCTTGATGCTCTTGTAGAATGTCTTGTGATTGGAGTTGGTACCATGTCAGGTTTGTAAGCAATTTTTAATATAGTTCAAAGTAAGTTTTTAATAAAGAGGGAAAAAAGAACATCTTAGATTGCATTGGGTTATTATTAAATCCTGACTTTTAAAAGTCTGATAACACTCTTAAAATTTTTGATTGTGTGAGTATGTGGGTATATTTGACCTCTCTGTCTGTTAGTTTTAATATAAACTTAGTAGCAGGTTACTGATTTATTTTTCACTCTTGCCATCTTTTTCAGTGAACCTTCCTTTCCATGACTTTGTCTGTGGTGCTTTTATTCTTTGCTTTGTTTGTATTCGAAGGCTTTTCTGGAAAGCACCTTCCAGACCCTGCTGTTGCCTATACTAAATTAGTGACTTGGTTCCTTATGTATTACTGTCATGTAGAGATAGTATAAGAGTCAGGAGTTGTCGGCCCTGGCCAGGTAGCTCAGTTGGTTAGAGCGTCTTCCTGGTATGCCAAGGTGTTACGGGTTTGATCTCCGGTCACGGTACATGGAAGAAGCAACCAATGAATATATAAACAAGTGGAACAACAAATTGATGTTTCTTTCTCCCTTCATTTCCCTCTAAAATCAATCAAATTAAAAAATATATTTTTTTAAGTTGGGAGTTGGTTAGAGGTTAGATTCTCCTAATAGGATGGTAAGAAGATTTAGTCAAACAGTATGTAGTATATCTAGTTGGAGAGGAGAGAATTAGATGTTAAATATCAAACACAGGACTCTGTTATAAAGGACAAAAATTATGGTCTGGCTTGGAATTTTGCCAGAATGAATATATCGTGCTGTTGTGGAGGTTTTCTAAATCATTGAATAATTTTCTCATGTAGGCCAGATGTAGTTAACTCCTGTTACCGTATATTTTCTAATACCTTAGTGCCCTTAATAAGGGGCTTCATTCTTTCAGAAATAAATTATCTAAGTTGTTGTTTTTTTGTTAATCCTCACCTGAGGATTTTTTTCCCATTGCTTTTAAGAGAGAGTGGGAGGGAGGGGAAAAGGGGAGAGAGGAGAGAGAGAGAGAAAGGAGAGAAACATCGATGTGAGAGAAACACATCCATCTGTTGCCTCACACACTCCGACCGAAGCTAGGGAGAAACCCAGGTACAAGCACTTGACCAGAAATTGACCCCGTGACCCTTCGGTGTACAGTCTGAGGCTCCAACCATCGTGCCACACCAGCCAGAGCAAATTAAGTTGTTTTTTTTTAAAAATATATTTTATTGATTTTTTACAGAGAGGAAGGGAGAGGGATAGAGAGTTAGAAACATCGATGAGAGAGAAGCATCGATCAGCTGCCTCCTGCACACCCCCTACTGGGGATGTGCCCGCAACCAATGTACATGCCCTTGACCGGAATCGAACCTGGGACCCTTCAGTTGGCAGTCCCACGCTCTATCCAGTGAGCCAAACCAGCTAGGGCTAAATTAATTAAGAATAGTTAGTTGTTGTTATTAGTTGAGGTCTCTTCACTAGGTAGTGTATAAAAAATATAATGTTTTGCCGAACCGGTTTGGCTCAATGGATAGAGCGTTGGCCTGCGGACTCAAGGGTCCCAGGTTCGATTCCGGTCAAGGGCATGTACCTTGGTTGCGGGCACATCCCCACTGGGGGGTGTGTAGGAGGCAGCTGATCGATCTCTCTCATCAATGTTTCTAACTCTCTATCCCTCTCCCTTCTTCTCTGTAAAAAAATCAATAAAATATATTTTTAAAAAATAAAAATAAATAAAAAGAATATGTTTCCTTTTTTTTAGTTTTTTATTTCAAGGAAAACGATCTTAAATATAATGTTACATGCAATAAACATTAATATCTCAAAAATGATTTTAAATATGATGTTACATGCAATAAACACTAATTATTTAAGAAAAATGATCTTACATATAATATTACATGCAATAAACATCAATATTTCAAGAATAAAAGGATTTTAAGTATAATAATATTACCAAAACTTTACTAACATAGTATGATATCACAAAAGTTGTAGGAAATATTAAAATTCTGCAAATAACAGGATTCTATTATATTCTAGAATATTTTTTCCCCTTTGGCTCTATTTTTGTTTATCAGTTCATTGTTGTTCATTATATTCCACAAATAAGTGAGATCGTATGATATTTATCTTTCTCCGTCTGGGTTATTTCGCTTAGCATGATGCTTTTAAAGTCTATTTTGTCAGATGTATTGCTACTCCAGCTTTTTTTTTTCTTTTCCATTTGATGGAAAACTTTTTTCCATCCCTTCATCTTCATCCTGTGTGTGTCTGTTGTTTTGAGATGGGTCTCTTGTAGGCAGCATATAGTTGGGTCATGTTTTTGTATCCATCCAGCTACCCTACACCTTTTGATTGGAGCATTTGATCCATTTACATTTAGGGTTATTATTGAGAGATACTTATTTATAGCCATTTAATTCTGTATGGCTAGGTTTCTCTCTTTGTTTCTTCTCAGCAATCCCTTCAGCATTTCTTGTAATGCTGGCTTGGTCGTGGTGAACTCCTTTAGCCTTTTTTTGTCTAGGAAGCTCTTTATTTGACCGTCTATTTTGAATGATAGCCTTGCTGGATATAGTAATCTTGGTTTCAGATCCTAGCTTTCCTTTACCTTGAGTACTTCATGCCATTCCCTCTGGCCTGTAGAGTTTCTGATGAGAAATCAGGTGTCAGCCTTATGGGAACTCCTTTGTAGGTAACAGTTTTCTTTTCTCTTGCTGCCTTTAAGAGTCTCTCTTTGTCTTTAATTTTTGGCATTTTAATTATGATGTGTCTGGGCATGGGCCTGTTTGGGTTCTTCTCTTTTGGGGTTCTCTGTTCCTCCTGAACTTGTGTGACTTTTTCCTTTACCTGGTTAGGGAAGTTTTCTGCCGTTATTTCTTCAAACACCTTCACTATTCCTTTCTCCCTTTCTGCCTCTTCTGGCACACCTGCTATTCTATTATTGTTACATTTCACATTGTCCCACAGCTCCCTTAAGCTGTCCTACGGTTTTTTAATAGTTTTTTTTTTTCTTTTTGGTTCTCTAATTAAGTGATATTTTCAACTCTGTCTTCCAACTTACTGATTTGATCCTCAGCTTCCCCTAATCTGTGTATTCCTTCCAGTGTGTTCTTTATTTGTGCAATGTCATTCTTTATCTCAAACTGTTCTTTTTTCATAGTTACTATATCTTTTTTCATACTGTTGAGCATTTTTAACATTATTACTCTGAACTCTGTTTCAGATAAATTTCTTATCTCTGCTTCATTTATCTCTTCTGGAGAATTCGCTAGTTCTTTCACTTGGAGGTTGTTTCTTTGTTTCCTTATTTTGGTTGTCTGCTTGGGTTTGTGCCTGTTTTAGGTAGATCCTCTATACCTCTCAATCTCTAGTGCAGAACAGTGTTAAAGGCTGTCTCTGACTAATTGGATCAGGCTAAGACTCAAAGCCTTCAGAGACTGCCTCTGCCTACTGATTAATGGGATTTTTAAAAAATATATTTTATTGATTTTTTACAGAGAGGAAGGGAGAAGGATAGAGAGTCAGAAACATCGATCAGCTGCTTCCTGCACACTCCCCACTAGGGATGTGCCCGCAACCAAGGTACATGCCCTTGACCGGAATCGAACCTGGGACCCTTGAGTCCACTGAGCCAAACTGGTCAGGGCCAGATTAATGGGATTTGACTTGATTTGCCCCTAGGCAATTGTCCTCAGGTGTGGTGAGAGTTTTTTCCAACAGGGTTGGGGCAGTTGCTTCTGCCTGGAGGCTAATTGTTATTTTAATCTCTTAAGTGGCCCCAAGGCAGATGTCTATGTGGGAAAGATGTCCTCCGCTGTGTGAGGGAATGACCCAGCCCAGTGTCTGCCTTCTGAGCTCTAACCCCGACTCCCCAGTCCTGGGTTCTGCTCTCACAGCTCCAGTCCACTTCACCCTCCCTCTGCCAGAGCACAAGGTGGATGGCTCCACAGGGAATTTTTGTGTGTTGGTCCTTTAGGAGGGTGCCTGAACTTTGTTGCCACTCCCTGGCAGACAGCACCCCACTGCTTTTCACAGCTACATGTTATGTTGGTACCCTCCTCAGTTTGGTGCTTTCTGCTGGGGAGCCCAGCTTCAGGATTAGATCCCGGAGTTCTCAGTGGCACCCCCCACGGCTGAGATATCTCTTCGAGACTTCAGTTGCCATCTGTGGGTGCCCAGCCAGCCCTTCGCGCCTCCACCCCTCCTACCAGGCTCTATGCAGTCGCCACCTTCGGTCCTTGGGTATCAGGGTTCTCTCCTGTGAGTTTTCCATTGATTATTCAGGAAGCCTTTCCATATTTCAGTTGTAATTCCAGCTTGTTCCTGGGAGCATGTCTGTGTAGCATCCTCCTACTCTGCCGCCATTTTTAATCTTCCTCATTTTATTCTAAAAATATGATGTTTCTTAAAACTTTCTGAAGGGTCAATTTTGTTCAGTTATTTAATCTGTCATTCAACAAATTTTATTTTGCAAAGAGGATATTTTTAAAAAATGTACCTTCTTTAAAATTTTTTTGGTTAAAGTTCTGAGTTTTTGACAAATATATAGTCATTTAACCACCACCACAATCAAGAAAAATGTGTTTGATTAGGTGAAAACATACCTTTGATTTTATTCAAGCAAAAGTATATAAAAAGATGAAGAGGATCAGCCAGGAGCTAGTAGTAGGCCATGAAACCAAGGATTAATCATTTGAAACTTATATGGAAAGCAGTGGAAACTAATGTGGCAAGTACGGTTGTGAGTTTTGTCACAATAGGTCAGAGAAGTGGACAAAAGAAGTGATTAGATTTATAGTTGGAGAAGCCAGTCAGGAGACATTTACAGCTATACAAATATGGTATAATAATCAGAGATTTGGCTAAAGGAAAAAATAATAACAATAAGGAAAAGGACAGGTTTAACACATTAATCTGTAGGGTTAGGAAATAACCCTTTAGAAAGCCATTAAAAAGGAAAAAGTCTTTGCTTTCTGGAATATATAGATAAGTGCTCTTTGTATGGTAGCAATGCCTGGAGAACCTATGGCAACAGCAGTAGTTACTGTTGTACAGAGGGAAATAGGAGATCGCCAAGATGTAAAAAGCATTGGTGAAGTATAGTTTTCATGGTCTTGGGTTTGAAAAGATTAAATTTGACTGTTATTTAAAACAGGTTATTCATAATCCTTTTGTTATTGCCATTTTGTATTCTCTTTAATTTCCATATTTGGGAGTAATTGCTATAGATTTTTTTTAAATACAATATATGCTCTTGTTTTATTATTTAGTCATGATTTATTGCAATTCAGAAAATAAAATAAAACTGAGGTTTTTGTATTATATTTGTCGGCAATTTTTGTAGGAAACGGGAATTTTTAAATTTATATTTTAAAACATTTTTATATTTAATATGAGTGATGTTTTGTATTTGAAAAGTGAGGGAGTAGGATTTGATTATATAAAATCTTTTCCAGCTCTATAATTTTGTTACCTTCTATTTGAGAAGATTACTAAATAATATCTTAAACATTTTGAGTTACCTTTTGGCATCATATCATTTTTCAAACAGAGCAATAAAATTAACCAAAATTATAAGAACATCAATAGGTACTACAGAGGCTAGATTGAAATGAGAGTTCAGTAGTACACATAAAATACTTACTATGAAAAAAATATATTTATTATGATACTATGTCAGGAATCACTTAACTGGCAGCAGCATGTTTTACATTTAAAAAAAGTCTTTGGGCCCTAACCGGTTTGGCTCAGTGGATAGAGCGTCAGCCTTCTGACTGAAGAGTCCCAGGTTCGATTCCGGTCAAGGGCATGTACCTTGGTTGCAGGCACATCCCCAGTAGGAGGTGTGTAGGAGGCAGCTGATCGATGTTTCTCTCTCATCGATGTTTCTAACTCTCTATCCTTCTCCCTTCCTCTCTGTAGAAAATCAATAAAATATATTTAAAAAAACAAAAGTCTTTGGTCTACAGGTAAATTGCTTTTATGTTAACAAGTAGAATTGGATCAGTAATATAAAACTGAAGGGTTTGCTCCATTAGATATCCTTATTTCAAAACAGTATTTTTAAAAAGGAGATTTCAACTGTATATTAAATGCTCCCATAATGCCTGGCGTTGTGATTTTGGGGACATGGGAGAAGACAGTTAATTCCTCTGTGCTCTCAGGCCTGGCATCACCTCTGAGTTCCTAATTCTTTTTCCAGTAGATAACAAGGAGATAACATACTAACATTTTCATATATTTGTCTAACTATGGGAAGAGTCCTTGTGATGTATACAGCATCAGAAATGCACATACTTCATTAATTATACATTTAATTTTTCTCTTTCCAGGGGTACGTCAACTTGAAATTATGTGCTGCTTTGGCTGCATGTCAGTTCTTGCCAACTACTTCGTGTTCATGACTTTCTTTCCAGCTTGCGTTTCCTTGGTTTTAGAGGTAATTGCAGTTCTTACTACAACATTAATAGACGAGTAATACTTCTCATTGTATCACTTCATCTAAATAAAATTAATACCTTCTAATGTAACACTGACTTACTTTGTAGCTTTCTCGGGAAAGCCGCGAGGGTCGTCCAATTTGGCAGCTCAGCCATTTTGCCCGAGTTTTAGAAGAAGAAGAAAATAAACCGAATCCTGTTACTCAGAGGGTTAAGATGATTATGGTAATTACATCGCTTTCTTCCTTCACTATCTTCTGTTCCAATGTCATACTCTGCTTTTCAGTTCTATTTTTCTTTGTCATCCTATAATTTTTGGCTTTCTCTGATTTTCCTCTTCCCTTTTCTTAACTTGTTTCTCAGAGGCTCCTGGTCTTTCTTAGTGTCTCCCCTAAACAGATTTTTCAAGTTTCCCCACTTATCTCTCACTGAAAACCTGTTCTTTGGAATGTGTTCAGTAGTTCAGTGAGGCCAATACTTTAGTCATGTAGCAAGCTTGGGGCTTTTCATTCCTGTACCGGGAGGCCAAGAAAGATAGTATATCTTGTTATTCAATTGCTAAGGATGAGAAGCTTAGGTTTTATTGATATATAGAAGATACATAATTTTTTAAAAACTTTATTTCAGTCTCTAGGCTTGGTTCTTGTTCATGCTCACAGTCGCTGGATAGCTGATCCTTCTCCTCAAAACAGTACGGCAGAAAATTCTAAAGTTTCTTTAGGATTGGATGAAAATGTGTCCAAGAGAATTGAACCAAGTGTTTCCCTCTGGCAATTTTATCTCTCTAAGTAAGTTCCCTGAGACCTACTTTGTTGTATATTAATCTTGGTACTCTATGCTTCTGAAAGTTTAGGTTATGCCTTTATATTTTTGAGTAATTTAATTTGCTTTCTTTTATTTAGAATGATCAGCATGGATATTGAACAAGTTATTACCCTAAGTTTAGCTCTCCTTCTGGCTGTCAAGTATATCTTCTTTGAACAAGCAGAGACAGAATCTACACTTTCATTGAAAAACCCCATCACATCTCCTGTAGTGACCCAAAAGAAAGTGCCAGATGATTGCTGTAGACGTGACCCTATAGTGGTCAGAAATAACCAGAAATGCCATGCAGTGCAGGAGGAGACAAGGACAAACAAAGAAAGAAACGGTAATTTCTTAGTCTCTTCATTTTCTATTCTTAAAATGCTGATTTGTCAAGAAGTTGAGTCAGTTTTAAAACTTAGGTTCGGTGTAGTGAATTTTCTTTTGATCTCTTGAACAGTTGAGGTTATAAAACCCTTACTGGCGGAAACTGACACCTCACACAGAGCTACATTTGTGGTTGGTAATTCCTCCTTGCTCAATACTTCACCGGAATTAAGGACACAGGAACCTGAAATCGAACTTCCTAAGGAGCCTCGGCCTAATGAAGAATGTCTACAGATACTTGGGAATGCAGAGGTGAGGAAAATAAAATAAACTCAAAGCTTGATATTTGCCTTAAGAAAAGGAGTTTTTTTAGTAAAGGAAGGAAGGAAGTTATAGCGACTAAGTACCTACTAAGTTCTAGGCACTCGTTGCATGGTTTGCAGGTATTGATCTTATTTATGCCCCACAGCCTGTGAGATTAGTGGAATTATCCCCATTTTTTTGATGAGCAAGCTGAGGCTCCAGGAGGTTTAAGTATTCCCCAAAGTAATACACCTAGGAAATGGTAAAATTGGGTTCACGGGTTCAAGATTTACTGGCCTAAGAGTCAGCAGTCTTTCTACTTTATTACTGCTGTGATTATTGTATTCTCATATGTGTGGTGAGGCCTAGAAAAGGTTTAACATAGAAATGAGCCTCAAAAATAGAAGAAAACTTTTTGTTTTTAAAGTAAGCTTGTTGCTCATGAGGAAGTTTATTTTCCTTTCTGAGATTTTAACACGGTTCCCACCTACATGACCATATGAGTCCACTCATGCTTTAGTGGGATATTGTGTTCTAGACATACCTGCTTCATCTGGTTCATTAATTTATGTACGAATGAGTGAGAATAGAGTTATGTTTGTTTTCTTTACCACTTTCCTTTCCCATTCCTATTAACATGCATATCAATATCTCAGCTGTCTTCCTGTATTTAGGGTTAGCAAAACCTATAGGGTAAGTGTCAGAATTTTTAAATTATGGATATTTTCCCTGTGGACCTTCTTTGCTAAATTTAGTGTTTTGGTCTTACATTTGTTTGTCACATTTTTATGGAGAATTGTCTTTCATTTTGATAATCCTATTTGTTCCTAAATTATCTTTAGAATTCCATAGTCCTTTAGGTTCTCCTCTTGTGTTAGTTCTATTGAGAGTATTATTTGCATTAAATGGTTTATTTAGTATGAATAATATGAAGTGCAGTTCTTCAGTCTTTTGTCATCACTCTCCCTCAACTCCTTCCCGTTTTTATTTTTTCATTTCTTTAGAAAGGTGCAAAATTCCTTAGTGATGCTGAGATCATCCAGTTAGTCAATGCTAAGCATATCCCAGCTTACAAATTGGAAACTCTGATGGAAAACCATGAACGAGGTGTATCTATTCGCCGACAGTTGCTTTCCAAAAAACTTCCAGAGCCTTCTTCTCTCCAGTATCTACCTTACAGGGACTATAATTACTCCTTGGTATGTTACTTTCTTGATTTGAGAAGGTTTGCTTTGTAACTTTTTAGTTTTATAGCTTTAGTCTTTAGCTTTTTAGTTTTGTTCATATATATATATATATATATATATATCTTTATTGATTTCAGAGAGGAAGGGAGAGGGAAAGAGAGAAACATCAATGATGAGAGAGAATCATTGATTGGCTGCCTCTTGCAGTCTGCTACTGGGTACCAGGCCCGCAACCCAGGCTTGTGCCCTTGACCAGAATCGAACCTGGAACCCAGCAGTCCACAGACTGACGCTCTATCCACTGGGCCAAACCAGCTAGGGCTAATTTTGTTCTTGACTAGTCTTTTATATTTACATAGTTTTTATAAAATATTTTCCTTTTTTAGTAAGTTTACTGTAATTTTGTATTCTGCTTATGATATAGGTCATAGAAATTAAAAATATTCTTCCTGTTTTATAGTCATTACTCAAATATTTTAGTATCTTAAAGACTATTTATTTATTAATTTATTAATTTATTTATTTATATATAAATCAGAGCTGAGATTTTCTTTTTAAATATATTTTATTGATTTTTTTACAGAGAGGAAGGGAGAGGGATAGAGAGTTAGAAACATCGATCAGAGAGAAGCATCGATCAGCTGCCTCCTGCACACCCCCTACTGGGGATGTGCCTGCAACCAAGGTGCATGCCCACAACCAGAATCGAACCTGGGACTCTTCAGTCCCCAGGCCGATGCTCTATCCAGTGAGCCAAACTGGCTAGGGCTCTTAAAGACTTTTTAAAGAGTAAATAAAATTTTGTTGAAAATTACACTAAAGGGTTAAGTGAAGAAAGTTATTAATGACAAGAGTGTTATATTTGCAATACAGATTTTCACTAGGTGTCTGACTTTACCTTTTAGGTGATGGGAGCTTGTTGTGAGAATGTTATTGGATATATGCCCATCCCTGTTGGAGTGGCGGGACCCCTGTGCTTGGATGGAAAAGAATTTCAGGTTCCAATGGCAACAACAGAAGGTTGTCTTGTGGCCAGCACTAATAGAGGCTGCAGAGCAATAGGCGTAAGTTGGCATTTATATATTTGCCTGTTTTAGGCTACACTCTAGGCAGGTGATGGGAAGAGATTGGGGACAATAAGGGACACCTTTTGGGATAAGCAGAAGTGTTTTCAGAATTAACATGTGCTTCTGTAACATACTCTGCATAGCTTGGTGGGGGTGCCAGCAGCCGCATCCTTGCAGATGGGATGACGCGTGGCCCAGTGGTGCGTCTGCCCCGTGCTACTGACTCTGCAGAAGTGAAAGCCTGGCTTGAGACACCGGAAGGGTTCACAGTGATGAAGGAAGCATTCGACAGCACCAGCAGGTGTGTGTGTGTGTGTGTGTGTGTGTGTGTAAGTGCATTTATGTTCATTTCAGAAGCAGTACCATCTTCTTTGATCACTAAACGTAATTGTTAGCATATTGCCAGCTTAAAATGATCTAAAATATCTACCTTAAATTCATTCATTCAACATTAATAATATTAATGCTTGGTTTGGGGTAGGGGAGCAGAATGTTAATCCTAATGAATACCTCTATAGAGGTAACTTAGAAAACTATAGTGTGAGCTGGTAAGTTTGTGTGTTGATTTTATAACGCTCACTTCGATCAGACTGTTATTTGCCCTACAAGAGCTTTGACTTAGCCTTGCAAGTAGGCAAAATTGCCTGAGAACATGATTTTGGAAGCAGGATAGAAGTAAATATTAGTATAGTAGATTTACTTTGAATACAGAAAATTAAATTTATAATGAAGCATAAACAGTACAAATGATAACCTTGCTATAGTTCAAGCTTATATGTTTGTTTTTGTTTGGACTTTTAAAGTTTATCTATGATGAAACGATTGTCTATAGCCCTCCCTTCTTGCAGCATATAAGAATGAGAGAGTTGATAACAGTATTCTAATATAATGTTTAAAGAAGAAAATACATTAATAAGTAATCTCCATGGGGTTTCTCTTACAAATAAAATGAACCAACAAAACTAGATTTTTAAGATAACTTCCAACTTCTTAAAAAAAAACTTGCTTCTTTTGTTGACAGGTTTGCACGTCTACAGAAACTTCATATGAGTGTGGCTGGGCGTAACCTTTACATTCGTTTCCAGTCCAGGTCAGGTGATGCCATGGGGATGAACATGATTTCAAAGGTGAGCATGGGTCGACTAGAACAGAACTTGCAGGAGTGTCCCAGCAAAGGGGAGCTCAGAGACAGAAGTGGGGCCAGCCTCGCTGTCTATGTAATGCCCTCCTGTACTTTGAATATTATACCACATACATGTGCTACTTACTCAAAGAGTTAATTGATTGACAGATTTTTATTGAAAAGTAAATACTGATTCATGTAACTCATTATGTAAATCAGACATTTATTGATTGGTGGTGTTTGTTTGTATTTGATATATTTAATTTAGATTTGGCATTATACACATTCTGGGTCTATTTAGAGGGCATGGGCAGTCTAGGAGTTAGCACTTTAAAACTTTGTCTTATAAACCTTGAAAGTTGACCTCTTCTGGAGACTTTAAGTCTTGTGTTTAAGAGGCCAAGCTCATGTACATAGTCCATTTATTTTAATTATCTCCTATAAGAAGCTTGTGTATGGCTTACATTTTATTCTACTGGTATTTGTAATTTACCAGACACAAATGTAACATGTTAAAGTTAGTTAAGTTAGTAAAATTTATTTTTTGGTTTACTTGTTTGTAAGTACTATTTGGAAAGAGAATGGACAGTGACTAAATGCATACCCTTTAAAAATTGCCAATAAACAGTATACAGAGGTTCCTAAAACAATTAAAAATATAATTACTATGATCTAGCAATTCCACTTCTGGGTATTTATTCAAAAGAATTCAAAGGAAGGTCTCAAAGAGATAATTGTACACCCTGGTTTATGGCAGCATTATTCACAATGGCAAAAGGGTTGAAGCAGCCCAAGTCTCCATTGATGGATGAATGCATAAACTAAATGTGGTGTACATATGCAATGGAATCTTATTTACCCTAAGGAGAAAGGAAATTCTGACGTGCTAGGTATGCATGAACTGTGAAGTTCCCTGCTAATTGAAATGCTCCGGTTACAGAAAATAAGTCTGTATGCTTCCCATGTAGGAGGTAGACTGGTAAATTCATAAAGATGGAAAGTAGGATGGCGATTGCCAAGGGCTGAGGAGAAAGGGGAATGGGAGTTATTTAATGGGTAAGATAAAAAGAGTTCTGGAGATTGGTTGTACAACAATTGGATATACTTAAAACAATTAAACTGTAAACTTGAAATTAGTTACGGTGGTAAATTCTGTGTTATATGTATTTTAGCACAATTAAAAACCATTTTTTTTAATTTCCCACAAATATGTTTTAGGTTATTGAGGTGTGAGTTAACTGCATTAATTTCACTTAATTGGAAATCATTAGAAGTCTTATTTATATTTCGTGTAATATAAATTCCATCAACTTTCCATTTACAACAAGATTTAATGTCTGACCTCTCCTTCCAGGTTTAGTAAACTGGGCTTTTAGTAACAATTTAACAACCATAAGAAGGAATTTATTAAACATTGATCATGGGTTGGGTAACTTCCTCCCCAGTGACATGAATATGAGTATTATATTCTCATTGAGTATTTTTTAATATTCTCATCTACATTCTAATTATCAGTCACTACAAAGAAGTTTGTTTTCATACCTAGAAAGAACCATTAGGAATCTATAGCTGATTGAGAAATTACTTTTGTGCTCAGTTTCTTTATAGTTATTGTATTAGAAGTTAAGATTATTAGTTACTGTACTTAGTATTAGTACCAGATACAAATAAAGCCTCTGATCTGTAAGTAACTGCACTTTAATGTAATTTTTCTTTGTTTGTTTGTTTTGTTATTGTTAATAGGGTACAGAGAAAGCACTTTCGAAACTCCATGAGTATTTCCCTGAAATGCAGGTCCTGGCAGTTAGTGGTAACTATTGTACTGACAAGAAACCTGCTGCTATAAACTGGATAGAGGGGAGAGGAAAGTCTGTTGTTTGTGAAGCTGTCATTCCAGCCAAGGTTGTCAGAGAAGTGAGTGATTGGATAAATGTTCTATTAGTTTTATATAAAAATTGGAGAAAGGAATGGTAACATTCTAAGTTTAATATATGGGGGTATGTTTTCGTTAAAGATGACTGTTTTATCATATCTTGCCCATCTGTCCATGGCATTCACAGGAGCTGTTACTCTTTTTATTGAGGACAGGGCTTGAATGGGGCCCCATCTGAACTTCCTTGTTTTCTGGGGGCACAGAAAGATAGATATGGGGACACACCCCTGAATCTTGTGGGGGAGATGTAAAATGTGCACAACTCTGTTTTCTAGGTGTTGAAGACTACTACGGAAGCTATGATTGACGTCAATATTAATAAGAATCTGGTGGGCTCCGCCATGGCCGGGAGCATCGGAGGGTACAATGCCCATGCGGCCAACATTGTCACTGCCATCTACATTGCCTGTGGGCAGGTGAGGGCTCCAGCCGCCACTGCTTTTCTCTTTAGTTCTCAGTGAGAGAAGTTTATACTTTTCCTTTTTTTCCCCCCCCAGGATGCAGCACAGAATGTTGGTAGTTCAAACTGCATTACTTTAATGGAAGCAAGTGGTCCCACAAATGAAGATTTGTATATCAGTTGTACCATGCCATCTATAGAAATAGGAACTGTGGGTGGTGGGACCAATCTGCTCCCACAGCAAGCCTGTTTGCAGGTATGAAGTGACCTCAAGTCTAATTCTCACTGAGATTCTGTGTTTCTACCTGACACTGCATATGACTCACCTCTATATTTTAGTTGGTCTTTTCATTCTTTTGTTTTCCAGCAGCCTAGTCCAAGTACGTATATGTTCAGGCATATGCTTAAATAGAGAAAGTAGATTAAGAGGCAAATAAATGTTCATGTACCCTGAGTAAGTACACTGCCAGCCAGGCGGTGGATGTATGTTAACTATGGTGTATACATTGTAAATCTTGGAAGTTTAGTGGAGTCTAGTTCGATTCTGCTGCCATTGTCGTTGCCCTTATTTAGTTGATTGAGTAGGAAATTGTTGCCATGACTTGAAGGGTGAGTCCTGCTGTTTCTCTCTCTCTGACTGCAGATGCTAGGTGTTCAAGGAGCATGCAAAGACAATCCCGGGGAAAATGCCCGGCAGCTTGCCAGAATCGTGTGTGGTACAGTAATGGCTGGGGAATTATCACTGATGGCAGCATTGGCAGCAGGACATCTTGTCAAAAGTCACATGATTCACAACAGGTAAGACTTAAAGATTTATTTAACATGTTTTCCTTGTACTCAAAATATGCATTAGAAAAACCTGGTATTCAGCCATGGCTAGTTAGTTGGAACATCATTAGTGGCTCAGTTAGTTGGAGCATCGTCCTGTGCACTGAAGGGTCATGGGTTCAATTCCCGGTCAGGGCACATTCCCAAATGTGGGTTCAATCCCTGGTCAGGAGGCAACCAATCGATGTTTCTCTCTTTCTTTCCCTCTCCCCTCCCCTCTCTCTAAAATCAATAAACATATTCTCAGATGAGGATTTAAAAATAAATAAATAATAAAAACCTAGTACTCAGCTACAATATTTCTAACTTAAAATTCTGCATTCTTGATATTTTGTATATCTCTGTCTTTTTTCCCATAGGTCAAAGATAAATTTACAGGACCTCCAAGGAACTTGCACCAAGCAGGCCGCTTGAATAAATAGCCTGACGGTTCTGAACTGAAATACGGGTGTTGGGTTCTAATGGACTAACATAAAATCTGTGAATTAAAAAGCTCAATGCAGTGTCTTGTTGAGGATGAATAGATGTGATCGGTGAGACGGCTGCTTGGTGTTTGGCTCTTTCAGAAAGGTCTGAGGTCCTTCCCATGCAGCTTCCTCAGCTCTGAAGACAGCTTAGTGCTTTCCATGCTGTGTTCTTTGGGAAGATCTCTACATGGATATTATGCTTGAAAGCGTCACAGATGGTCATCAGCAGCTCACTTCTGAAAGAGAGCACACGCTGGAAAAAAGTGTTTTCTTTTGATGAAATTCATGGAGTTCATGGTGTGAGATTGGCCCTTCCCCCCAAAACCCCCCACCACCAAGGGTTGAAAATGGGTTTTTAAATTACACTGTAGCTGACAAAACTCCTGATTTCATAGTTAATTTATTAAGCCTGGGTTGTAGAACTTTAAGAAATAAGAGCTAAGTTTATTTTTTGTAAACTAATACTTCATTTGGTGCTGGTCTATTTTGATTTCTTTTGGGGTAGCCAACATGATTCTTCAGAAGATGACCTGCTTTCTTCAAGGGAATATTACTCTTATTCCCCAACTACAGAATCATGTGCTAAGCAGTGCTAAATAGTTCTCAATCAAGAAAACAAATCACTGCATTTATACCTCTGCAGGCTATTTGCTCAGAGAGATCTCTTGTCAAAATGTAAATGTTTGTCTAGATTGGCTATAACATATCTTTGAACATAAGGCTTTAAGAAACAGAATTTTGTGCTCTTTATTAAAGATACCAGAGCTCTTAATTTTGCTTAGACTAGTGATTTTCAACCTTCTTCATTTCATGGCACACATAAACTAATTGCTAAAATTCAATGACACACCAAAAAATACTTCTCTTGCAGATCTGACCCCAAAAAAGGTATAATTATGATTTGTTCACATGAGACGGCTGTTGTTGTATTGGCTATTGTCAATATTTTATTTGGCAATCTAAGGGAAAAGAGGTCAGTGCCCCTGACTAAATAGTCAGGTACTGCATGTTTTAAAAATTCTTGTAGCACACCGGTTAAAAATCGCTGGCTTAGATAAAGATGACTCTGTTTAACAACATACAACTCTGTGACCCCTCTCAAAACTCAGAGTGGAAAATAAGTTTGAAAGAAAAATACGATTTCATTCATCAACTTTAATTTCTTAAAAGAAAAATTTATTTAGCTGAAAATCTAGTTTCTTGTAAAGAATTGTATAAAATCTACATATGTTGTAATAGAACCTCATGCTAGGAATTTATTGAAAGTGTTCAATAAATAAATAAAAATCAACTTGTATACTGATAAAACACTCTAAGCTTAGGCCAGAGACAATAGTGTTCTTTAATGTTGCCAGGAAACCCTGGCATGCTTGTGGAGCCTAATGCAAGGGGAAGTCAGGTTTCAGAGCCAGTGAAGGGAAGGTGCCGTGTGAATGGCCCTGGAAAGTGCTGTGTTCCTGTGGCCAGGAGGTTGGTGACTTCATACAGGCTCTTAAATGGACCCATAAAAGCTCTTAGCTTTCTCAGGGGGTCAGCAGAGCTGTGGGATCTTCATTTTTTTAATGTACAAGTTTTGTATAAGTAATAAAGAACTCTTTATTTTGTATTACACCTAATGCTTCAAGTGTTGGTCTTGGAGAGCTGATGGCTTGTGTAGAAGATGGACTCTGAGAAACATTCCAGCAATGCCGTGGCAGCGCGGAGAGCCTCTGAATGATTGTGTCTGCAGTGTTGTGGAAGTTGTCTGTAAACTTGAAATTGCTTCTGACCTTTTCATAGACGTGGCAGTGAAAAATACGTTGCGTCTTCATTTTGGTGACTATAACCAATATTGTCTTGCTAAATTAATGTTTTGTACAATTACTACATTGTATACATTTTGTTACACTTTTTTCCAGTTCCAGTAAATTATGAAAAGGAAGTTAATACTGTGTAAGCAGTAACCTTTTTTGTTTGGATTAACCCTCAGCCTGAGGCCTGGAAGCTTGTAAAGTCTGGCCAGGGTGGTAACCTATTTCACGCTAGGTGTCATGACCATTCATTGTTCTCCATTGTATTCTCCAACTCTGCAGCGTTAATGGCGGGCTGCTGTTGCATGTATATTAAAATTATCTTCCTTATACTTAGAGAATTGGATTAGTTGAGATTTATCATTTCAACTCAACCACTTTTGGATATTGGGGTGTGAGGGTTAGTTGAGAGGAAGAGGGCATAAAGATTGGGCAGCCAAAACCAAATAGCCATTGCAGGTGTGCTTTTAAGCTGTTATCAGCTGAATTGGAGAGTATAGCGTTGGCCTCTTTAAAAACTGATTCCCATTTATTTTCAATTGACTACACTTCTGCTGTAGTTAAGAGGTTAAAAGTATGTGTGAGCTTCTAAGAACAAAAGCCCATATAATAGAGAATCAGTTTGAATTTTTCTTCCCAGATGACATGTGATCACTTGTAGAGCCAGTCCCCCTCTACTCCCCAATTCCCCTCCCAGATTGGAGCAAGTTAGATAGGCAACAGTGAAGGATTTTCATCCCCTTTCTGTGGGGGTGATTTCATGAGCAGTGATTGCATGTGGCAGGACAGGACTTTTTCTCATCTTAGGAAAGGATAGAGAAATCAAAAGGAAACATTCACACTGTTCAAAGGTCTGAACTCAAATGAGGATGCAGAGCTGCAAAACAGCAATACAAATCCACTGTATAGAAGGTGAAACAAGCAGTAAATTAGCTACAGAAAACATTTTTCAAGACCAATGCTTCCCTAACTATTCTGGCCAAGACTAATTTATTAATAAACTTTCCACAGCAAAGATAATGGATAACCTGTACAGTGAAAACCAGGAGATGTTATGTTGTAACATTCCTATTTTCCCCCCACTGTAATGGAACATGCTTCCCACACTCCCATTAGTTTTCTTTTCCTCCTGAACAAATGTAAGAGCAGCTGAGGGAGGTATGGGCACTCTTGCATCGGGTAACAGTTGCCTCGCTTGTGCTAACAGCTGCAGTTAGGAGGTAGAACACAGAAGAGTACGTTAACTCGGTGCTTCTCCAACTTGAGGATGCAACACACTCATTGGGAAGACCTGTCAAAACAAATTGCTGCCCTAACCGGTTTGGCTCAGTGGCTAGAGTGTCGGCCTGCGGACTGAAGGGTCCCAGGTTCGATTCTGGTCAAGGGTATGTACCTTGGTTGCAGGCACATCCCCGGTAGGGGGTGTGCAGGAGGCAGCTGATCGATGTTTCTCTCTGATCGATGTTTCTAACTTTCTATCTCTCTCCTTTCCCCTCTGTAAAAAAATCAATATTTTTTTTTTAAAAAACACAAAACAAACAAAAAAAACAAATTGCTGAGTTATCCCCAGGGTTTCTGATTCTCTGGGTCTGGGTGGGGCCAGGACTTGGACAGTTCTATTGATGCTGCTTCTGCGCTAACAGTTCTGGGTTTCAGTATGAGGTACCTGGTATTACTGAGTGAACAGTATTAGAAAATCATGTTCATTCAGAAGCACACAGTTGGAAACCTCTGTGGAAAGATCAAGTGTTGGTTAATAAGAATTAGAATTGCCCTAACCAGTTTGGCTCAGTGGATGGAGCGTCAGCCTGCGGACTGAAGGGTCCCAGGTTCGATTCCGGTCAAGGGCATGTACCTTGGTTGCGGGCACATCCCCAATGGGGAGTGTGGGGGAGGCAGCTGATCGATGTTTCTTTCTCATCGAAGTTTCTGACTTTCTATCCTCCCTTCCTCCTGTAAAAAAACACACAATAAAATATATTTTTTTATAAAAAGAATTAGAGCCCTAACTGGTTTGGCTCAGTGGATAGAGCATCGGCCTGCGGACTGAAAGGTCCCACGTTCAATTCCGGCCAAGGGCATGTACCTTGGTTGCAGGCACATCCCCAGTAGGAGGTGTGCAGGAGGCAGCTGATCGATGTTTCTAACTCTATCCCTCTCCCTTCCGCTCTGTGAAAAATCAATAAAATATATTTAAAAAAAATAAAGAATTAGAATCCCTAGAGTAGCGGTTCTCAACCTGTGGGTTGCGACCATCGGAAAACACATATATCAGATATTTACATTACGATTCATAACAGTAGCAAAATTACAGTTATGAAGTAGCAACGAAAATAATTTTATGGTTGGGTGTCACCACAACATGAGGAACTGTATTACAGGGTCGCGGCATTAGGAAGGTTGAGGGCCTAGAGAGATACAGTAACTGACCAACTAGAAAGTATATTTGGATTTGGTGTTACCCTGCCCTCCACCTATGACCATCCCTCCCTCTCAAACAACACTAAAGGTCTGCATATCTTTAATGAATGGAATGACTGCCCCAGACAGACATCTACCCTGTGTTGATTATTAAATTCCTTGCTTTCCTGTCACTTGAAATTTGAAAAGGTAATCAGGACTTAGTGGATAGGGTAGGGGTAGGGGTAGGGAGTGGTTGAGGGAGCAATTCTGTTTCCACTCTAAAATCACCTGGGATTGTATGTTGAAAGTGTTGGACACCATAAAGCAAATGCAGAGGCTTGTTAGTCCTAAACAATGTGTTATGAATGAACCTACTCCAAGCTAACTCCCAGCTGAAGATCACACAGGAGCCTCTACCTCTCTGACCATTTCATTGTTTGGACTTGGGCTGTAGCCTCAAAGGGCTAATGAAAACAAGTTTTGGTGCACTTCCTGCCTCTCTTCTGATATATCAAGTATACCTTGCGAGAACCCGACCTCATTCTTAAACTTATATTGCTCTTCTTAGTAGCAAAATACACTCACCTCTGGCCATGGCACCTTCAACAGACATGGATGCTTTCACACTGCACAACCCTTGGGAAGTAGTCAAGGCTTACACTTGGCTTGTACACTTGGTGTAGCCTGGATAATTGCAAAACTCATGAGGAAAGGGCCTACCGAGGCCAGAATCCAAATATTTTTTCTTTTTAAAAATACATTTTTATTTCAGACAGGAAGGGAGAGGAAGATCAATGATCGGCTGCCTCCTGCACGCCCCCTACTGGGGATCAAGCCCACTACCCAGGCATGTGCTCTTGACCAGAATTGAACCCGGGACCCTTCAGTCCGCAGGCCAATACTCTATCCACTGAGCCAAACTGGTTAGGGCCAGAATCCAAATCTTGAACACCCCATCAGAAAAAAACTTTCAGAAACACCTCTAATAAATGTATTTCTTGATAGATTATGTTGACATGTATATTATCCAACAAAATCAAAATATACAAATAAAAGTTGAAGATTTTTCTGTACTCCAGTGGTAAATCTTGCCCCCATTTTCCTCCAGACTGAGGCCTCTTCAAGACAGGGACAATGCCTTGTTACTTTAGTAGAGCACCTTAAAGTTAAAGGTACTTGATGTTGAATACATTAATATAATTAGGACTTATTCCAACATAAAAATAAGTCATTTACAGTGTTGAGGGAGCTGGAAGTCTTAGAGAGCTCCATTTCAGTCGTGCCTGTCACTACTAACTGTGAGACCTTAAATTATTCACTTCACGGTTCTCTTTGTTTCCTTATTTGTAAGAGACAGTTGTCCTTATCTTACTCTACACATACTATAAAATGTTATATTCTCGCATATGTGTAGATTTTATTAGCCGAAGGTGAAATATGAGGCATTTTTCTAGTGGCTGTGATAAGGATCTCACGTATAGTTTAGGGAACAGCCTATGCCTTCCACAGAGCATCCTCGGGGTTCTGGGCAGAGTTGCTTAGCCATTTGCCTCTTTTCATCATGTCTCCTCAGGAACTGCAAAGCTAACCAGTTAACTCTTTGCAGCCCAGACCCTGTGGGCTGTCACAGCATTTGCTTTACAATTCCTTGCATGTTTGCCACAATCCCTGGCTGGGAGATTCAGATCTTTTTATAAAGCCTAAATCCTAGGGGAAAAGATAAAGGTGTCCCTCTTCCTGGATCTCATCCTTTTGAATTTAACATACTGTTCTTAGACAGCTCACCCTCCTCCATTTATTCCTCCTGTTGTCAAATATGTACCTTCTCACTGAAATAAAAATCTCTGCCCCTTTCAGTCCCATTTGCTTTTCACAACCTATCCATTTTTTTTAAAGTGAGGGTTTGCTTTTTTAATATATAGTTGACATACAATGTGTTAGTTTCAGGTGTACAACAAACTATCAATCCCCCCCCCCCTAATTTGCTGCCTCAAATATACATTCCATTGAAAATGCTTATTTTAGATGGGGCCCTATGTTCTGAGGCTTACAAGCTAGTTGGGCTGATAAGCTTATTATTACAGCTGCTAGATTAGTACAACAAGCAATATTATAGTACATTACTTTGGCCTCTTATCCGCAGTTTCATGTTCAGTGGTTTGTTGCCTGCAGTTCAAAAGTATTAAGTGGAAAATTCCAGAAATAAACAATTTAGTAGTGTGATGAAATCTCATGCCATCCTGTTTTCTTCCACCTGGGACATGAATCATCCGTTTGCCCAGTGTATCCTCGTTGTATGTTACCTGCCTGTTAGTCACTGAATGGCTGCCTAGATTATCAGACCACATTCACATAACTTTTATCTATATATATAAAAGTGTAAGCAACCGTCCGACCTGTAGTTATGATGTGCACTGACCACCAGGGGGCAGATGCTCAACGCAGGAGCGGAAACCACAGGCATGGCAACATGGAACAGACTG
This sequence comes from Myotis lucifugus, assembly GCF_000147115.1. Taxonomy (NCBI): domain Eukaryota; kingdom Metazoa; phylum Chordata; class Mammalia; order Chiroptera; family Vespertilionidae; genus Myotis; species Myotis lucifugus. The sequence continues at coordinate 38,783,289 of NW_005871048.1, read as the reverse complement.
ATGAATCTCAGAGGGGATGGGGGAGGTTGGGAAGAGGTTAACCAAAGATCTTATATGCATACTAGAGGCCCAATGCATGAATTCATGCAAGAGTAGGCCAGCCCCCACAGCCCTGGCTTCATCTGGAAGGTGGTCCAGATGGTAGATCTGCTGTCCAGCTGTTTGATTTGCATATTACATTTTTATTATTATAGAGGCCTGGTGCACAGATTCGTGCACTGGTGGGGTCCCTTGGCCTGGCCTGTGCCCTCTCGCAATCCAGGATCCCTTGGGGCATGTTGGAGAGCCGGTTTTGGCCCAATCCCTGCAGGCCAGGCCGAGGGACCCCACCAGTGCACGAATCCATGCACCTGGCCTCTAGTATTTTATAAACATGGTAGTAACTACTAAGCAGCTACAGTTTGAGATGCTATCACTTCCATTTCTCAAGTTAAAAACTCCTGATTTCCCCTCCTCATTTCTATCATTAGCATGGGAATTATTTACAAGTAAAAACAATGGTAACAGTTGATTTATTCCACATCCAAACAAAACCGGGCACCAAGTCCCACTGATTTTTCTCAGATGTGTAAAAGAAAAATGTTCAAAAAAGCCCTCAGGGACTCCCATTGCTGGCAGAACAAAAATCAACTACTTTGCATAGCCTGCAATGTTTCTCCCCGGAGAAAGTCTGTCTCCTCCTAGTTTTCTCCCTTGCTGCAGTCCTGTAAACTAACCCTGACAAGCCAAGGGACTTAAAGCTTAAAACCCGAAGTATTTGCCACCTTCTTATCATTATTCCTGTCTTACTCATTCTCATGTATCTAGCACTCAATAAATGAGAAATGACTTATTATGGCTAAATTCATGTAGTTAAATATGTGTGGATTGGCACTGTAGTTTCATTTTAGAAATTTCCAACTATATATACTTCCATTGTCTAGCAATTAAAAAAAATTTTGGACTATGACACATAGTAAAAAATTCATTTTAAATTGTAACCCACTATACACACATATTTATACATATGAAAAAATAGTCACAAAGTATTTACCTTTATTATTCTATGTACTTGATTATTCCATTCTGTTTTAAGAAAATAATTGGACCATAACTCACTAACAGTTTTCTTGATACCTAGCTGGGCTACAACCTAGTTTGAAGAACAATAAACTGGAGTATTTCAAGCTCTTAACTACTCGGAGAATTATGAAGGACAGTATCGTGGGGTGAAGAAAAACAATCAAACAAGCACATTTGTCCATAATATTTTAATACTTTTCCACTTTTAAATACTGGTTTTAATTTTGCGATTGTAACATGGAAGATCCAACTTTATTATTTTTTTTTTAAAAAAACATCATCAGGATCATAAAGCTATTATAGAATAGTTACACTCTATACACTCCCAAGGTACTTTAAAATGATTATGTTTTGAGTTTGTAGATGAACAATAACGATAATCCACATACATCGTCTGTATAACTTGGACTAAATACTGGAGAAAATGTTTAATTGGACAAACAACTGATAAGTTTAAAGATAACCAGTACAATTTCACGAGAACCAGCTCAGCCCTACTAAAAACTTCTCAAAGCAATCGACACTGATGTTGTATAGGTGTACAAATTAGTTGATGAAACTGAAAAATGGGAAACCTATTCCTCCATTGCCTTATTTTGTATTCTTACACCTCTCCCAGTCAACCTCCTCCCAGGTCTGGCTGCCCCTGTGGCGATCCCAAACCAAGAGCTGCTATGATCACCCTCCACCTCAAAACCACGAGTCCTGAATTCTAACTGAAACACTGTGCTCTTTCTCTTGAACTGTAGAGCGGGCACTCAGGGAACAAAATCCCTTATCACCAATATTTTTAAAGTTTCTATCATAGTACAAAAAGAGTAACTGAGTAGAAAAAAGAGTAAAAAGATAATTTTTTTTGGCTTGGGGAAGAGAAGTAGAAAATAACTATGGATGAGAAAACATCATGTATATTCAGAGTATGTAGGAATTAGCCACACGGAATTCTAGAGGGTCTGAAAATTGTCTAAAGGGCTAGTACCTATCCAAATTATAACCTGTTTTAAATTCTTTTCATACTCTCCTACTCATTTCTAAATCTGGTTGGACAGGATTAACTCTAGTAAAGTACCAGTGCAGTTATCTAAAGGTAAAATGTATCTTTTTCTTTTCCTTTTTAATACAAATATTTTAGAGTAATCATTTTATTTACAGAATTGCAAAAGTATATCATTAACATTTAGTGCAAATGCAACTAATGATAATTAGATTTAGATACTGCTTTGTAAACTTTCCATACCTTTGAAAAACAAAGCTATTTAATTTAGTTACGAAAGAGTTACTTGTCTGTGTTCATGATAGTTACCAGAAAAAAATGGCAAACAGAGAAACATTTATAGTGGGCATACAGAACTTTTTTTGAAGATTCCATCAGCATCTATGGTGAATATACCTTCCCTCCCCAACCCTCCCATACTCCCACACCCTGACCCACAGCTGATTGTAAAATAAAATACACATTTGAGGTATAAACTTTTCTTTTTTAAACATCACAATATAAAATGTTAACTGGTGATGTAGTAAACTGATAGAATTTGTCTTATTTGCCTTACTAGCATTACCACCATAGGCACTTTTCCACGTAGTCAAATTATGAACAGCATTTTTCTATAATAAGGCATATTCCATGCACATCATTTAGAGAAAAGTAAATTAAAAAATAGAAAAGATTTATGGAGCATGAAATCTGCGTGCATGTAATGTAAGCATATGTTTTATATGTATTTCCTCTCTGTACAGAATAATAAATACCACTATATTTGATGCAAGTAATTCACCTCCAGGATTGTGCATATGAAGTGACCAGACTAATCCCATCATTAAATTATCACCTTGCATTTATCATTAAGACTCCAATACCACATATGAAATATATACAAGACATGTTCCACGTGACATGACTTTCTGCTTTACAAAATGGGTTGGATTTCTGTGTTTCTACAGAGATGAGTAAGTCAGCAAAGCATCTACAAAATGCCTGCCTCTGATTTATGCAAGCACGTTTGTGTAGAAACATAATGAAGATTTTGAAGTGGGCAGTCATTTCTACTTCGATGAGTATAATTCCTTGCCTCAACTTCATGCTTCACGGTTTTTCACAAAGGCCTAAAACTAATAAAACTAAAAAAGGATTTTACATTTAAGTTCTTATAGCCACTAAGGAAAGAATCTCAGTCTGAATCACATGGAATACGTTAAAGCTCTGCTGAAGTTTCTGATCAAAAGGCAAACAGAAGCACTGCTCACATTTCTATGCGTATCTTGCAATATATCTTTTAAACTAACCCAAATTAGAAAAACTAAAAAACATACCGGTTACTGAGTCCTAAAAATATTGAATCAAATGTCAAACTCAGTCTGATTTGCTTTCACAAGTAATAACTGCATATCCTTACAAATTTCATTAAAAATTCTGAGTTCATTTTATCCTAACCATTTTTCCAGAAAGCAGTTTATACCCACAAGATTTATACAGATGTTTCTGTTCAAAGGCAGGCAGAACCAATTTAGAAACTGCCAAATTCTGTTTCTAACAAACTGAAAAAAAAAAAAAAAAGCTATAGTGTACAGAACACAACTAAAAATACAGGAACTATAAAGATAACTGGGGTTGTAGGAGGGGGGAGAGGAATAAAGCTTTTCATTCTTTCTCCATCAGAACAAAGGTTCTTCACGGGAGTAAGAATATAGAAAAGGCAAAATCACAGGTTATTAACAGCCCTCAGTTATTAAGAGACACTTTACATTACTACATGAATCAGTACAGAAATAAGCAGCAATGAATTCTATGATTATACAAGCAAAAAAAAAAGGTTGAAAAATTCTAGACACAGACTGAACTGCAGGCCTGAAAAAAGAGCCCCGTCCAGGTATTTGGTGCACAGAAAGCACATGCCCCATGAGCATTCCACTTTCGTGCTTTTCTTTTGTGCACAAAACCTGATACAACAGAGGATCTTAGGCTGGACCATATACTAAATTAAAAATTCTGAAAAAGTTTCCAAAAATTAAAGCATCAATTCCTAGTTGTGATTCAAAGTTGATTTTTCTCTCTTTTAGGAGCAAGCAAATAAAAATATAGCCATGTACATGTAATTTTACATGTATTTATAATTATAGCTGAGCATGGAGGTCTAGCGGTAGACAGCTTGGGTTAGACGTTCAGCTTTGCTATTGCAACATTTCTTCATTTTTGTACACAAAGTCAAGGTGTTGGGCCATAGACAAGGCTGTAGATCCTACGTTCCAGCTTAGAGCATTCAATTTGTGTGTGTGTGTGGTTTTTTTTAAGTTTTCCCTCCAACATGGAATGTCACACAGCCTTGTTTCAGTCACTGTAGGAAAGAAAATGACAAATTAAAAATTCAGCAATATATTGCTAACAACGGCAAGACTACCAGAATAGATTCCCCCTACCCTCTGAATTCATGGAATGCATAGATTCTCTCTTAAAATTTATCTTTAAAGGATTTTCAACTTTAAGAATATAAAACTGTTCATCAGAAGGAACAGAAGGTATAAGGAATCTCTGAAAGCTAGAAATGTAAAAGGGTAATGTACTTACTACAGGTAAACAAAGAGGGAATCAACCAAAGGTCTCTGGATTTGTACCCCACAAACTGGCATTTCCTTCTTAGTATTCAATAAAAATTATGCTATGTAATTTTTCAAGAATTTTAAAAATTTACTTAGGCTATGAAAAGACTTAAAAAACAAACAGGCACAGACATCATCAAATGTGTTTAAGAAATCTGACTACGAGTTTTGAAAATCTTTGGACCTTATTAACTTTATGGAATTTCTCTAAAGACGATGCTGATTAATGACAGTTACTTCTCCATCACCGAAGTTAAGCATGTTAGTTTTCTTAAGGTTACAGTGCTAGAATCCACTTCATAGATACATCTTCGTTATTATGAAACAAACATTACTTTAGGTGAACAAAGATTTTTACCACATGTTAAGGTTAGAATTTAGGTTCTTTGTCAGAAAGAAGCTCAATATGGATTCAAGGCCAGTGCTAATTGTTGGCCAGTGAGTCTTTTTTTTATTTCTATCTTTACATACATACAGAAAGGTCCACAAACAATGCTACCTCCTCCCCCTTGAATTTTTTTTCCAAGGGATTTCAACCACTTCCCTCCTAGGTCCACTAAAGAAGAATGAGGACACCGCCCCCCGCTTCCCGCCACACACAGTCAGTCAATAAAACAATGCTCCAAATCAAACAGTTTAGAGGCAAATGCTAGTAATGTGTGAGTGTGTATATTTGAAATGTTTAAGAAATTAGTCCTCTCAAACATAGTTGAGAACATGTTCTATACAGGGGTGGGCAAAATAAGGTTTACAGTTGTTTGTATGGAAAAGAATACAATATTTAATAAATATGTAATACAAGAATAAACTATGTGTTTTGCATACTCCCAAATGTAAACCACTTTTGCTTGACCCTGTATATAACTGCATTCTGATTTTATCCTGCTTAATACATGGTTATATTTTCTGCCCTGCAAGTAAGGCTGGGTGTGGGGGTGAAGAGAGAAAGCAGACAGAGTTGAATACTTAGTCTTGGTTAGAGCAAACAGCAACTTTTTAGAAATCTTTAGGCAAGGTGACAAGTCTACTGCCATTGTGTGGCATCAGGTTTCTGGTTTGACAAATATGGTGCAGAAATTATGTGTCCAGATCTAGTCATAATAATCCTAAGTACAAAATAGTCTAAAAATAGTCAGCACATTTAGGCAACGCACTTATGCCTGAAGAAAGAGAATTCCTCAAAGGTCAGGCTGTATTCCAAAACACTAAGCATTCAGATCAGTAAGGCCAGAATCTGTTTAACATTTTCTGGTCACCTTTTTCCTGGGAAAATCTAAATATCTAGGACAGGGGTCCTCAAACTACGGCCTGCGGGCCACATGCAAATACAAATATTGTATTTGTTCCCGTTTTGTTTTTTTACTTCAAAATAAGGTATGTGCAGTGTACATAGCAATTTGTTCATAGTTTGTTTTTTTTTAACTATAGTCCAGCCCTCCAACGGTCTGAGGGACAGTGAACTGGCCCCCTGTTTAAAAAGTTTGAGGACCCCTGATCTAGGACGTCAGTGCAATAATAACCCTTGTGTTAGCATGTGATAATAGATTTAGCTTTTCAGGTCTTTTTAAAAACGACATACTATAGCCCTAGCCAGTTTGGCTTAGTGGATAGAGCGGCAGGCTGCAGACCAATGGGTCCCGAGTTCGATTCCGGCAAGGGCATGTACCTTGGTTACAGGCTCCTCCCTGGCCTGGGCCCTCGTCAGGGCTCATGCAGGAGGCAACCAATCGATGTGCTTTTCCTCACATCAATGTTTCTCTCTGTCTTTCCCTCCTGCTTACACTCTCCCTAAAAATCAATGGAAAAATATCCTAGGGTGAGGATTAACAAAATAAAACAAAACAAAAAGATATACTATAGACAGCTTCAGAAACCAGATTTAATTAAAGACATCAGTCATATGGTTGACTATATTATTTTTATCTACTCAAGAATATAAATTTCTCAGCCAATGATTTAACATTCAGTATAGAAAAGAATGAGAAGATGTTCATATATACTTACTGCCTGTAACTTATACTTGGGTAATATCTATTACAAATTTTTTTCAATTGATTTCAAAGAGGTAGGTAAAGAGATAGAAACATCAATAATGGAGAAACCAAGATGGCGGCATAGGTAAACACCGGAAATTGCTGCCTCGCACAACAACTTCAAAAATACAACTAAAAGACAAAACGGACATCATCCAGAACCACAGGAAGGCTGGTTGAGTGGAAATTCTACAACTAGAAGGAAAGAGAAAAGCACACTGAGACTCAGAGGAGGTGCGGTGTTGGAAGAAAAGTGCAGAGGTACGGAGGCGCACGTGGAAAGGGCTGGAAACTGAGGACATGGTTGTCTTTTTCAATCGGGAGGGAGTCTCAAGCTCCTGACTGCTCTGAACTCCAGTTCCAGGAAAGTCTCTGGAGACCCAGACTCATACGGGGAGAAACTGGACTGTCTGGCATCGGTCGGAACTCGAGGGTGGCTTTCTCTCAGAGGTACTTGCAGCGACTGCTGGGACACTGAGAAGTGGGGCCTCTTAGGGTAGGACTGAGGAGCAGCCATAGCTGCTTGCTCCGCCCTGTTGATCCCCAGAGACCCCGCCCCACCCAAGCTGTGCACAGAGGCTTTTGCATATGAAAGGCCTGGCCCTTTGCAATCTGAAAATTACCTAACAAACTGCAGCTGAGCCAGAGAAACCCAGAACTTTCAAAAGAAGGCCCAAGGCCCCACAGCAGCTTGCATTGCTTCACAGCAGGGCTCCTGCTGGGTAGCCTCAGGCAGAGGCTAAATTAGCACCTCCTTAGATCCAAGAGCCAGTGTACCCAGTGGTCAGAGTGGGACCATCCAGATTACAACTCCTCAGATCCATAAGGGACACACTCAGGGGGCAGACTCAGTGAGCACCAAAGCCCCACTGAAGCAAGTCTTGCCCCAGAAGGGTGTCTCCAGCACAGAAGTTCCCCCACTGCAGACACAGCTGATTCTCACAGCCAATTGGCCTGGAGGTCAATTCCTCCCAGTGATACCTACAACAATCAAGGCTTAACTACAACAAGACTGTGTACAAAGCCCACAAAGGGGTACACCAAGAGTGTCCACCTCAGGTAATTAGGGAGGATGAACCACTGGGCCCTATAGGACACCTAGCACAGAAAGCCACTCTACCAACACAGGGAAGCATAAAAAATGCAGAGACAAAGAAACAGGTCACAAATGACAGAAATGGAGGAAAGCAAACTACTGGATATAGAGTTCAAAACCACACTTATAAGGTTTTCCAAGAATTTTCTAGAAACCGCCGATAAATTTAGTAAGACCCTCAATAAGTCTAGTGAGACCGCCGATAAATTTAGTGAGACCCTCGAGGTTATGAAAAAGGACCAACTAGAAATTAATCATACACTGACTGAAATAAAGAATATTACACAGAGTTCCAACAGCAGACTAGAGGATTGCAAGAATCAAGTCAAAGATTTGAAATACGAAGAAGCAAAAAACACCCAACCGGAAAAACAAAAAGAAAAAAAAATCCAAAAATATGAAGATAGTGTAAGGAGCCTCTGGGACAACTTCAAACGTACCAACATCCGAATTATGGGGGTGCCAGAAGAAGAGAGAGAGCAAGATATTGAAAACCTATTTGAAGAAATAATGACAGAAAACTTCCCCTACCTGGTGAAAGAAATAGACTTCCAAGTCCAGGAAGCACAGAGAACCCCAAACAAAAGGAATCCAAAGAGGACCACACCAAGACACATCATAATTAAAATGCCAAGAGCAAAAGACAAAGAGAGAATCTTAAAAGCAGCAAGAGAAAAAAAGTCAGTTACCTACAAGGGAGTACCCATACGACTGTCAGCTGATTTCTCAACAGAAACTATGCAGGCCAGAAGGGAATGGCAAGAAATATTCAAAGTGATGAATAGCAAGAACCTACAACCAAGATTACTTTACCCAGCAAAGCTATCATTCAGAATTGAAGGTCAGATAAAGAGCTTCAAAGATAAGAAAAAGCTAAAGGAGTTCATCACCACCAAACCAGTATTATACGAAATGCTGAAAGGTATCCTTTAAGAGGAGGAAGAAGAAGAAAAAGGTAAAGGTACAAATTATAAACAACAAATACACATCTATAAACAAGTGAATCTAAAAATTAAGTGAATAAATAATCTGATGAACAGAATAAACTGGTGAATATAATAGAATCAGGGGCATAGAAAGGGAGTGGATTGACTATTTTCGGGGGGGAAAGGAGTGTGGGGGGTGCAGGAAGAGACTGGACAAAAATCATACACCTATGGATGAGGACAGTGGGGGGGAGGGAGGTAAAGGCAGAGGGTGGGGTGGGAACTGGGTGGAGGGGAGCTATGGGGGGAAAAAAGAGAAACAACTGTAATAATCTGAATAGAGATTTAATTAAAAAAAGAAAAGAAACATCAATGATGAGAGAGAATCATTAATTGGCTGTCTCCTACACTCCCCACACTGGGGATCGAGCCTGCAATCCGGGCATGTGCCCTGACTGGGAATCAAACCATGACCTCTTAGTTCATAGATCAACACTCAACCACTGAGCCATGCCAGCCAAGCTTCTATTAAAAATTTAAATGCTGCCCTGGGCAGTGTGGTTGGAGCATCGTTCAATGCACCAGAAGGTTGTGGGTTTGATTCCTGGTCAGAACACATACTCAGGTTGTGGTCTCAATTTCTGGCCAGGGTGCATGCATATAAGAGGCAACTGATTGATGTTTCTCTCTGTTGCTCTCCCTCTCCCTTCCTCCCTCTCTAAAATAAAAAATAAAAATAAAAAAACATAGCCTTGGGTGAGGATTAAAAATAAATTTTAAAGAAAAACATTTAAATGCTAACACACATTGAGAGTTCACAGAAACAGAATTATACAAATGTTCTCCAATGGACCAAAAGACGCTCAAACTCATTCATAATATGAGAAGTACAATTAAAACTACATGGCAAGAGTACATTCAAACAATGAGATACTATATAGCCTTAAAAAAAGAGGCTCCCCATTGAACTGTAAAAACCTTCAAGATAATAAAGTGCAAAAACAAGATGCAGAACGGTGTTTATAGTATGCTACATTTTCTTCAACAACAAAAGAGTATCTGTGGGAAGATTATAATTGTATTTGCTTATTCAGGCATTAAAAATACAAAGAAACTAGTAATATCAGTTAATACACTTTTCTGTGTGTGGAGGGAGGACAAAACTGAGTGAATAGGGGATAAATTTTACTCTATCTTTTCATACTTTTGACTTTTGAACCATGTTAACACATCACTTATTTACAGATAATTAAAGATTCTGGCTCCTTGCACAAAGATGTTCAATGCAGCATTATTTGACAGTAAAAATATGAAACCAAAACAGATGTTACCATAGAGACTAGTTAATAAATTCTGCAACATTTATATAACATTTTAAAACAGTGAGATGGTTGTATATGTCTCGTATCTTTATATGGAATAATAGTTAAAATTTATTATTAAGTAGAAAAACAAGCTGCAAAATAATATAAACGTATTTTTTAAACAATTAAAAATTCATATATGTAAGTACATACATGTAAAAATCTGGAAGAATATATCACAAACCTAACAGTAATTTCTGCAAAGGGAAAGATATAGGGAATTTGTACTTCTGAAATTCTGCAGTTCTATAATGTTGAAATTTCTTTAAATAAGCAGGTATTATTTAACATAGAAAGATAAAAATGTAAGTTTTAAGGCTATAAAAACAACAACTCTTTATCTGGGAACATCATAAAACACAGAAACTACTTTCAACAGTTAACTAAATTTTAGTATCTGCAGCAGGGGTGGGGAATGTCTGGCCTGTGGGTCGTATAAGGCCCACAAAATCATTTGGTCTGGTCCTGCCAAGGCATTAGGGGTGAGTAAATTAAATGTTTGACCAAATATAGCAGGCTAATTTTTAGGCTGATAATTTTGTTTGGCCTGCAAATGATGTTTTAATATCCAAATGGGCCTTGGCAGAAAAAATGTTCCCCATTCCTGGTCTACAGAGTCATGTTAGTCAAAATTTAAAAGGATAACATCTATCTTCCAGTACCTGTTAATACTAGAACAAAATAGGTTTTCCTGCTGTTTTCTCCTGGACGTAAGAAGTAAAACGTTTTAGAAACTTTGGATACTCTCGTTTTGCCACTGCCCTTAACACTGAGGCTGGTGCCCATCCTCCGGGGTTCACTACGAGTTAAAGAAAAATTAAAATGTTAAGATACAATTCTCCAAATACACATGAAGCACTCATTTTGTTCCTTTGCTTTAAAAAATTTCATGATGTTGGAACAATTGGCATCTCTTAAAAGTCTTGACCATTAATCCTTCATATTAACTACCAAACAAGAACAGAGAGCAAATAAGAAAGCATTTATTACCTTTCTAAATTGTTCTTACTTCCCTAAAATATATTTAAATATTAGTACAGCTACACTTTAGGTTGAGGCAGATCTTTTCATTAAACTCTACTATAATCAAACTAGAGGCCCAGTGCACGAAATTCATGCACGGGTAGGGTCCCTAGTGGCTGCTGGCTGCCAGCTGAGGCCCTTCATTCTGTGCCGCCCCCTGGTGGTCAGCGCATGTCATAGCTGGCGATGGGACTCCCGGTCAGTTGAACTCCTGAGGGGACACTTTGCATATTAGGCTATTACAGGGGCGGGCAAACTTTTTGACTCAAGGGCCACAATGGGTTCTTAAACTGGACCGGAGGGCCGGAACAAAAGCATGGATGGAGTGTTTGTGTGAACTAATATAAATTCAAAGTAAACATCATTACATAAAAGGGTATGGTCTTTTTTTTTTTTTTTTTTTTTAGTTTTATTCATTTCAAACGGGCCGGATCCGGCCCGCAGGCCGTAGTTTGCCCACGGCTGGGCTATTATATATATATATATATAGACTAGAGGGCCCAGTGCACAAAAATTCGTGCACTCAAGGGGAGAGGGGTCCCTCAGCCCAGCCTGAACCCTCTCGCAGTCTGGGAGCCCTCAGGGGATGTCTGCCTGCTGTGGAGGTTCCCACCACTACCGCTGCGCTTGCCAGCCGTCAGCCCAGCTTCTGGCTGAGCAGCGCTCCCCCTGTGGGAGCGCACTGTCCACCAGGGGGCCAGCTCCTGCGTTGAGCGTCTGCCCCCTGGTGGTCAGTGCGCGTCATAGCAATCGGTCGTTCTGCTGTTCCGTCGATTTGCATATTAGCCTTTTATTATCCTATATAATAAAAGGCTAATATGCTAAGTGTCCAGTTGTATAGTCTTCCATTCAACCAATCAAAGTGTAATATGCTAATGATATGCTAAGGCCGCTCAACTGCTCGTGCACTGTCCACGAGGGGGCAGATGTTCTGACTGGTGGGTTAGCTTGCTGCTGGGGTCTGGCTGATCGGGACTGAGCGAGACAGGCCAAACATGCCTGGAGTCCTCCCGCGGTACCTCCCCCACTGGCCAACCTCCTGCATCCCTCCCTGGCCCCGATCGTGCACCAGTGGGGTCCTTAGGCCTGGCCTGCGCCCTCTCACAATTTGGGCTTAGGGACCCTCCTCTCCCCCCGAGTGCACGAATTTTGTGCACCAGGCCTCTAGTATGGGATAATAACTTACTCAGGCATAACTATCTCTTTAAAGAACACTAGCAGTTATGGTCCTGTATAAAGAAGGTATGAGGATTTGGATTTCAATAACTACTACAAGTAGGAAATGGGTTTAGTAATAAGGAACCAAAGCAACAAGGCTGTCCAGCAGCAAGTCAATATAAAACAAACATGTAAGTAACAACTAATAAGGATTAGGGACCAATCAATGATGAAAAAAATGAGCAAGCCTGACAATAAGAAAAAGAACCACTAAAAGAAAAAAAAAAGAAAAAGAACTGCTAATTTCCTTTCCCACTGTTGCTTACATTTCTAATTCTACGTATATTCTTTTAGGTAAATACTTAATAAAATGGTTCTTAAAACCAAGGATATGTGATAGTGATCTTAATATAAAGTTTTTAAAAAAAAGTATTTTTATTGATTTCAGTGAGGAAGGGAGAGGGAGAGATAGAAACATCAGCTGCCTCTTGCATGCCCCCGACTGGAGATCGAGCCTGTACCCAGGCCATGTGCCCTGACCAGGAATGGAACCATGATCTCCTGGTTCATAGGTTGATACTCAACTACTGAGCCACGCCAGTTGGCCTAAAGTTTTAAAATTTACCTATCTAGTCCAAGCTTAAAAAATTCTGATATAGTAGTTCTGGGGTGGAAGGCAGGTATGTATATTTCCTGAAAGTTTGATATACATCTTTCCAAATTAAAAATTACTAATCTAAAGGATAAAAACTCAAAAGGCATTTGTAATGGTATTTGTCCAAATGGTTAGTTATCATGTAGATCACACTAAGAACATCCACATTACCAAATAGCAAAAACAAACAACGAAATACATACCATTAGCTACATATGTAATCTTGCATAAAATGTTGTCCCTGCTAATCTTCTGGTTTCCTTCTGGTGGGCTAACCAAGGTTTGACAAATCATAGCGATATTTATTTTGGCACGAACACATCGATTGTTCAGCTGCCAAAACAAAAAATAAAAATGAAACAGCAGTATAGCAGATACCCAGTATTTTGTAATCTCTACTAGTCTAATAATACTATACTAAGTAAGCTGAAACCTCAACTCATCAAAATATTCAACAAAATCTTACAAGGATCAAACAACACATGCCAAACTGATAAGATTTCTCCTCCTTTTACGTAGTAAATGGAGCTAAATCGAGGTAGCAACCAGAGGTTTTGCCAGTAGTTGATCATGACTTAAGAGGCAACTGTGAGTAGTAGTCTGCATATACTACCTATCAGTGCTGTCTCACCTCATCTCAGGAACAAAGGAAAAGAGACCTGCTGAAATGTTCACAGCCATGACTACTGTCCTTCAGATAATACACAGGTTATATTATTCTAAGAAGCCAAAATAATACAAAATCTAAGAATTATCAACTCTAGTATCTGTGTGTGTCTGGCATGTGTTTATCATTTTTGTACTGCATGTATAGTTAGCTTTATATTATACAATTGTACACATTTATACAATGCACTTACAGGAGCACTATCGTGATCCACAGAAAAATTACAAACTATCCAAGTTTCAGGGTCATTTTCAGTCAAGGCTGGTATCTTTCGAATGGCAGAAAGATATAATACATCTCGCTGAGAAGCAGGCCACACTCTCTGTGGAAGAAGTAAAAATCATTTGAAAATTTGAACAATTCTTTATTCATTTGTAATATGTAACTAACAGAGAAACAAATGTAAAATCAATAAATATCTTAGTTGAAGGTAAAAATCTGTCAAATTTTAAATGAAAAGCATCTGAGAACACCCACCAAGGGATTAATTATGGACAGTGAGTTAATGGCTTTGCAGAACTATAGCAAAGGAATAGTGTTCTGCTATTTTTATTTTTTTATAAATTGTAGTAATTTGCTAAACTATTTTTAAGTATACAATTCATTGCCATGAATACATTCAGAATGTTATGTAAGCATTACCACATTTTCAAAAAATTGTTATCATACCAAATAGAAACTCTGTACCTACTAAGAAATGACACAGCATTACACCCCCTTCCTCAAACCCTGGTAATATCTTTCTTTTAACTATAGTATTAAACCTCAGCTTAAATTGTTCAGAGACTTTAAGCAAAGATTTTAGGGAAAGAAGACTACTCTTTTGATATAATCACACTTGAAGAATTCCAAATCAGGTAGACAGAATCTTTGAGTTTTATGGTATACAAGGAGAAACATATACTGTTGGAATGATATGGTCCCTAGGTCTCAGAAAACTGGGGCTTTTGTACTTTTAAATGAGAGAAAATATGCCTTGTCTTTTCTGATTGTTGACTATAAAAAGTAGCCAACAACTTAGTGTCAACACAACACAAATCATTTGCAAAGTGAAATGGTTTATATTTTAAAGATACAAAATTTCATGCAGTCAACAAAAGTAGTGTTGGAGAAATGTGTGTGAAACTAGTAATAAATGAAAGTTTAATCATGTTAGAATGATATTTGATATTTAAATACATTTAAAGTTTTAGAATAATATTCATCTTACTTTATTCTACTCTCTTCCCCTTCTGAAAATTGCCAAATAGTATTTCAAATAAAGAATAATAAATTAATTATTATTAATTAATGTCAGTGTGCTTCATAGCACACTATACCGGTTGCTATGATGCACACTGACCACCAGGGGGCAGATGCTCCAACCGGTAGGTTAGCTTCTAATAAATGCAAATCCAAAAGGAGGATGATGAGAGAAATTTAAAGAATGAGATGACTTAAATATTAGAAGATGAGTAGTCCTCTTTAAGACCATATTATAAAAGAAGCCAAATCTAAAGAAAAAAGATGTACATAGCGTTATTGGATTTTGTTGAAAAAGAAATATGCCAGGATTTTTTTATTCAAATAATTATAATTGTAACTTAAATTTTGTTATGTATGATACATTATTTTAATAATTTTTAGTTTTATTTTTCAAGAAATAAACCTAATACAACCTATATAATCCTCCCTTCCATCTATTATTTACCAAGTGAAATATTGGCAGATTGTTTTCCTGGATCAATTATCATCAAATAATAAGATTCTTCTGATTCTAAATTATTGGCCATTTATCTTTATTCTAAATTATAGAGCAATTAATTGATATTTTAACATCTACTAAATTTCAGATTACACTTAAACCCTGCACAAATCTGTATGTTGAAATAGAATCTTCATTTTTACACATTTCTTGAGCAGCTACCATGTAAAATGAAGCCTAGCTTATAGTCATCCTATATAATAAAAGCCTAATATGCTAAGTGTCTGGTTGACCGTTCAACCAATCAAAGCATAATATGCTAATGACATGCTAGGGCCACTGAACCGCTTGCTATGACGTGCACTGACCACCAGGGGGCAGATGCTCCAACTGGTAGGTTAGCTTCCTGCTGGGGTCTGGCTGATCGGGAATGAGCAAGACAGGCCAGACATGCCCTGGAGCCCTCCCGTGGTCCCTCCCCGGCTGGACAACCTCCCACGTCCCTTGCCAGCTCCGATCGTGCACCAGTGGGGTCCCTTGGTCTGGCCTGAGCCCTCTCGCAATCCAGGACCCTCTTGGGGGATGTTGGAGAGCCAGTTTCAGCCCAATCCCGCAGGCCAGGTGGAAGGACCCCACTGGTGCATGAATTCATGCACTGGGCCTCTAGCCTATATAATAAAAGCCTAAGTGACTGTTACAGTGGAACAACCGGTTGCTATGATGCACACTGACCACCAGGGGGCAGACGCTCAACATAGGAGTTACTCCCTGGTGGTCAGTGTGCTCCCACAGGGGGAGCGCCACTCAGCCAGAAGCTGGGCTCACGGCTGGGGAGCGCAGCTGCCACAACAGGAGCCTCTCCCAACTCCGTGGCAGCTGGCGCAGCAGACCAGGATGAGCGTGAGCAGCGCCCGGCCCCAATTTGGGCTCCTCCCTGGCCGCCTGCCGCTTGGCACACTGCTACATCCCCCGAGGGGTCCCGGACTGCAAGAGGGCACAGGCGGAGCTGAGGAACCCTGCCCCCAGTGCATGAATTTCGTGCACTGGGCCTCTAGTTAGATATAAAATGCCTCAGGTGAAAGACTGAGTTTAAGAAATACAGAGCAAATCTCAAATATTTTCACATATTCAGCTCAATTAAAAAGTCACTTGAACCCTAGCTGGTTCAGTGGATAGAGCGTCAGCCTGCAGACTGAAGGATCAATCCCAGGATTGATTCTGGTCAAGGGCACATGCCTGGGTTGTGGGCTTGATCCCCAGTAGGGGATGTGCAGGAGGCAGCCAATCAATGATTCTCTCTCATCATTGATGTTTTTATCTCTCTTTCCTTCTCTCTTACTCTCTGAAATCAATAAAGATACATTAAAAAAATAAAAGTCACTTGAATAAAAAATGAAGTACTTATTGAATCATTATATTTCCTATATAACATAATATTACTTTTTGTGGATCTCTTCCAAGTTTATTATTCTTTATTTGAAATACTATTTGGCAATTTTCAGAAGGGGAAGAGAGTAGAATAAAGTAAGATGAATATTATTCTAAAATGTTAAATATAGATTAGCAAAGGAAGAAATGAAGTAAAAGGGAATCAATTTAAATGACAATGCTTCGGTGTGCTCTGGTGTATGACCAACTTCTCAGTAGTTATGCTCAGCAACTTTTCATTGTTTTTAGATAATCCACTTAAGATCATTTTCATATCTATTAGTCTTAACACAGGCAAATAACATACTTTTCCACTTCTTATTATATTGATGTCATAGGAAACTATGATTCACTTTCATATTCGATAACTATCAATCTCCTATAGACTAGCTGCTAGAAAAATATTTGCATTCCTGAATTATTAATAAAGCCTTTAGATCTTTTCTGGCATTTAATTTCCTGTCAAATTTTATTTTAGACAATTTATATGTCTGTTTGAATTATAGTGAAATCCTTTAGGGATGAAGAGATATTTACCTTGTGTGTTTGATAAATGATGATTGCATTATCAGCTAATGTTTCCACCACATGAAAGTTTTCTATAGTTGCTGAAATGAAGGGAAAATATTAGTAGCCAAAAAGACATTGCTTTTTCCTAGAAGGTGATTAATTCACTTATACTGAGAGTCAATTACAAATGAACATTATAGTAGAATGAACAGGATTCTGCCCCACTTGGGCTAAGTTCAAATGGAAGGTAGTTAATACCTAGTATTAGGGCTATAGATGGTGGCTGTGGGAGCTGATCACCAGGAAATCTTATTTTCCTTTATCCAACATTTAGCTTCCACAGCAAGAAGGCGATTCTATATCAACACTGCATTACTCAGGCACAAATTATTCCCTAACACTATGACCCCTCCCTATAATCCCTAATTTACTGAAGCTGAATAAACTGCTCTATCTAGGTTTAGGTAACTGTATTTACTGGGAAGATTGTCAAACTGTCATTGATATACGTCTTATGATGTTCAAAAGTATCTATTTATGCAATCTGGTGTCTAAGGGAAACACCCCCTGCCAAAGTAACTAAACAAACCACAGCAGGATTCATGTAGGATTTACCAGGGAAACAAAACAATCTAGGAGAAAAGTAGATAAAACAGAAACCTTAGTTTTAGTCCTGGCTTTTACACCTACTAGGTCTGTGGCCTTTGACAAGTCACTTGACCTATCTGAATTTTACTTCATTACCTATCTATGCAAAATTGTTGAGGTATTAAATCAAATGCTAAAAAATACTGCAAAGCATTTTATAGTGTGAAAAACTTTATTTAAATATAAAGTATTATCAGTCCCCTATATGATTCTCCAGATATTTTCTACATTGACTTTGCAAACTAAAGATCATATGAAGAAAATCAGATTGGATTTGATATTAAATTCTAAATAATAATTATATTAAAATACATTAATAATAGCAGCTTACTTTCCCAATCATTGCGAACGTCAACATTCCAGAAGTAATTGCAGACCTCGTGTCCTGTAACTCCTTTAACTGCATGGGTAGCTTTTAAAGGATCCAGAACAATCCCATTTTCTTCTACTTCTCTCCTATATACCTATACAGGACATAATTAAAAATCTGTTTAAAAATCCTAAAGTAAACATTTGAAAGCATGTTTGCAAATTTAACAGCTTTTTAGGATTTACGAAAATCTCTTTATTTAACATAAACATTCTGTTAAAATTAAGTTTAAAATTTTAAATTATTAACACATTAAAATATTTAAAACTACAAATCCAAGGTAAATTTCAACTATGAAAAAATATGCATATATGATGAATGACTAATTACTGTGAGTTATTAAAAAATGAATGTATCAATTTAAATCAGGCATTATTTACTGAACATTCTCAAAGACTGTTCAACATGGCAAAGAAGGACAAATAAACCTGGTTAAAACATAATCTCTTTAAGGATACTGATTTAAGGTGGCTGTGTTCACTGATATATCCCCAGCATCTAGCATAGTATCTGAAACCCAGTAAGGCAACTATTTGCTGAATCAATGATTGAAAACTAAAATGTAATAAAGATCTATGCTCTCTTGCTTTAAATAATAAGGTTGTGTACTGGAGTGCTGATTAAAACTAGTTATTTCAAAATTATTGTGGGCTTGCTACTTTAGAGAACTCTGTAATAAGTTCTTTTTTAAATCCTCACCTAAGGACATGATGAGAGAGAGGGAGAGAGAGAGAAAGAGAGAAGAGACATGGATCGGTTGCTTCCCATATGCGCCCCAACCAACTGAGCCACCTGGCCAGGGCCTGTAATAAGTTCTTTTGACAAGTGATTAAACAATGTTACCAAAGGAAGAATCAGCTCTCAATTTATGGAGTGCCCATGGAGCCAGATACTACTAGTTATTTCACATGAAGTTTCTCTTTTACAATCTCTCCCCCCAAACTCCATTCCCTACACACTTACTTATTTGCTATTGGGTCTGCTATTTTCCGAGTCATCTGAAATGGAACTCTGTAGTGTAGACTTTTGGTTCTTTCTCTCACACTTCACGTAGGCTATTAAGATTATTACCAATCTTCTATAAAAAACAACTTGACTTTTCTACTATGGTTACTCTTTTAGGTAGACTTTCAACATCTTGTACCTGACTTTCTCAAGTGGTTTTCTTGGTCTCTTGCTGCTTCCCTATCAGCTTACTCTTCTGAAAATGCTACTTTGCATAGTGGCTTACCTAATGCTACAAAGGGTAGACTATTCTCTTTAGTGGGTTATATTATAATCCAGCCCTAATTTATTTCTAATGTTGTGGGTTGTAGGAGCACTTATTTTCTACTTAGTCCCTTCGCTTCCTGGAACTTCCCTAAGGGAGAAACAGTGACTTATCTGCATAGTGAGTACAGAGGGAGAACTAAGCAGATGTGGCTCAACCCCTTATGCAGAGAGCATGCATCCTGGTCTGCTTTTATGGCTTGCTCTTGTGGGAAAGGCCTCTGATTATACAGGTATCTCAGAAACATGTTTAGAGGTAACATATTAGCAAGACATTGTGACAGTTGGTCTCCATGTTGTAATCCAATCAGATCATCAGAATTATAGCATTTTGGTATCTCATTTGCCTGTCTCTTCTACCTTATTTCTTACTAGAGGCCCAGTACACGAAACTCATGCACTGGGGGAGGGGGGGGGGGGGTCCCTCAGCCCAGCCTGCACCCTCTCCAATCTGGGACCCCTCAGTGACGGCCGGTAAACCGACAGCCAACATCCCTTCCACAATCCAGGACTGCTGGCTCCCAACCGCTCGCCTACCTACCTGCCTGATTGCCTCTAACCACTTCTGCCTGCCCGCCTGATCACCGCCTAACCACTCCCCTGCCAGCCTGATTGACGCCTAACTGCTCCTCTGCCGGCCCAGTTGCCCCCAACTGCCCTCCCCTGCTGGCCTGGTTGCCCCCAACTGCCCTCCCTCCCTGCAGGCCTGGTCACCCCTAACTGCCCACCCTGCCAGCCTGGTCACCCCCAACTGCCCTCCCTCCCCTGCAGGCCCGGTCACCCCTAACTGCCCTTCCCTGTTGGCCTGGTTGCCCCAACTGCCCTCCCCTGCCAGTCTGGTCGCCCCCAACTGCCCTCCCCTTTTGGCTTGGTCCCCCCCAACTGCCCTTCCCTGTTGGCCTGATCTCCCACAACTGCCCTCCCCTGCTGGCCATCTTGTGGGAGGGCGTGATGGTCAATCTGCATATTACCTCTTTATTATATAGGAGGATTTGTTCCCTATTCAGGAGGAGAGGAAATTCCAACACTTAATATTGCACCCCATTTGCTAGAATAATTCTGGTCAACATAGTCTATATAAAACTCCTGAACAACAAATTAGCTTTCAACAGTGAAATCAGTCAGACAGAAAAAGACAAATACTGTATGATTTCACTTATACGTGGAATCTAAAAAAAACAGATGGCCCTGGCCAGTGTGGCTCAGTTGGCTGAGCGTTGTCCCGTGTACCAAGGGGCCCCAGATCCCTGGTTCGATTCCTGGTCAGTGCACATACAAGAATCAACCAATAAGTGGAACAACACATTGATGTTTCTCTCTCTCTCCCCCCCTTATTCTCTCTCTCTCTAAAAAATCAATAAATTAAAAAATATTTTTTAAAAGAGAGAAATATCCAAATAGAGAGCCATCAGTTAATTGTGGCCTGTTCATATTTAAACCACAAAATTTTATTTCTCCATGGCTTAGGCAAAACAGAATGGTTTGTGCATAGATTTGATCATAAAGAAATTATATAAAAGCTAAACCAGGAAAGCAAAAGGACATTTTATTTATTAATATCTGGTGCTTCTTTGATCATATGTAGTAATGTGTTTAAAAGTAATTTTTAAATGTTATCCTTATTCATATCAATGACGACAATATGACTGGAATAGAGGTGCAATTAGCAACCTATAACTTTTCACTGAGAATTACCTTCATTTCTCCTTCTTCTACAACCAACTGCCAATTGGCATCTCCACCTACATCCTGTAATGAATAAGTCATGTGGTTCTGCACCATCTCTTCAACCTTGAAAAGAAAAAAGCAAAGCTATAAGAATCTGCCTCCAATTAATAGCTATGACATAATCTCTAAAAAACAATGATACTCACTTTACTTCAGTTCTGAAATGATGCTCTTAAGAGAGCTGAGCAACCAAATGCACAAAGGTTAGTGAGTATGAAGAGTTTAGTCTACATTCTAGATATAATATCTAGGTTATGACAGGAGGGAGAAATATGGAAAGATGCTTCAATCAAATAACATACTGTACACTGGGCCTAAGGTGCATCAAGTGACCAAAATAAGCATTTTCGGGGCGGGGGGGGGTTCTTTCCTTTACCATAACGCGCTTCCTTACAGAGATGAGGTCTTAAAGCATAAATTCATTCAACTCTAAGGATAAAAGGAGCATGAAGAGACCATCTAGTCCAGTGTTTCCATATTTAAGACTATAATTGAGATACTAAATACACCAAGATTTCCCTACAAAAGGTAATAAAACTTGGGATATTTCACTGAAATGATAAAAAGATTGTTGCTGAAGGAACTGGCTCCTTTACCATCTACTCAGACACTTTATCTAAACTCTATTTTCTAAATTTTTACTCATTGTTTTATGTAGTAAATACATTAGAGAAGGCAGGAAGAATTAAAAAATATGTACACTGTACTTTGATTAAAAATGTATCCCTAAGTTTAACTACATATTTTACATAAAGTCTATGGTGTTCATTAGGGATAAAAAACAAGAACCAGGTTTACACATATTTTTAAAAAATATTTTTTATGGATTTCAGAGAGGAAGGGAGAGGGAGAGAGAAAAACATCAATGATGATAGAGAATTATTGATCGGCTGCTTCCTGCACACCCCACACTGGGGATTGTGAGCCGTGACCACCTGGTTCATAGGTTGACACTCAGCCACTGAGCCATGCCAGCCAGGTTACAAATATTTTGAAATGAACAAATACAAAATTAATGATTTGGGGGCAGAAACTTAAAATTACTAACCCTGGGGATATAAGTTTTATACACAAAAGGATGTGATCAATATGGTATTGTGGCTGTACTTCTGCGACATCAAGCTTTCTAGATCTCAGAATGCATCTTTGGTTACTGAAAGCAGGATGCTGTAAGTATCTCCTTAATTGGCAGTGATCACAAAAAGGTTTTTGATAAAAATACATGCTGAGATTCTATAATCTATTTTTGTATTAAATAAACACTAACATAACATTTTATTTCTTTATTCATTGCTGAAAACAGTGTGAATGGTGTTGGGTTGCAGACTTGAGAGAAAATTTAAAATGTGACTAATATTATAAAACATAACTTCAGGAGCTGCCTGGAAAAACCTGTGTGCCTCTGTAACTTTGAAATATGCTTTAGAAGGTAAGGATGACTAACGTAGGACTCCAAGTTACAAATACATTCAAACTGTATCTCATTTCCAAAAGAGAACAAAGAAAGTTCCAGTTAGTATCCATAAATAAAAAAGCCACAGTAGCACTGCACTCATTGTCTGTTTTACATCCTGATATGGAAAAATGTTTACCTTTATTAGATCCTAAGATCTTTAAAATCTTTAGATTTGATATGTACTTTTTAGGTCGGACACTGGGAGTTAAGGACACCTTTATTTAAGATTCGAGGCAAAAAGAAATGTTTCCCCCAACTAAGTCCTACTTATAATGGATTACTTGTGAAAGAAGAATGTGAAGGGTTTTATTCTAGTAAAAACAGAGTCCTGTTTAAAAAAATATTTACCGCCATTTAGCTCTTTTGTTGGAAAGTATGCAGGTAGCTGTGTTTTTGTTTGGGAGGTTATTCCTGAATTAGCAATTTCAAAAGTTTGAAAAGTGATCTATTTTGGTCCAAAAGAAATCAGATTCCACAAATATAAATTGACAGAAGGTAACATAAGTTAAAGTAATGCAAAGTCAGTCAAAAAAGTCACAGAAAAATTGCAAAAATGCGAGAAGCAAAAACACCACTTTTAGTGTATCAGACTGGCAAAAATTAACTAAATTGTAATATTCAGTGTCAGTATAATAAAAGAAAACTGACCTGGGAATACAGTTGGTTCAACTTTTTTAATGAACAGTTTGGTAATCTAATTTAAAATTCCTAAGTGTGCATGGCCTTTATCCTAACAATTCTAAGAATATATTCTAAGGAAATCTATATACATAAAAAGGCAGCTACCATACGGCCATAACAACCTAACAACCGGTTGCTATGACACCCACTGTGGCCAATGAACCGGCCAGATCAGGGGGTGGGGCCGTGAGGTTGGCTGGCCTGCTCCTGATTGGACACTCCCACCCTGATCAAGAGCTGGGCCTGCCAGCCAAACGCTCCCCCCCCCCCGCCAGGCGTGCCCCCATCAGCCCGCCCTACCACAATAAGCCCGCAGCCCCTCCCCCGGCTGGCCTGCCCCTGATTGCACCCCCCACCCCAATAGGGGGCAGGGCTGGCCGGCCAATCTCCTGCAGCCCCTCCCGTCAGGTTGCACTCCAGATCGGCCCCTCCCTGCCCCCCGCCCAATCAGGGGCAGAGTCGGCTGGCCAACCACCCATGGCCCCTCCCCCCCGGCCGCTGCCCCCCCCCATCGGCACCCCCAACCCACCCCATTCGGGGGAGGGGCCAGCCAGCCCACCCCCAATCAGTCCCCCAACCCTAATCGGGGGCAGGGCCCACTGGCCAATCGCCCGCGGCCCTTTCCCCCAGCTGGCCCAGCCCTGATCGGAGGTCCTGATCCAGGTCGGCCAGCAGGCCAACCTCCTACCATCTCCTCCTCCCGACAGGCTCAGCCCCAATTTGCCCTGACTGGGGCCAGGCCGGCCAGACCCCACCTGTGCACGAATTCGTGCACTGGGCCTCTAGTAATTTAATAAGTGTACAAAAATGTATATATAAAGATGTTATATATACAAGAATGCCCATGCAGCACTATTTATAACAGCGATAAACTTAAAATAAACTAAATATTCAGTATCAGGTGAGAAGGCAAACCCAGTATGCAATCCATAAATAGGTAAGTAGATACAGACCTTTATTTATTACTGATGGGAAGAATGGACCTAATTATATGTTTAAAAAATAAAGCTGGTTACAAAATAGTATATATAGATTTAACTACTGTGGTAGGAAAAGACAATTAAGGTATGTGTATTTATCATATGAGCCTGATTATTTATTTTTATTTTTTTAAAATATATTTTTATTGATTTCAGAGAGGAAGGAAGAAGGAGAGAGGGATAGAAACATCTGCAATGAGAGAGAATCATGGATCGGCTGCCTCCTGCAAGTCCCCCACTGGGGATCGAGCCCACAACCCGGGCATGTGCCCTTGACCGGAACTTAACTCGGGACCAACGCTCTATCCACTGAGCCAAACCGGCTAGGGCCTGATTTTTTATATGCATGAGAATATCAAGTGGTATAGTATTTTACTTTTATTTACTTTCTAGTTCTGCTACAATTAGCATGTATTACTGTACAGTAAAAAAGGGAGGAGTAAAATAATTACCACAACAATGAATTATGAACATAAAGTAGAAAAGCTTTACACAGAATTGTTTTGCAGTGATGTTCACTATAGATTAACCTGCAGCTGTACTCCCACCCTTTGATGTTATTTTTTCAAAAGATGATTTTTTTTCTCTCTTTCATTTTGAAATGACATCTTTAGTTGGAAACTGTGTAATGCAAATAAATGTGACCAAAAGATCCATTTATAAATCCAAGTCCTTTCTACTTTCTGTACACTTTGATTTAGAGCTACTTCATTCCCAATTTCTGCCCAGAAGATAGATTCATGATTTTCTATTAATTTCCTAGTAGTTTCACTTATTTTACTTTAGGTTATTTTTCAGGGCATCTCATAATCCTATGTTTAATTATCCTATCCAATCAGGATTATGAACATAATTTCAACAAGAACAAAGCGGTCATGAGCTGAGACTTGTACACAGATGCCAAAGCTAATAAATCAATAGCTAAATGCCAAAGCCCAAGTTTGCTAATGACACCAAATACTTTAGCAAGGGCGAGAAACACTTGAACCTCAATGTTATTTGTCTTCATTTTTGCCCCTTTTGGGAATATGACAGTACAATAATCAAAAGCTAAAACAGAATCTGATCAATCACATGCATGACATATTAGGAAAAAAAAAACCCTTCAGAAAGACTTCTCAACTTACAAACAGGAGATACACAAAAAATTAGGTAAAGAATTAACCTATGACTTGGCAGAAATCTTGTAAAAAGCTGGGCACCTACTTCTCAGTGACATATTCACCTGTATTTGAAGGCTTTCAGCTGTTCTATAGCGCTCTACAGCCAGGGGAGCTGGGTTCTGAAGCCCCAATTCTCAGGCACTTATCAGTGGCTTGTATTCTTTTCTTGCTCTCACATTTTCTTTCATCTAGAGCCTGTATATTCCTATATTTTAAGGGAAAATGGTGACCAGTACTGATGGGTTTTAGTTAGTTTTGGCTCCGGGTGATTTCTGATAAATTGATATATCTCTTTCTCAAAAATGTTTAAGAAGAAAAAAGCTGCAAAAGTCTGAACAACACAATTTGATTTTAGACTTACTGTTCTTCACTGAATAGCTAAAAAACTAATGTAAACTTTATTCAAAGAAATTATGTTATTATTAAAAGCTCACTTACTGAACACTGACTACATGCCAGGCCCTAGGTAGACCTGAGTCCTAGCTAGATCACAGAAGTGCAGCTAACCACAATTTAAACTTGGGTCACTTTGGGAATTCAAGTTCTTAAAAATAAAATAATTTAATCCAATAAAATTCAATCACCAGAGAGATACAAAGTTGAATTGCAAAGATAAAAAAAATTTTCCCCCAACTAATGCTGATACTAAAATATATTGTTTTAATGACTTTATTATGAGAGCAGAGACTGCAAGCATCTGGCTTCCTGTCTTAAATTTCTAAACCCTTACTGATGATACCAAATAATCAATTAAAACCAATTTCCATAAATTTAGTATAGAACAGAAGTATTAATTTATAGTATCAAACGGTAATGTGCATAAGGAAAGTACAAGCTGTTCAACAAATATTATTTAAAAGGTTATTTCCCTGTTGAATATAATTATATTTTAAATTAGATTAGAAGTGAGGCTGCTGAATCCTGCTTTTATGCTATAACCATGTCCATCAAAGTTGCTGAATCCTGCCTGAATAAATCAGATATTACATAATACTTTAAAACTATGTACCTTCAATTGTTTCAATTCAATTTACAATCTTTCAGGAATACCTCCTATATGGCAAAATTTCAAGCTATTCACAGTAAAAGATACAAAGGGCACATGCAAGCTTGATAGAGGAACTACTTAGTAGAAAAGGAAGGCCTTTTTAATGCTTATAACTATTTAAAATTCAGAACGAAAACAAGTGGCCTAACCAAAAGATTTCTCGGAACTGGGAAAGCAGGCTGAAATATAGCACAGAAAGACTCAAGTCCACTCTATACATTCATACAGTACCTGGGAGCTGAATCTGTGAACATCGTCAGAGGCACTGACTAGATCAATGGAAGACATGGAGGAAGAGCGACTATAGGGCTACCAGAGACAGACAAAGAAAAAACCAAGTAATCAGAACAAAGGCACAACAGAGCATTCAGTACCAACTTCCAAACACAAGATAAAGAGAGAGAACAAAGCACTATATGAAACAAGCTCAGCAGCAAGTGCTGAGTCCATGCACCTATTATGTGTTATGCTCTAAAATCTTTCTAAAATGAATGCAGCGCTTTCAACAATGTAAAATAATACCACTTAAACCCAAAGAAAAAAGAAACTTAATGTAACTGGCTATGCTTTTGGCTATTTTGGACTAGTCATTCCCTGTTATCCCCTCTCCCCCACCTCCTTTCCTCTTAAATGATAAAGAACATAATCATAAGAAGATTTCTGTTTTGGAGGATGCATATGGAAGAAAACATATAATACCAAAAAAATCTCATTACTTAAGTTCAAGAAAAGGAAGGAAAACTTATACAAGATAGTTCCATCAACAGTGAAGAACAATACAGCATACACTTGGAGTAAACTCTGACATTAGGCTTACCTTTTGGACAAATCTATGAGTCCCCACAGAAGAAAAGGCATCTCCAGATGGCATGGATGTAGGCCAATGTAACCTGACCTTTTCGCTCTGTGACTAAGAAAACATATAATGTTAAGAGGCAAAGGCTTTTAAGTGTATTTTGCAGCTAAAGAATGGTTAATATAACCTATAACCTGAAACTATCAACATTTAACTACTGAACACTTCAGTACTTATGTAGTAGACAGTTAGACAGACATGAGCAGAGCAAGATGACAGGCCAACTACAGAAGGTCACCAGAGCAGAAAGCCCCAGGTACCTAGCTATGGGCAAAACTGGGAAACCAAGGACCTCCATCCCCAGGGTAACCTTTCCTCCCTGGAGCATATCACTAGTCATGTGGGTTAGACCCCCTAAGAGGGACAGAGAACAAGGGGACAGGAGAATAGCCTCATAAGACTCCCATACAAGCCCTTGCATGATTTCTCCCTTAAGGATTAAGCCCCAGGACAATGAGGTTCTGACCCACATCAAATAATCTTAGGAACAAAGCCTTGGGTCTGTTGACCATGGAGACAGCTTAGGTTAAACTAGGGATGATATCAGATGTGTTCAGCTCCAGGCCCAGAAAAGCAGCAAAACCAGACAAGCCATGTTATAGCTGACAACAGGACCAGCTGCATTGACTAATGACCCCCTGCCCTGGTGCTGACCAATCCCTGGAGACCAAAACCCTGAAAAGACACATCTGTAAAGCTGATGAATATTCTATTGGGATCCTCCCTGAAACCTCCAGACAAATACCCTCAAGACTGATAACCCAGTGCTGCTCTCTCCATGGAGCACACCTATGCTTTTCCCCACCCCCAGGTCCGCCTTCCTTGCCTTTCTTTTTCATAAGCTGCAAGGGTATTTATTCTTTTGCCTCTGTAACTTGTTTCCTAAGCCCATTTCTTCTGACTCACTTCTTCTAGCCCTGTGACTTTCTAAATAAACTTTTGCTTGTGTTTGAGTCTCAGCTCTGAATTCTTTCTTAGGCAGAACTCAAGCAGTGAGAACTCAAGAACCGAGGTTGTTGAACTGAGGTCCGGTCTGACTACACCAAGCATGCCAAACTCGCAGCCCACAGGTCACATGTAGCCCACGACGAATATTTTTGCGACCCAGCCAATATAACCGAATGTAAGAAATGTTTTAATAAAAATTTCGTAACTTAATTTTTACAATATCCTGTTATACATAATCTTCTATATATATAAAAGGCTAAAAAGCCTAACCAACTGGCCAACCTTCTGGTAGCTATGATGCGTAATGACCACCAGGGGACAGACACTCCAACCAGTAGCTATGATGCACACTGACCACCAGGGGGCAGATGCTCAATGCAGGAGCTGCCGAACTGTGGTGACTTGGCAGCTGTGGTTCTCGGGTGATGCACCTGGAACCAGAGAGGAGGGCCCTTTGTATTCAGCATGTCTCTATTGAAATAATCCTACGTTTCTATGAAAATTGAAGCTTTTGTTTTTTTTGTGGCCCACATAAACTTAAACCTTGTTTATTTGGCCTGTGTTAGCCTTTGAGTTTGACATGCTTGGACTATACCAAGCTAACACCTGATGCTGTTTTGCCACCAACACTTAGAAATATTTGAATCATGAAACTACTCTGACATTTACTTTATGTGTCCCAATTCAATCTCTTCTTTTGGACCTGACAGTTACTAACTTAGCCCAGGGATCATTTTTTTAAAATTTTGCTCCTAGTCGGACTCTCCGATGCCAACATGACATCATTTACCATAAATCAATCTTAATTTAATATTGATTTTCTTATTCAAACTCTGCCCAAATTATTCCAATCATTCCACCTCATAAGGCTCCTGCAGGGCTGTATCATTTGAATCACTATCAGTGTTTGCTTCAGTCACGTCATGTCTGTCTTTGCTCCTTTCCATAAAGGTATTCATCTTGTCTTCATCTAATCATTTCATTCCTGTTAAGCTGCCACTTAACCTCTTTCTCCCTCCTCAGCTTCCCTAGTTTCTTCTCATTCTATAAATATCTATTAAATGTAATGTACCAGAAACTTTGCTGTTTTATGTGTGTGCTCATTTTCTAACTATGTAGAAGACAACTGGTTATTTCTATTCAATACGATCTGAACACAACAGCAAAGATCTCATTTCTCACTCACCACTTTTTTGTATAGCTTTCCTTATGTTGGCAAATAATGTAAAACAAATGTAAACTCAAAACTGTGTCACTGAAGACTACCTATGTAGTGGTTGTGTTGTTGAGAGCCCTGTGTAATATCTAATGCATACAATGAGGGTAATGATCTGAACCTTTGGAACTGATTTCATGGATTACTGATGCTTACTCCTCTATAGCATTAACATACTGTAATCATCTGTCATAATGACACGTCTAGTTATTAGGCAAGGAAAGTCACGGGTCTGTTTAATGCTTGTTTTGTAGAGGATCTACCAGAGTACCAAAAATAGTCTGAAATGAAATGAGTTGATAGTCCCATGAATATTTCTTTTCTCTAAAGCTTATAGAAGCTTTCATTGATTCTCTTTAACTCCAACTCAACCAATGTGTTGATATTTAGGATTTTAGAGCCAGAGGTATGATTTGATTCATCTTGTCTAAGCCCTTGTTTCACAGATCAGGAAACCAAGGCCCAGAAAATTTAAGTGATAAGTTTATAGCTTCATAGTTAGCCAGTGGCAAAACTAAGACTAAAACAAAGTTGTCATGACCTCAGTTCACTACTCTTTCTATGATAACACATATTAAATAAAAACAGAACATACACACAAAAAACAGTGTAGGCGAAAAACCCTAAAAAAACAAACACAATGATGCTGCTTTGGGTAATACGTTTGGCATCCAAAATTAGAAGTCATTTAAGAACTGAAAGTTCCCACTCTTATTGAGTGCTGTGTAGCATCTTTTAGGTATAAAAATAAGCAATAAGCTTTATAAACTAATGTTACATGAACTTTTTATCATGAGTTATAAAAAATAATGAAAAATGAACATGAAAAGCAGCCACTATTACAGGTGATTTACCTTCAAGTAGATAGACTAATAAATGGGCATAATAGCCATGACTGCCTTAGCAATGGCAGGGAATGAACATGTCAACTTTTTTTATGCAGGTAAATCTGTAGTGTACAACTGATATACATATCGTTTATTTGTAAGATGCTTCAAGTCCTGGGAAAAGTAACTAAAATTCACCCTTAAATACCATCTAGTGTTAATACTTGGCAACTGCATTGTTGCAGAATTGAAGGCAAGGGATCAAATTAATCTTGAAATTAGAGTTAAACGATTTAATATATGCTTAGTTCCACTTCCACAGGAGAATCTGGGCATAACTACTGTGAACTTAATGATGACAAAACACTAAGCAAAGTTAAAAGTGAGGAAGCAATTGAAGGTTAAGATAGTGAAAGCAATAAAGGAGTTAATAATAAAAACTGAATGGTACCAATGGAAGAAAAATAGATTCTTGGTAATCTTCCTTTTGAATTTATATGGCACTTGGTGGTAAAAAGTTGTTCAAAGAGACTGTTTTACTCAGAGTAAATATATACTTGATATTAACAGGATCATGATAAAGTTGGATATTTCAAGGGCAATAGACAGAATATTTTAACTTCATGTTAATTATGCATGCTTTATTTTTTATTTTTTAAAAATATATTTTACTGACCCTTTACAGAGAGGAAGGGAAAGGGATAGAGAGCCAGAAACATCGATGAGAGAGAAACATCGATCAGCTGCCTCCCGCACACCTCCCACTGGGGATGTGCCTGCAACTAAGGCACATGCCCTTCACTGGAATCGAACCTGGGACCCTTCAGTCCGTGGCTGGCGCTCTATTCATTGAGCCAAACCGGACACGGCTGCATGCTTTCTTTAAACTATCATTGGTCTTCTTTCCATTGCTTGGAAATTGATCAATGGAAGAACTGACATGAAGATTCTCCTACATTTGTGACTCAATGCAGACACAGTTCATTTTCTAGGTTATCAGATATTTCAGTTTTCAAATTCTATTTATATAAAATACCATACATCAAGAAATACCTAGTGTTAAATTTTTAGTGACAGATATACCTGTTCTTCTATTTTATCTTGTCTGTCAAGAGCAGCTTCAACAGCATCAAAGAACTCTTCTTCATTAATCAGACTGTTTGGACCTTCCTATTTGAACACACAGAAGAAAAAAAAAAAGCTGGTTTAAGAAAGTGGAAAACACTGATAATTCTGGCATTAACTCTAGGGAAAAGTTGAAAAGTGATTCAACAAACATTTCTGAACCAGTTAGTACACTAGGTAATATATAAAATATGAGTAACATATGCTTTGTGTAGAATCATGAGTATAACAATCACTTAGTACTCATATACTTACTGTATATTGACCAATATTGTATTAGGGCAATAATCTAGAGCAGGGGTCCTCAAACTACGGCCCGCGGGCCACATGCAAATACAAATATTGTATTTGTTCCCATTTTGTTTTTTTACTTCAAAATAAGATATGTGCAGTGTGCATAGGAATTTGTTCATAGTTTTTTTTAAAACTATAGTCTGGCCCTCCAACGGTCTGAGGGACAGTGAACTGGCCCCCTGTTTAAGAAGTTTGAGGACCCCTGATCTAGAGTAAGAGGTTGGTTAACTATGGCCCATAGGCCAAATCCAGTCCACTGCTTACTGTTGTATGGCCTGTAAGCTAAGAATTTCATTTTTTAAATGGTTGGGGGAAAAGGAATGAATAACAACATTTCATGACATGTTGGAATTACATAAAGCTAAATAAAGTTTTATTGGAATATAATCTTCATTGTATTCATATGCATTGTCTATGCCTGCTACAGTGACAGAGTTGAGTACTTATAACTTAAATACTTGGCGACAGAAACCGTATAAAATTGAAGAAAGGTAAGTACAAAGTTGCAGATCTACAGGCAATGAGCAGTACAGACTGGGTACTGAGCGGGATCTTCCTAAGCAAATAGAAGTAGTTCATGGAGAAAGAAAAATTGAGCTAGCTGATGCTTGAGAGCCTGGTTAGATTGCAGAGCAGTGGTTCTCAATTGCCTGGAGAACTTGTTAAAATGAAAATACCCAGGACCCCATACACAGAAATTACTTCTCTGCAGGTCTTGGGTGGAGCTGGGAATATGCATGTTTAATAAGTCCTCCAAGTGATTCTCATGCAAAGAGAACCTCAGCTGTATCAGAAGATAAAAGTATAAAAGAACAATAGCAAAATGGAAACAAACAAGGTATGTTCCTGCTGTGATGGAATAAATAAGTGGACTGTAAGTTGAATAATGGCTTTACATTATGGTAAAAGTAGAGGCTGAAAAGGTACACTTTGGTTTAAGGCTCCCTAAATTTTTTTTTTAAAAAAATGTTTTTATTGATTTTATACAGGGAGGGAGAGGGAGATAGAAACATGGATGTGAGAGAAATATCAACATCGATTGGCTGACTCCTGCATGCCCCCTGCTGGGACCAAGACTGCAACCAGGGCATGTGACCTGACTGGAAATTGAACCAGCAACTTCTTGGTACAGGGATTGATGCTCAACCAGCTGGGCAGAGCTCCCCCCCCCCCCAAATTTTTTTTTAATCCTCACCCGAGGGTATTTTTCCATTGATTTTTAGAGAGTGGAAGGGTGCAGGAGAGACAGAGAGAGAAACATCGATGTGAGATATATCGATTAGTTGCCTCCCACACAAGATAGAGCCGGCAACCGAGGTATGTGCCCTTGACCAGAATCAAACCCGGGATCCTTCAGTCCGCGGGCCAACGCTCTATCCATTGAGCCAAACTGTCCAGGGCTCCTAAATTTTTAAATATAAAAATAAGACACATGAATGATTGTTGGTCTCTCTATAATCTTACCAGTTAGACTGATAACCCAACGTCATCACTACTCCATGAAAAATTATCTAGCAACATTATTCCATCCCTGTCACAACGTGGGGTCACACAGGAAGGGTGGGAGAAAACCCCTTGGCACAGGCATATGAGGAATCTTGATTTAATGCAATAGTTCTTTTGGAGTTATGAGGACTCTCTCATAACTCATTTCAAAAGAAAAAAAATCCACAGAAACTTTTTATTCAACTTCAACATACACACAGAATAGTGCATACTTCAATGAATTATCACTAAGTGAATTTAAACATGTAATGACCTGTTGGATCAGGAGAAGAACAGTAACAGCATTCTAGAGGCTATCCTGAAGGATTCCCTGTATACAGTTAAAACATTTCAAAGGCACTTAAATAGTAGTAGTATCACTTTGGTTTTTGTTGATGTGAGAAAAATAGAAAATATCCAAAATCTACTCTGAACATATTTTCTGGTGATTTTTGAAAACTCTATTGATCATAACCACACCTACACTTTTAAAAATTATAATACGCATTCAACCTATGCAATCATGTCAGCATCTCAGGAGTCTCCCAATTGGGAAATTCAGGATTAAAAAGTTCTGCTTTTGGGTGGTGAACACACATGTAATATACAGATGATGTATTAAACAACTGTACACTTGAAACCTATATAATGTTATTAAGCAATGTCAACCCAATACACTTAATACAAAATTTTTAAAAATTCTACTTTGATAAGTGAAATGGGCAAATAAGAAAGGTACATTTTTCCTTTGATGGCAATCTGAGAACTTAGTAATTGTATAAAATTTCTTTTATTAAAAAACAACTTAAAAAAACCCACTTTTATTTCACCTTCTTACCAAGGAAAAGAGCTATTTGTTGCTAAATCTATGGGACACACTCCACAGTCTTGACCTCACTTGCCCTATTGGCAGCATTTCTAATGACTCTCTTTGCAAGGCTCTCTGCCCTTGGATTCCTAACTTCCTAGTTCCCCTCTACTAAGTACTCTTCTTGGGCTCCTGTGCAAACTCTTCCTCCTTTGTCTATCCCTTAAATGTGGGTGTTCCTTAGGATTCCACACTTGCTTTCCCACAGCATTTTTATTCATTTCTAAGAGTTCAGTCATCATCTGATAATTTCCCAAATTCATAGCCTGTCCATTCCTTTCCTACGTGGTGTTAGATCTTTACATCTAATAATATGTAAGACCTCCTCAGGTGAATGTCTCAACTCATGTGCAACATGTCTAAAACCTGTTCTTCCTCTACCTGTGCACCAACAGGACGAAGGCGGAAATCTGGGCCTGTTTCTGGATTCCTCCCTTTTCCTTCATTCAATCACCACACCCTTCAATTCTACGTTCCAAATACCTCATTTTTCCACATCTATTCCTACTGTCCTAGCCTATCTAATTTAGACTATACTCAATTCTTATCTGTTATACTGAAAAAAAATCTCCAAGTCCCTGTCACAACTCTCAACTTTAATCCACTCTCCTCACTGCAGGAAGCAAGAATAATTTTTCTAAACTGTAAATCTGAAAACCCAATTTGCTTAAAACCCATTCCTGAGGATCTGCACTGTTCTCAGACCTTTTTATCCCTCCCTCCTCACAATGGGCTCCCTGCTCCATTGATAAGTTACTCTGGGGCAAAATGCTTTCTCTTGCTTTGGGTCTCCAAATGTTTTCTTTTCTTCTAAGCCCCTACAAGCAACACTCTTTCTAGGCTATTTGCCTGGTTGACATCTACTCAACCTACTTATTCTTAAGGTTTCAGCTAAGATGCTGTTTCCTTTAGGAAGCCATGCCCACCACTGTTAAAAGTGCTTTATAATATATATTATTCTGTTTGCCTGCTACTTAGTCTATATTACCATTAATATATACTCAGGAGGGGCCCTCAGGCAGGATCCTTGTCTGCCTTGTTCCTTGCAATCTCACCCCACCCCACACCTAGCACAGTGCCTTGTGCTATAAGTCTTAAGGAATGGATTTAAGATTATAAAGTAATTTCTGAGGCTATAGATGACAGAAACATTTAAACTTTGTTCAATAATTAAAACATCATAAATGTTGGATAAGAACCAAAATAAAGTCACATTCTGAATTAGTGTCATTTTAAAATCCATGCAAGCATAGTACTGACACAATATAGATGGTTCAAGACTCTAAAACAGTGATGGCGAACCTATGACACGCATGTCAGAGGTGACACGCGAACTCATTTTTTGGTTGATTTTTCTTTGTTAAATGGCATTTAAATATATAAAATAAATATCAAAAATATAAGTCTTTGTTTTACTATGGTTGCAAATATCAAAAAATTTCTATATGTGACACAGCACCAGAGTTAAGTTAGGGATTTTCAAAATGCTGACACGCCGAGCTCAAAAGGTTCGCCATCACTGCTCTAAAAGGAAGGGGGAAAACATAAAAACAGGTCCTAGTTTATTTAAAAATTGCATATTTAACTTCATATCACAAGGAGTTGGTGAGAAAAGGCTGAAGAACCCTTAACCATGTTCTTCATTAAAAGAGGGCAGTACAGGAGTAGAAAAGAATGATTTATTCAACAACACCATTAGAATAAAAGATTACCATATTATACCGTAATTTTTAAAAATCCAGGTATATTAGCAATATATTTAGAAAAGACCGTTAAAAAAGAAAAAAAGAAAATACAGATATTTGAGAATGCTTTTTAAACATGATACCAAATATAGAGATAAGTGTATCAAAAAACTGAGAGATTACATAAAAGCATAGAACTTTTTTTAAAAATATATTTTTATTGATATTTTACAGAGAGGAAGGGAGAGGGATAGAGAGTTAGAAACATCGATGAGGAAGAAATATCGACCAGCTGCCTCCTGCACACCTCTTACTGGGGATGTGCCCGCAACCAAGGTATATGCCCTTGACCGGAATCGAACCTGGGACCCTTCAGTCCGCAGGCCGACGCTCTATCCACCGAGCCAAACCGGTTTTGGCAAAAGCATAAAACTTTTATAGAGCAAATTTTAAGTGACCAATAAACATTTCTTTAGAAAAGCCTAAATCAATTACATCAATAAATAAAGCAATTTTTTTAGATTTGAAACTAGTAAACACATATACCTAGCACAAGGTCTCTCTTCCCTCCATCCCACTCTTATTCCCTGAAAGAAAACTGGTTTGACAGAAGTGGAAGTATATAACTATACTTATATATTGCTGGAAGGAAATAAATTAGTACCATATACTGATAAATTAAAAACATGGGCTTTTTGTGTATTTTTCTATAATCTTCCTGTAAGAAACATTTATTTTATTTATAATATGAAAAAAATAAGGTAACCTAAAATGGCAAAACAATATGCTTAGCATCAGAATAAAAATTAAAATTATAATAGCTTATATTTCAGTAATTTAGTTTATTAAAACCCCAGAGAATAGCTAATTATATAATTTTTATACATTCTAGGAGAAATGAATTGACAGCTTAATAATTAAAGAATATTACAGCTCAAGTCTCATCATCATGATTTCTACATTTGGAAATCAATTCCAGCATAAAAAATATTTATTCAATAGCAGCTGAGTTTTTTTCTTTAATCAATTCCAACATTAAATATAGTTAATAAAAACTTTTTTTTCTCAATCAGTTCCAACATAAGAAATACTCAGTCAATATCAGTTTTTTTATTCCCTTCTAGAATAAAAATGGCAAGATTTTTTTCTTCTATTTTCTTATAGTCTAACTATAATTATTTTAAAATATATGTATTTTTTATTGATTTCAGAAAGAAGAAGGGAGAGGAAAAGAGATAGAAACATCAATGATGAGAGAGAATCATTGATAGGCTGCCTCCTGCATGCCGCCCACCTGGGACTGAGCCTGCAACCCGGGCATGTGCACTGACTAGGAATCGAACTATAGTGACCTCCTGGTTCATGGACTGATGCTCAACCACTGAAGCATACCAACAGGGCTAACTATAACTATTTTATAATCCTATCTCTATCTCAATGGTACTCCTTGCCACTCTATTTAAAAAATGTTCATTTTACCCTGGCTGGTTGGCTTAGTTGATTGGAACATCAACCTGCACACCAAAAGGCTATGGGTTCAATTCCCAGTCAGGGCACATACCTAGGTTGTGGGTTTGATTCCCTGTTGGGGCATGTATGGGAGTCAACCGATTGATGTTTCTCTCTCACATCGATGTTCTCTCTCTTTCCCAACTTCTTTTCTATCTAAAAAACAATAAAAACTAACTAACAAACAAACAAACAAAAAAACACACAACAAAAACATATCCTCACGTGAGGATAAAAAAGTAATAAAAAAATGTTCATTTCAGGAATATCAACGTTAATGACAATTACCATATATATTTCTTATATATTTTTCTATAAAAACGTGATGAAAAATAGTTTATAAAATTTTAATTATGCATGTATATGGAAGGAAGATTTTATTAATTGCTCAATAAAAAAAATGAGGAAAGAAGTTGGTTTCACACATTCCAAACATAAAGGCAAGGTAATTATAATAGTTCATGCTCTACTGTGGATAAGACATCATAGTATATTGCACAAACTAAAATCTTTTGTCTGTATAAAGTATTCAGGTTTTCCCTCCATAAGTTGCTTTTATTTAAAAAAGTTGAGTTAGAAGATAACATTAAAAATTATCATCTTCACAGAGGAGATTAACACTTGTCTTATACAGTGGACAGGCAAAATAATAAACCTTTTAAAGCCTATACTAAACTTTGTAGGCAATACCAAAAATTCTATTTCAAAGTAAGCCTAGTATTTATATATTATGATATATACATTTAATTAAAATAAACATAGAAGAATTATATATTTAGAACCTTTAAAGGTTACAAAAGTATAATTTAAAAATTAATCACTTTTGTGATAGGCATGCCTATGTGTTTTCCTTTCTAAGATCAAAATGTAACTTCATACCTCATAATCAGGTCCTCCAAAGTGGGATTTTTTCTTAAGTTCTATCATGGCATTTTTGTATCCTTCCTCTATTCTTCTTCTTTTCTCCATTTCCTATTTTCAAAAGAAAGCAAGTGAAAAATCAAAATAAAACATCCACCCAAAACTGACAATATTATGTGCGGACAAGGGTGAACAGCAACGGGAATTCTCATCTATTGCTGGTGGGAGTTTAAACTGATATAACCACTTTAGAAAATTGTCAATATCCACTGAAGCTAAGCATATACTCCCATGAATTAACAATTGTATTCCCAGGTATATGCCCAAGAGAAATGAGTGCATATATCCACCAAAAGATATGTACAAGAATGTTCCCAGCAGCTTTATTCATAATAATAAAAATATAAAAACCTAAACTTCTATCAATAGGAAAAATAATCAAATTAAAGTCAAACAATGAAAATTCATCATACAATGAAATACTATACAATAATAAAAAAGAATAAACTACCACTAGATGTAACAACATGAATCTCAAGTCATGTTAAGGGAGAAAAAAGACAGACACAAGAGTGTATACTGTATGATTTCATTTATGATGTTCACGTACAGATAAAACTAATCTATGATCATGTAAGTTAGAATTGTGGTCACCTCTTAAGGTGGTGGTAGGGGAATGAAGGAACCTTGTGCTATAAAAGTTCTTT
The DNA here is from genome assembly GCF_000147115.1 of Myotis lucifugus. Taxonomy (NCBI): domain Eukaryota; kingdom Metazoa; phylum Chordata; class Mammalia; order Chiroptera; family Vespertilionidae; genus Myotis; species Myotis lucifugus. The sequence goes on along the minus strand of NW_005871048.1, from coordinate 38,744,365 downwards.
CTGTATGTTGATCTGACTGGTGGTTACAGGGGTATATACAAATGTATAAAAATCATCAAGCAGTACACTTAAGATTAGTGTACTTCACTATATGTATTAACATATCTTAAAAAATGAACAAAACAAAACCACACAGCACAGCAATATTAAAAAGACTTAGGGAAAAGTGAAAAAGCATGCTAAATTACACATATGTGAGTCTACTAATGTAAGCAAATATCTTAAATGAATAGAATATTTTTAGGCAGTGTGGTTAGATATGATAATTCCTTAGTGAAGGTTAAAGAGACTAAAGAAAAAAGTTTTAAACTAGTCTAGATGAGTTGAATGATTCTCTTGAACCATTAGTCTAATAATTTAAGGGTTCTCCTGTTTTCTCAATACATTATTTTTTGTGTGCATAGGGAATCTTCTAAAAATTCAATTTGATCCACATTGGTATAGAGTTGAAATCTTTCAATATAGAATAGTTTGACTCCTGAATAATAATGAAGTGGTTGTACCTTAAATGGACATTTTTATTACCTGTTTTTAAAAGATACATATTTTGTCAGTCAAAATGGCTACTTCACTTGAGAATTCTGAACAATTCTCTTTTCGTCTAAACATGGGGACCATTTTAAATACACAGTGATATTCAAATCCTATGGCCATTCTGCCATTACATCAGTGTTGTCATTGTTTTCCTAGTGTCCTGCTTTAATTGATAAGACCTTCAAATTCTACAAGCAATATGACTCCCACATGAAGAAGATTCTGACTGGCCCTAGCCAGTTTGGCTCTGTGGTTAGTGTGTCAGACCTTGGACTGAAGGGTCTGTTTCTCTTCCGGTCATAGGCCTCAGCTGCAGGCTCGCAACCAATCAATGTGTCTCTTTCATATCAATGTTTCTCTCACTCTGTCTCTCCCCCTCCCTTCCACTCACGCAAAAAAAAAAAAAAAAAAAAAAAAAAAAAAAAATGGAAAAAATATCCTCGGGTGAGGATTAACAAAAACCCCCCACAAAACAACAACAACAACAACAGATTCTGACTGATGTCTAGCCTAGTATCCAGAGCTGAAATATAGAAAATAGTAAAATTCTTCTAATTCTGCTACTTAACACCTCTGGACAAGTCTCCGGGGCACAATTCCTCTTCTATAAAATGGTGGCATGTTTCAGTTCTAACATTTTACTATTTTATTGATGTTGAATTATAAACAGAAATACTAAACAAATTCACTAAGCCATACTTTACACTAGAAACTAAATATACATATTGTAATATTATCAGTGTTGCAATTTAAACAAAGGTCAAAAAGGTGAACAGTAAGCAAATGTTTAATGAATAATATAATGTATGTTGAATGATATCTCAATGACCTTGGAAAATACACATGGTTATAAATACAATAAGTTAATATTTAACTTTATAAATTTGTGTTTAAGTTAGTTTATACAGCCTAAATGCAGTTTCATATGTCATACAATAAAGCTGGGTAATATTAAATGGCTTATCACTTCCATTCCAAAGCATTGCTATTTATCAAGAATGTTATTTATCAAGAATGCATATTGTACAGTTACTGAATATTTAACTGATGAATCTCATTAGGAAAATGAGGTTAAGATGCCTGCAAAGTTTCAGAAGTACCACCTACTACTTCTATCAACTCCAATGCATTTTTCCCTAAGAAGTTAGTTTGGTTTAAATATTCAATCCATATATAAAACTTAAATGATTATTATTTAACAGAAAGAAAAATAGTCTTACCTTATCCATTCTCTTTTGCCAGCTCTCCTCACGTTTTACCATTAGTTCAATACAATGAGAAAGTGTAGCAAGGATTCCAGCAGTAGTTGCTTTAAAAGTTATTGCCTCCCCTTTAAAGTCTATACCATTAATTCCTTTCGGTGTTACCTGTGGAAATACTAAAAAAGACAGTTTTCCACTGAAAATCTTCCTAATGGAAAAATAATCCTTCACAATTTAAAATTAAAACTTGTTTAGAAAACTAGCAAATCAGCCCTGGCCAGTGTGACTTAGTTGGTTGGAGTATTGTGCCATATACCAAAAAGTGCAGATTCTATTTCCAGTCAGGGTATATACCCAGGCTGCAGATTCGATCCCTGGTTGGGGCATCTGTAGGAGGCAACTGATCAATGATGTATCTCTCTTTCTCCCCCCCTTCCTCTCTCTAAAATATAAAGTAACAAACAAACAAAACCCTAGCAAATCAGAGCAGGCTTTCAGAATATAATTTCCTTCCTGTTGGCCAACATTTAAAAATTTCCATTCATACTCTATCAGCAAAGAAGCTTGTGGCAGCATATGTACTTTCAAGTCCTTTTTTCTGGATTCTATTTCCTGAAATCTATTTGCTGTGCTGCATTTAGTGAATAAAGTAGTAGGAGAACATATACAAAACTCTAAGTGACCGGTCGACCGTTTGACAAGTTGCTATGATGTGCACACAGGAGCTGCCCCCTGGTGTTCAGTGCGCTCCCACAGTGGGAGCACTGCTCAGCTGACAGATGGGTGCCAGACGCTGGGCTCACGGTTGGAGAGCACAGCTGCAGCAGCGTGAGCCTCTCCCGCCTCTGCGGCAGTGCTACCAGGCAGTAGCAGGTGCAGCAGGGCCAGGATGAGCAGGAGTGTATGGTGGCCGGCCCGGGCTCAGGCTCTTCCCCGGCCGCCTGCCGCTTCACACACTACTACATCCCTCGGGCCGAAACCGGCAGTCCAACATCCCCTGAGGGGTCCCGGGTTGCAAGAGGGTGCAGGCCAGACTGAGCAACCCCACCAGTGCACGAATCCATGCACCAGGCCTCTAGTCCTATATAATAAAAAGGGTAATATGCAAATAGACTGAATGGCAGAACCGAACCAATCAAAGCATAATATGCTAATGATATGCTAAGGCTGCTCAACTGCTCGCTATGACATGCACTGACCACGAGGGGGCAGACAGTCAACCTGTCGACCAGTTACTATGATGTGCACTGACCACCAGGGGGCAGACTGTCGACCGGTTGACCAGGGGGCAGACGCCCTGATCAGAAGGTTAGCTTGCTGCTGGGGTCCAGCCAATCGGGACTGAGCGAGAGGGGCTGGACATGCCCTAGAGCCCTCCTGCGGTCCCTCCCCGGCTGGCTAAACTCCGCGTCCTTCCCCAGCCCCAATCCTGCACTGGTGGGGTCCCTTGGACTGGCCTGCACCCTCTTGCAATGTGGGCTGAGGGACCCCCCCGCCCCCGAGTACATGATATAATAAAAGGCTATATAATAAAAGGCTAATATGTAAATCGACCTAACGGCAGAACAACCGGTTGCTATGACGTGCACTGATCACCAGGGGCCAGACGCTCAACGCAGGAGCTGTCTCCTGGTGGTCAGTGCGCTCCCACAGGGGGAGTGCCGCTCAGCCAGAAGCTGGGCTCACAGTTGGTGAGTACAGCGGCAGTGGCAGGAACCTCTCCCGCCTCCACAGCAGCGCTAAGGATGTTTGACTGATGGCGGGGAGCGGGCCTAAGCCGTCAGTTGGACATCCCCCGAGGGCTCCTGGACTGCGAGAGGGTGCAGGCCGGACTGAGGGACCCACCCCGAGTGCACAAATTTCATGCACCGGGCCTCTAATACTTTAATAATAACACTCTGACAATTTGCAGGACCTAATTATGACAAGACCAATGCACACATTAAGTAATTTTTTAAAAATATATTGTTATTGATTTCAGAGAGAAGGGAGAGGGAGAGACAGAAACATCAATGATGAGAGAGAATCATGATTAGCTGTCTCCTGCATGCTCCACACTGAGGATCAAGCCCACAATCCCGGCATGTGCCTTGACCAGGAATGAAACCATGACTTCTTGGCTCACATAGGTCGATGCTCAACCACTGAGCGACACCGGCTGGGCTAAATAGTTTTTTATGTTTACATTTCATAATATTAATTCAGAGTTAGCTTTGAATGAAATGAGAAAAAATTTTAAAATTCACAAGATGCAAACAGGAGAACATATTATCTTATACTATTAGCTAATAAGAAACCACTGCAATAGAACTCATAAGTGAAATGGTACTTCCAACTTTAAAACCTCATATGTAGATATGACAGTAAAGGTATAATCTATAAAAGAACAAATTAATAAACTACTTCATCAAAATTTAAAATTTCTGCTCAAGGCATGGTTAAAAGAATACAAATTGCAGTTATATGCAATTAATAAATCTAGTTATCTAATATATAACATGGCTATAGTTAATATACTGAATTGAATACTAGAAATTTGTTAAGACAGATTTCAGATGGTTTCATTACCGAAAAAGATAACTATGTGAGATGATGTTAATTAGTTTTCCCCACAGTAATCATTTTGCTATCTATACCAAATCATTACATTGTACACCTTAACTGGGAGAAAATCTTTGTAAAGCCTATGTCTGATAAAGGACTTGTATTCTATATACATATATATAGAATATACATTAATATAAAACATTAACATAGCCTATACTATAATATAGTATATTATAACCTCCAAAACTCAACAGTAAGAAAATATATATAATCTAATAAAAAACTGAACAAAAGATTTAAATACACACTTCACCAAGGAAGAGATAGAATGGCAAATAAACGCATGCAAAGATGGTCAATACCATTAGTTACTAGGGAAATGCTAGTTAAAAACCACAGAGGGATACCACTATACACCTATTAGAAAACTAAAATTTAAACAGACTGACCATGCCAAGTGTTGGACAGGATTTGGAGAAATTGGGACTCTCATATATGTCAGGTGAAATAGACTTCGGCAGTTTCTTGAAAAGTTAAATGTACTCCTACCACATGATTTAGCAATTCCACTCCTAAGTATTTACCCCAAATAAATAAAATATATGTCCATGAAAAGACTTGACATGAATGTTCACAGCAGTGTTATGTATAATAGCCAAAAACTATAATCAAACCAAATGTCCATCAAAAGATGAGTGAATACACAAATTGTGGTGTATCAACACAAGGAAATACTACTCCCCAATAAAACAAATAGCCCTAACTGGTTTGGCTCAGTGGATAAAGCGTCGGCCTGCGGACTGAAAGGTCCCAGGTTCGATTCCGGTCAAGGGCATGTACCTTGGTTGCGGGCACATCCCCAGGAGGGGGTGTGCAGGAGGCAGCTGATCGATGTTTCTCTCTCATCGATGTTTCTGACTCTCTATCCCTCTCCCTTCCTCTCTGTAAAAAAATCAATAAAATATATTTAAAAAAAAACAAAAATAAAAAGAAATCATATACTGATACATGTGATAACAGTGATGAACCTCAAACTAAAAAAGAAGCCAGGCCAAAACCCACCACAAACTGTGTAAGTCCATTTGTATTAAATTCTAGAAAATGCAAACAAACCTACAGTGACAGAAAAGAGATCAGTGGTTGTTTGGGAAGAGAGGGGGTTAACAAAGGGGATGGAGGAAACTTTTTGAGGGTGATGGACATGATCTTGATTGTGATGATGATATCATAACATCAAAACTTGCCATATTGTACACTTAAATAAGTGCAGTTTATTGTATGTTAATTATCTCAACAAAGCTGTTAAGTATTATAAACTACTGTTTTTATTAATAATCAACTTACAGATTAAAGTCATTTGTGTCTTAAATAAGACCATGTGTGCAACTGTAATAATGGGTTCTTCCTGCTGCATTTTCCTACCACTAATGATGTTGAGGGCCTTTTCATGTGCTTATTGGCCATTTGTATATCTTCTTTGAGAAATGTCTATTCAGATGTTTTATCCATTTTAAAACTGAGATATTGTTCTACCATCAATTCGTTAAGAGTTCTTTATATATTTTAGATACAAATCCCTTATCAGACATGTAACTAGAAAATGTTTTCTTCCATTTTATGGGTTATTTTTTTCAGTTTTTGATGGTGTCTTTTGAAGCAAAGATAAAGGTCAATTTATACTTTTCTTTTTCATTTCTAACTTTTGTTGTCTTATCTAAGAAGCCTATGACTTAGCCAAGGTCATTACAATTTATTCTTATATTTATTCAAAGATCTTTATAATCTTAGCTCTTAAATTCATTTTGAGTTAATTTTTGTATTTGGTGTGAAGTAGGGGTTAAACTTCATTTTCCTGTATGGATATCCAGCTGCCAAGCATCACTTGAAAACTATTTTTCCTCATTGAATTGTCTTAGCATTCTTATAAAAAACTTATTTACTTGTTTTTTTACAAGAATGTAAGGGTTGCCCTAACCAGTTTGGCTCAGTGGATTGAGCGTCGACCTGCAGACTAAAGGGTCCCAGGTTTGATTCTGGTCAAGGGCACATGCTCAGGTTGCGGGCTCGATCCTCAGTGGGGAGCTTGCAAGAGGCAGCTAATCAATGATTCTCTCATATCATTGATGTTTCTATCTCTCTCCCCCTCTTCCTTCCTCTCTGAAATTAATAAAAAATATATTTTAAAAAAAAGAAGAATGTAAGAGTTTACTTCTGGACTCTCAATTCAATTCCACTGATCTATGTCTTCTCTCTTTATGCCAATACCTTACCTCACTATTGGATCTGTACTAAGTTATGAAATCAAAAGTGTAAGTCCTCCAACTTTCTTTTTTAAGACTATTATAGCTAGTCCAGGTCATCTGCATTTCCATATGGATTATAGGATCAGCTTGTCCATTTCTGCAAAAATCCTACTTGGGATTTTGGTACGGGCTGCATTAAATCTATAGGGCAATATGGGGAATACTGAATTCTTAACAATATTAAGTTTTCTGATCCACGAACATGAGATATCTTTCCATTTATTTAGATCTTATTCAGTTTTTCACATTGCTTTGTTACCTTCAGAATGGAAAGTTTGTGCTTCTTTCGTTAAATTTATTCCTAAGTACTTAACTCTTTTTAATGCTATTATAAATGAAATTGGTTGCTGAATTTAATTTTCACATTGTTCATTGCTAGAGTATAAAAATATAATTGATTTTTTATATTGATTTTATACCCTAGAATCTTGTTGAACTTATTACCTCTAATACTTTTTTAGTGGAGTCCTTATAACTTTTCTCTACACAAGTTAATGGCATCTTCAAATAGAGATAGTTTTAATTATTCTTTTTAAATTTGGATGTCTTTTATTTCTTTTTCTTGCCAGTTGTTCTGTCTAGAGCCTCTAATACAATTACAATGTTGAAAAGTGGCAAGAATAAAATGCTGCCCTGGCCAGGTAGCTCAGTTGTTTAGAGCAGTGATGGCGAACCTTTTGAGCTCGGCGTGCCAGCATTTTGAAAAACCCTAACTTAACTCTGGTGCCGTGTCACATATAGAAATTTTTTGATATTTGCAACCATAGTAAAACAAAGATTTATATTTTTGATATTTATTTTATATATTTAAATGCCATTTAACAAAGAAAAATCAACCAAAAAAATGAGTTCGCGTGTCACCTCTGACACGCGTGTCATAGGTTCGCCATCACTGGTCTAGCCTAAGGTTCATGTGCTATTGGGAAGAATATATATTCTATTGTTGGGTGAAGTGTTCTGTAGATGTCTACTAGGTCTGTCTGTTTATACTACTCAAGTATTTTATTTCCTTGTTATCTTCCTATTTGTTCTGTCCGTTATTGAAAGTTGGGTACTGAAGTCTCAAACTATTAATACTGAATTGTCTTTTTTCTCTTTTCAATTTGGATAGTTTTTGCTTCATATATTTTGGTGCTCTACTGTTACATGCAATTATGCGTATAACTGTTGTATCTTTTTGATGGATTGACCCTTATATCCTCATAAAAATCTTCTCTTTGTCTCTAGAAACATAAATTAAGATGATATAGAATATAACAAGAAAATTTACATTATAAGTAAACAAGAAATTTATTCACTGAAAATTTAGGGAACAGTGCTTCCACCATGACCCAGAACTCTTGAGGTCTTTAACTAAGGAAGGTATTCGCTTATCCAAAAACTTCTCCTCTGGTCTTCTAAAGGCAAATTACTTTGCCTTTCTTTTCAGGTTAGAATCATTGGAAGTTTTACTCTTGCTCTATTCTACCACCTCCCCCTCCCCCCCTCCGTAAAATCCTATTTTTGTAATGTTTACTAGCTAGTTCTAAATTTTTAAGACTTTAGCATACTCAATACCACAATATGTGATTTAGACCTAATTCTTAATGATGGCCTTAATGATGAGACTCATTATAATTATTTGAAGATTCCATGATCTTGTAGCCAATGTTTCCAGAATCCTAGCACCAAGACCCTGACAGTATTTATGAGATGATTTATATAGTCTAATTCCAAACTATGATCAATAGTATCAGATTTAAAGATTACATGTTCTACTTATTTTATCAGATTATACACAGTACTTCTAACTTACTTCTAGAGGTTAACCATAGGAAGATACTTTCCACCTATGATGATTAACAAAAGTTAATTTCCATTAACCCTAAGGAAGGAATTTTTTAAACAGTGACTTCCACAAGTGTACTGAAAATGTGACTCATTATTTTAAAAAGTATGCAGACAGCTTGTGTAGGATATTTCTCTAAATGACAGCAACACCCCTATCTTCCATTGCTTGGTTTCAAGCCTCTCTTCAAAAAAGAGATGTTGGGGGCTTTCCTCAATGTCTGGAGGTCTAGCTATCTGTTTACATTAAAGAGTTATGACCTGTAAACCCTGTATGCAATAGCAGTTTATTTTAACTAGTGGAATTCATCAAAGGGTGACCTGGTAGCGAGATAGCTTTTTCATAATGGGCCTTTGAAAATCTCTATTTATAGGTCTTTCTCTATGTCCACTCAATGTCTCCAGAGTTTTTAACTTTGTATCAGAAAATATATGTCTGGTTGACAGGCATTCTGCAAACATGGTTAGAGAAGGGAGCTAGGGATTGCATCTTTCAGTATGTAAACTTACATTTAGTCCCTGGCTACCAGATTTCTTGGAGATAAGCAGAATAGTGATACTCTTAGATTTCAATAATCAATAGGTACATTTCCACTTAATCACTTTATTGATAGACTGATACACCTCTCTTTTGCTGTGCCAGGTATTCCTGAATCTGTAACTCTTCAGTTCAATTTCTACAGGAAATAAGCTTCCATTCTCCTTTGCAAAATGTAGGTGTGGTAGTTGAGTATACTATGTGGAATGGAAGACTAGATCTGTTGAGTTTTACAACTTCTTCCAATAATTTTTCCAATATGCAAACAAAATATTTTTCTATTTAAGCAGATTCATTGTGAAATTAAAATGCAACTGGGAAAAAACCATCCCAAATTAAACGTTTAATTCCATAAAAATACATAAATCTACATGATTCAATAAGGTTCAACAATGTAGTCCAACGTTATAAGAAAACTTTGTAATAAGCTAGTATTTTGTAAAATTGGGAGGGAGCTAGGTTATAAGGAAAAAGTAGAGAGCCATGATGAAACTAAGAAATAAAAAGGAAAAGTGGGGTGGGGTGGGAGAGAAGCATTACATTTTAGTGCCAATATTCAGATGGAATATACTCATATGATATTTGAAATAGAAAAGTATTCCCATGCATGTAAAAGTTGTTTGTTTTTTTTCTTAATCCTCACCCGAGGATATTTTTTCCATTGATTTTTAAAGAGAGTGGAGGGAGGGTAAGGAGAGAAACAGAGAAAGAAACATCGATGTCAGAGAGACACATCGATTGGTTGCTTTCTGCAGGTGCTCTATCAGGACCAGGGACCGAGCCTGCAACTGAGGTATGTGCCCCTGACCGTAATCGAACCCAAGACTCTTCATTCCACGGGCCAATGCTCCAACCACTGAGCCAAACCAGTCAGGGCCACCCATACAACAGTTTTAAAAAATTATTTGAAAACATTACACAGCTACAGATTACTTCATAGTCTTTCATAACTTCAGCAAAAATAAGCACAATTAGAGTTAACTTATTTTTTTCCACAAAGGCTTATTTGTAACTTTAAAAAATTTTAGGCATCCACTCTAGCTTTTTATTAGGACATGTCAAAACAGAACACTGACTATTAATCACAGGTTTCTGGTGTTTAAGATTCTACATATGAGTGATGCCATGTGGTATTTGTTTTTAGCTTAGCTCTCTTAGCACAAAGCCCTTTAGGTTGGTAACTGTCACAAAACAGAGGTTTCTAATGAACAATTCAGAATTCCATCTAATGAGTTAGCTATTCTAAATAAAAAAAGGACCAATTAATAAACTGGTATATGAAATAAACTACTTTGTTCCTGGTCTATAAACAATTGTGCCGTGAAATCAGAGCTATTACAATAATTTTCTTTTAATAACACTGATTATATACTTTTCAACACCAGTTTATCAAGTGGAGAGAAAAAAAGGGAGTTCCCCCTCAACCCCAAGAAACATTTTCAGTTCTAGAAAATGATTCTACCAAATAACACTGCAATAAGTGGGCCATTGTCAGGAATTTAGAACGAGTCTTTGTTAGATAATTAGGAGCCATTATTATTTAAAGTAAGAATGTGTCTTTTTTCACAAGAAACTTTCATTTCCTTTTAAAAAAATTACTCACTGAGGGCTCTGGTTAGAGTCCGATTCCCTGTCAAAAACTTGTACCAGGGTTGCAAGTTCTATCCCTGGCCACAGTTGGGGGTACCAATTGATGTGTCCCTCTCACACAGATGTTTTTCACTCTCTCTCTCCTCCCACCTCCATCCTTCCCTTCCACTCTCTCTAAAAACCAATAAAAAGAATACCCTTAGGTGAGGATTAATAAAATAAAACAAAACAAAACAAAAAAATAGCCAAAAAGTCATTTAGATAATTATTCTTGTTATATAATTAGTGATTATATAACTTTAGAAAGTGCACTTTATCCAGCGGAGGGAGGAAAATGTACTACTTACATTTTTCCTTATTGCCATTGGTATTATGCAAGAAGTCTCCATCAGAACGCGTTGTAGGAAAGTCATCTTCATCATCTTCTACCACTAAATAAAATATATTTAAGGATATTAGGATGAAAGAAAATAGAAATTAACCAATTTATTCTTAGGTTCAATTGAGTCAATACATTCTGGATTCTTTTGAGTGCAAGATCTAATTCATTTTTGTATTTTCAGTGCTTATCAAAGTATGCCCAACAACTATGCTATAGATTTTAATACATTATTATAAAAACTGTACCATTCTGCCTAACCGGTTTGGCTCA
>NW_005871048.1:38720286-38733072 GCF_000147115.1 Myotis lucifugus | reverse complement strand
TTCGATTCCGGTCAAGGGCATGTACCTTGGTTGCAAGCCACAATCCCCAGTGGGGAGTGTGCAGGAGGCAGCTGATTGATGTTTCTCTCTCATCGATGTTTCTGACTCTCTATCCCTCTCCCTTCCTCTCTGTAAAAAAGCAATAAAATATATATAAAAACAAACAAACAAACAAACTGTACGCATTCTCATTTGTGTAAGGGATGGTATTAAGATATGAGTTATTTTGCCCTTTAGTCTTCCTACCTACCTTGGGGCAATTTCATAATTCCATCGGAAGCCTATAATGGCTGAGCAGGACTGTAAAAGGATAACTTCCATGCAGAAAATACCTTAGCTTGCTTCTGGGAGTTCCTAAATTTACCATTTCTAAACATGCAGGGAAAATATAATGATTTACAGGTGTGATTATTGATTTTCATTCATCCCAGTGTGTATGTGCCTAGAAATCCTTTTAACTTATCCAATTCTATAAAGATCAAAATCCTGTTTTCTCCTGTTTATCTCTTTGTTCTATTCACTTTTTTTTTTTTTACTGCCTAACATACTTTAACCTTCTGCACTATATATTCCACTTTTTTTTTCTTTTTAATGTATTTTATTGATTTCAGAGAAGAAGGGAGAGGGAGAGAGAGAGAGAGAGAGAGAGAGAGAGAGAGAGAGAGAGAGAAACATCAATGATGAAAGAGAATCACTGATAGGCTGCCTCCTGCATGCCCCCTACTGGGGATAGAGCCCGAAACCCAGACATGTGCCCTGACCAGGAACGATACACTAGTACTGTGACCTCCTGGTTCATAGGTCAACCCTCAACCACTAAACCACACTAGCCAGGCTATATATTCCACTCTTAATGTAAATTTCTAAACCTCAGCCCCCAATCTTATTCTCTGCTTTCTATCAAGTGCTCTTAGTAAGGCTTCTTTATTGTATTATCTTTTCAGAAACACTCTTTTTGTAGAAATAATCTTCACTCTAAACTGTTGTACTTCTTGACTTTATCTCTTTACAAGGAGTAGCTCATCCATTTTAGTTGTTTTCCCAATAGATGTAAAGCCCATTCCAATTCCTTATTCCCTCCCTTGACTAAATGGTAGAAATCACCATGGAGAATACCTTTATTCTGTATTGCCATTTCTAACTAGTGGGCTATTTCATTTTTTAATAATTATTGGGCTAGTTCATCACTTCAAAATTTTGCTACTCATCTATAACAACTTTTTTAAACCATAAGCTGCTATTATCTACTAACACTTATTATTCAGCCAACTGATACCAATATCTGACACTGTTTTTTCCTAGTCCATCATTCCTATAGACTTCAATATCCATAATGAAGCCTCTGCAGATACCTAAATCTCAAGATTAATCAAATCCCAAATTCTGTGGATCGTTACTGTCTCATCATTTGTAAATATGGTCAATTCTAGAAATTCATTAACAGCACATTGCTGTTTTTAAATCAGTACTCATCATCAGACAAGATTCTGATCCTGATCTTGACTCACTACTACTCTGATTAACTGCTCTTAAGCATCTGTACGCTATAAGCGTCTATAGACACAAGTGGCAGACCTTTTTAAATTAAATTCAAAATATCGTGGCAGTTAACTGGTTAAACACTGAAAGGCTTGCACTTCACTCATATCATCATTAGTATCTTCTTTGGATTACTGAAGATTCACTTTCATGTCCCTAACTACCCGAAAGCTTGCACCACCAAACAGGGATTTTCAACCTTGTTTTTCGAGCCCAATACTCAATATATAAAACTGATGAAGACAAGAGCCTCTCTGGCTAAAGACTGGCCTTTCCCCTTTCTTTTTAACCAAGTAATCCTTTGTCCATTCTTGAGGCACCTTTAAGGGATATCAGACATGCCACTGTTCTAATATAAATCCCCTATCTCAATCAGATCAGTTTCCCTTACCAACACAAACTGATTATGCTAAATTCCATCTCTGGATATTACACATTCCTGCTTTCTGTATCCCTGCAATAACCCAAATTAATTACATTAATAATACCAGCTATTATTTGTTTTTTGCTGTTAAGCACAGTGCTAACATATATAATTCTTATTTTAATTGTCACAATTGTATGTGCTGGATATAACATCTATTTTACAGTCAAGGAAACAGATATGAAGAAATGTTTCCTCAATGAATAGAGTATTTCCTTTAATGTGATACATGTCTTATTTTACAATCAAGCAGTATGTTTAGGTTAAAGATAATGTCTTCAACTTCTGTAATCCCAGAGTACCTAAGACCTAAAGGGTTAATTAAATCTTACTGAAGAATGTGTGGGAGTGGTGGAGGTCAAGGTTAAGATGGCCTTACTAGCAATTCTGATAAAACATTTTATATGAAAAAAACTGATGATCACCTAAAATAAAGAGAATTTGCTATTACCATTTCAATGACACATTTACTGAAGAACAGGAATTCTTAAAATTCACAGACTTGATAATTTAATGAAAGTGCACCTATAGAGATCCTAAGACATAGGTCAGCATCTCTGATCTACAATCAAAATAGAAAACTAAGGTCCATGTCCTTATTTTGCCTTTATACAACATGTATTCTTAAAACTGTCAATATTTCTAAAAAGAGCAATTATAGAAAAAACAATTGTTATAGGCAGAATTGTGTACCCCTAAAATCCATATGTCAAAGTCCTAACTCCCCCATAGCTCAGAATGTGAATGTATTTGGAGACAGTGACTTTATGGACGTAATCAAGTTAAAATGAGATCATTAGGGTAGGCCCTGATCCAATATGACTGAAGTCCTTATTAGAGGAAGAAATTTGGACACAGAAGAAAGATGACATAAAGACCCAGGGAGAAGACGAACATCTATAAGCCAAGGATAGAGGACTCAAACAGTTCCTTCCCTCATGGCCCTCAGAGGGAACTAACCTTGCCAACAACTTGATCTCAGACTTTCAGCCTCCAGAACTGTAAGAAAATTAATTTCTGTTGTTTAAGCCACCCAGGCTGTGGTACTAATGCAGTAGTCTACCACTGTTATCATTTATTCAAAATGAATAATGTTTAAAATCATTTTTCCACTTTTCTACACAACCTGGTTATAACTGCAGCCCAACTTCTACTCCTCTTGCTATCACTTTTGTCTTTCAAATGGTATATACTTTTGATGTGGATCATCTATAATAATAAAAGCGTAATATGCTAATTAGACCGAACAGCTTAATGACCTTCCAGATGTCCTTCCGGATAACCTCCCGGACGAAGCTGGGGCTGCGGGGGCTGAGGCAAGCCACCAGAGCTGTGAGGGCCGAGCCCCTTGCACGAATTTCATGCATTGGGCCTCTAGTTTAAAAATAAACAAGGAACCCTAGCTGGTTTGGCTCAGTAGATAGAGCGCTGGCCCGTAGATTGAAGAGTCCCAGATTTGACTCCCAGTCAAGGGCACATACTTCAGTTGCAGGCTCAATCCCCGGCCGGCCCTGTGTGGGAGGCAACCATTTGATGGGCCCCTGGCTGATACCATAATCAGCAGATGTCCAAGTATCTCTCATATCAATGTTTCTCTGTCTCCCCCTCTCCCTTCCACTCTCTTAAAAAGAACAACACAAAAAACAAAAACAAAAAAACAACAACAAGGAATCCAATTCAGATATATATTGATTTAGTTTAAAGGGATATTTCAAGCAAATGAAAGCTGATGGGTAATGTTTAATTTGGTAAAAAGGCTATATACAGTCAGCTTTCTGTATCTGTGTATTCAACTAACCGTGAACTGAAAATAATTGAAAAAAGTTACATCGTTGCTGACATGTACTTTGTTGCTAGGCCTACAATGATTTTGTCTGTACTGAACGTGAACATACTTTTTTACCCCTTGTCATTATTCCCTAAACAATACATTGTAACAACTATTTATATAGCATTTACATTGGATTAGGTATTATAAGTCATCTAGAGATGATTTAAAGTATATAGGAGGATGTGTGTAGGTTATATGCAAATATTACTCCATTTTATATGAGGAACTTGGACATCTGCTGATTATGTTATCAGCTGGGGGTCGGGGGATCCTAGAACCAATTCCCTGTTCATACTGAGGGACTATTACATATATATATGTGTATGTGTGTGCGTGTATATATATATTTTAATGAAGGAGAAATAGCTCAACTACCTTTACTTTTAGAGAAATAAATATCCAATGTTAAAGAACCAAAAACTTAAAGTGTATCAAATATAAAAAAACGTCAAAGCTACTTATTTTGTCTAAATTTTAAGAGATATGGCCTTCTGCTTCTGGCCAAGACAGAATAAAGGAACTGAATTTACCCTCTAGCATGAAATTAAAACCTGGACAAAATATATGAAACAATGGTTTTCAAGAACAATGTACATTTGGCAAAAAAAGATTTGATAAAACATTTTATATGAAAAAAACTGATGATCACCTATAAGTGGCAAGATCTGAACTCTAGGAGTATCCCACTTACTGCCTTGGGAGAGATTCCAAGCTGTAGAGTAAGTAGGAACCCAGGAGAAACTCAGTAGACTCTCTGAGGTGAGGAAATGGAGCTGAGTCCAGAGAGACAAAGGCAACTAGAGTTCACATGAGAGAATACTAGAAAGGAGACAGCTGTATAGAGAGAGAACCCAGAAGATTGAAAGAAGGGTCCCCTTGAGTATTCAGCAGAGTACTGATAGCACATACAAATGAGGGAACTATAGAGGTCAGGGAAAGAACCAACTAAGAGGATTCCAGGAAAAAGTTTCCTTAGAGTACTTGATGTACATTACTTGAAGATATATGGTGATAAATTAAATGTGCATACTATAAACTTAAGTAGCCACTAAAATAACAATTATAACTAAAAAGCAAACAAAGGAGATAAACAAAGAACAGAGAAGACAAAAGAATCTGAACTTGGATCAAACACATTTAAATAAGATCAAGAAATGAAACCATGTCAAGCAACTCAGTTATACTGTGAATAAAAGTAGTGCTATTTAGCAATAATTTGCCTTCACAGCAAATAAGAGAAAAACTGAAGAACAGATGTTGACAACATCAGTAATATCTTCAGCAGTAACAAAGGAAAAGTTCAAAACTCACATTATAAGTTAACTGAAGATTATATTTCTTAACAAAACTCACTATATTCTTAAATGTATATATAGCTCAATTATTGATTTCCTCTTCCATAAAACAGAGGCCAGAGAAGGGAGAGTGATAAAGAGAGGAAGATGAAAAGAGAAAGACAGGGAGGAAGGAGGAAAAAAAAAAAAAGAGGAGAAAGAGATCAATTGATTCCAGACTGGAGGATTTAATATAAACATATGCCTATCTCTAAGATTCATCATAGGGTAAATATATTAGACATAATCATATAAAATGCCCCATATTACTAAGATGACAGATGCTATTTTTTAATAAAATAAAGAACTTAAAAATCATTTAAAAATCTTCATTGGAATCTAGTATGTATGAGTGATCAGAATAATTAAGATGTGTTATTAAAGTATACAAGTTATATAGATACTGAAATCTGTTACATTGGGGGTTTGCAGCAAAAGTGACTATTAATTACCTTTATCAGTTAAAGACATTACCCTTTAAGATCAAGAGGCTTTACATCCATTCATTCTCCAAGTAAAAATAGTGGTAATAGCCTAATTAACCTTTATCCCTTTGAAGTTCATCCTTGGAGACAGCATCAGCACAGGCATCAAAGTACTTCTGTAGAGTATCAACTTGTCTACATAGGATATCTCTAAAGGTTTCCATTTCAGCCAATTTCTCACGTAAACTGTGGCCTTTCTGCAAAACACAAAAAAGGGGGTGGAGGATGTAATCTAAATGAACAAAACTGTAATTTATTTAGTCCTATTGTGTTTCATCACTTTTTAAGGTCTATATCTTACTAACGAGGGCCATCAGGTAGGGAGAGCTGTCAAGCTCAATGTAATACTCCTAGGAATTAACTTGAAACTGATTAACAGTGACCAGATAGTGATAAGCCTGAAGGAAATAAGGGACAAATAAGCCTGACAATTTGCTCATGTAAAATTTAATATTTTCAAATGATTGACATTGTGAGAAAAAAATTGTCAAAGTTTTCTATATACACAATGGAATACTATGCTGCTGTAAAAAAGAAGGAATTCTTACCATTTGCAACAGCATGGACGGAACTGGAGAGCATTATGCTAAGTGAAATAAGCCAGTCAATGAAAGAAAAATACCACATGATCTCACTCATTTATGGATAATAAAGACCATTATAAACTGATGAACAAAAATAGATACAGAGGCAGAGCAGCATTGAACAGACTGTCAAACTACAGCGAGAAGGCTGAGGAGGGTTGGGGGGCGGGAAGGGGGGGGTAAGAGATCAACCGAAGGACTTGCATGCATGCATATAAGCATAACCAATGGACATAAGACACTGGGGGGTAGGGGAGGCCGGGGGAATGTCAAGGGGGGTGGGAAAAGGAGAAGACAGATGTAATACTCTTTGTAATACTTTAAGCAATAAAAATAAAAATTAAAAATAAAAAAATAATTGTCAAAGACTTTAAAATGGGAAAAAATATTATTGGATATCCTTTCAAAGGAATGGTGTGTGCTATTGATGGGACCTTTAGCATTTATGGAATGTCTAATCATATAGAAGTCTTTGATTTCATTACATTTGGCCTATTTTATAATTCTTTAAGTAGTAGAAAAATAAGAGTAATGTAAATGATTTTTGGCCAGATATGCAAATGAACCTTGATTAGTGGAGATACACTAGTTTCTAATCTGTGGATACCGAACAGTTTTGCATATATTAGCAAAATCATTTTGGCATTCTTCAGATTCTCCTTTGAACCAATTTATTTTTACGTCTTATCTATTAACAAAAAAATCTTTGATGTGTTCATTTTCTATTTGTCATAAATGTTAACCCTTAAAAAAATTATTCTGAACTTAAATTACATTGTAGAGAAGTTCTTTTGAAAAAACTATTAAATAAGTTCTGTTCACAACATTCAGTAATAAATTCAATTTATGAGGCCTTAACTTAAAGCATTCACAACCACAAACCTTGAATGAAGAGGTGGATGTTGCAGAATAGCCACTTGCTCCAGACACCAGTGACACCATTGAACCATGTCGACGCAAGCTGGATTCAGATCCATAACCAGATTCAGTCTAAAAAAGAAAGTAAACTACATGAAAAAAAAAAATTAAATAAAAATTACTTAATCATCACAAGAAAAAAATTGTAACTGTGTGAGATGATAGATGTTTAACTTATTGTAATCCCTTCACTATATATGTGTGCTTGTTGTACACCTTGCTGACATATATAAATGCTACAGTCATTATGTTGTACACCTTAAATTGCTACTAGGTTATGTTAATTGTACCTCAATAAAACTGGAAAAATACTTAAGAATAAACAAGAGTTTTCCTATAAATTAATAAGGCTGTTATAAAAATTGTATAGGATAAAGGCAAAAAGTAAAAATAATAGGAGATGGGCTAAGATGTCTTGAACCACTTTTAATTCTTTTTGTAGCACAAAGAAATAAACAGTAAATTTTTAAAAAAGTAAAAATGAGGAAAACGTCCAGTACTATTTCTTTATAGTACTATCACTTATCACTGTCTCAATGAAACCTCTCCTATTACATTAGGCAGTTTCTCTGTATTCTCAACCACTGTTCACATAACACAATTATAGCATTTACCGTATACTTGGTTATATTTAGATTTTATAATTACTATGGAACTTGGTTCTTCTGGAAGAAGACTGTGTCTTTTTCATTTTTTGTAGCCACCTCAATAGTTCATATCACACAAAAAATTCTCAACTTTACCAGTCTGTTATGAAAAATAATTGAACTCTAGGATATTGGGGTATACTTAGACTTAGCACTGTAATAATCCTATATAATAAAAGCTGAATATGCAAATTGTCCCCTTGGGTGGGAGTTCGACTGACCGCGAGTTCGACCGCTCGCTATGATGTGCACTGACCACCAGGGGAGGGCTCGAAACATGGTGGGCATTGACGATGACACTGGCAGCGGGCGGCACTAGAGGTGCTGCCAGCCCTGATGGGTCTGATGAGAGCGGGACCACAGTGGGATGGTGGAGCAGGTGAGCGGGCAGTGCCAGGCCAAGGCGGGTGTGAGTGGGGGCCCAATTGCCCTGCAGACGGCAACCAATGGCAGCAGCAGGGGGCAGGGCCGCCACCCGGCTCCCAGGCGTTGAGGGAGCTGGGCGGGGGGCCTGGCCCTGATAGATCGCCCCATAGACAGTGACCAGTGGCGGTGGCGGGGTTGGGGCCAGGCCAACACAGAGTGGAGGCCCCGATCGGCAGGGGATGGGATGAGCGGGCGGCGCCAGGCCAAGGCTGGGTGCCAGGCGTGGCTGTGAGAGCAAGCTAGGGTCTGATCTCCACAGACCACCCCAAGGGACCCTACCCGTGCACGAATTTCGTACACCGGGACTCTAGTACTTTTATATAATTCTGATGTAGTTGTACTCTTCAGAGCATCAACTTTATATTCACCCTCCCTATGACAAATGCAGTACCAATAAAATAGACAAAGGAATTGTACATTAAAAAAAAAACTTTCCAAGTACAGTTAACCCTCAATTTTTTGGACAATTTAATGGACATTGGATGTAACAGTCACATTCTGGTCTGTATGTCATACGTGAAAATTAACACCCTATTAATTTTAAAATTCTTTTAACCAAGATTTGCTTATAATTAACAGGTTATTTTTTTGTTATTAATTCACTGTCATTTTAAAAAATATATATATTTTTATTGATTTCAGAGAGGAAGGGAGAGGGAGAGAGAGAACAGAAACATCAATGATGAGAAAGAAGCACTGGTTGGCTGCCTCCTGCACGCCCCACACGGAGGATGGAGCCAGCAACCTGGGCATGTGCCCTGACCAGGAATCAAACCGTGACCTCTTGGTTCATAGGTCAACTCTCAATCACTGAGCCACACCACCAGGCCTCACTGTCGTTTTTTAAAAAATAAATTTTATTAATTTCAGAGAGGAAGGGAGAGGGAGATAGAAACATCAATGATGAGAGAGAATCATTGATCGGCTGCCTACTACACGCCCCCCCGTCCCCCCCATCCCGCCCTGGGAATGGAACCAGCAACCCGGGCATGTGCCCTGACCAGGAATCAAACAGTGACCTACTGGTTCATAAGTCGACGCTCAACCACTGAGCCACTCCTGCCAAACTCACTGTCATTTTTAACAAATTTTAGAGAATAGACCATATGTTGGAAAAAACACTGTAGTAATTTTGCTGACATATATAAATATTACATATCTACAACTATAGTATATATATTTAAATCCAAGAGTCACTACTTGCAAACAATGTTCGGTCAATGATTAGCAGGTGATCACAGTGCATCGCACACAGTAATTGGTTCTGCTGTTGCATGGTGTAACTTTCTGCAGCAGTTTTAACTTGCGTGCCCGCCAAGTTCCTACGTGCCCTAAGCCACGGCCCAGCCATGTGGCATTTATTTACTCGAGTTGACTGATGATTGCACAAATGTACTAGACCTATTCAGTATAAATTTAAAATTATGGTATTACATATAGAAAACTTTTCTGTGAAATTAAACTTTTCATACATTTTAATTACACAAACATGTCTACATAAGCAAAAATAGGTAAACTAATTTGTCAATTTTTTATCATACACATTTGGAAAACCTCCTTTATTATATAATGGACTTTCGGCTTTAATGGACAGCCGCTCGCCTGAATTATTATATCGTGATTTTACTGTACTTGAAACATGTTCAAGTATTTTAGATTTCTGATTACTTCCTACTGCTATTTTTTAAAGTACTGTGCATGACGTTAGCCCTAGTCTCTAAATTTAAGAGGTAAAATAACATCTAATTATTCTTGGCATACACATAATAAAACTCAATCATCCCATTAAAATAGTAGTTGTTTAGATTACTTGATTTTCAAGATTAAGATTATGAATCATTAAAATTAAGTACAATATATTGTAGAAAATATTTCCATTGACATTTTACATCCTCTGTGCTCTCGTTCCTAAAAATCCATTACATTTCCTATATAGCTGTTGGCTTAGCCCTGACATTATTCTAACTCAGTGATGGCGAACCTATGACACGCGTGTCAGAGGTGACATGCGAACTCATTTTTTGGGTTGATTTTTCTTTGTTAAATGGCATTTAAATATACAAAATAAATATCAAAAATATAAGTCTTTGTTCTACTATGGTTGCAAATATCAAAAAATTTCTATATGTGACACGGCACCAGAGTTAAGTTAGGGTTTTTCAAAATGCTGACACGCCGAGCTCAAAAGGTTCGCCATCACTGTTCTAACTGGACAATGTTTTTCTAGTTACAGAATATCAAGCTTCTATACTGATTTAACTAATAAATAAAATTATATTATTTTTATGTAAATAATATTAACACTAGTTTATTACACTTTTCCAGTTCAGTATCACTTCATTAGTTAAAGTTTATATTCTAGGAAGGAGTGTTCTAACTGGACAATGTTTTTCTAGGTACAGAATATCAAGCTTCTATACTGATTTAACTAATAAATAAAATTATATTATTTTTATGTAAATAATATTAACACTAGTCCATGTGAAAAAAGCAGCCTCTTAAAATTCAAACTTTCAGCATATACAAGTCACCAAACACCAAACAAAGTGATAATGTCATACTTTTAATGATGCTTTTATATTTATAAAAGTTACTGCAATATCTTAACTCAGAATTTACTAAAAAGTTACATATTAAGACTAGATGGATTCAAACCTCTTCTCCAAGCCTTACATCACTATACACCACTCCACATCTCAAAGCAAAGCAATGTCTTAGTGATGAGGCCAAATAAATATTTTGGTACCAGGAAAACTATTAATGAAAGAATAAACCACTTTATTGTATGTGCATTATACCTCAAGAAAATTGTTTTGTTTTGTTTTTTAAAGGTAAATCTATTCTATGACAAAAGAAAGCTGGCCAGGGTGCAGTAGGGGCATTGCTACAAAGAGGTACAAAAAATTGGGGTGTGTGTGTAGGTTACAACTGTCAAAACTCAATTGTCCAATTAAAACAGATACATTTTAAGAATGTTGAATAGTATCTCAACAAAGTAGATTAAAAAAAATGGTAAGCTTGTTTCAATATAACAGAATCCACAAAAAGATCATCCTATCCTATCTAATAATAGAGAAACATGGTAATTAGCCATACCTCTGCTACCCTTCCCATTGGCTAATCAGTGAGATATGCAAATTAACTGCCAACCAAGATGGCGGTCGGCAGCCAGGCAGCTTGAAGCTAACAGGAGGCTTGCTTGCTTCAGTGACAGAGGAAGCCAATGTTCCCGCCTGCGACTGCCGGCCTCTGAGCTTGCAGTTTGAAACATTGTTACAAATATAGAAGCTAAACAAAACCCCAGAAACCTGCTTTCAGTCAGCCGGGATCTCAGAGCTGGAGTTGAAACAGTGTTTCGATTGTAGAACCCAAACAAACCAGATACCTGCTTTCAACAGCCGAGGCCTCAGAGCTGGAGCCAAGCCTCAGAGCTAAAGCTGGCCCAGAATTAAAAAAAAAAAGAAAAAAAGGACAGGTTGGGAGCTTCAGTCACCAGCCAGCCTGAAAACAGCCCTCAGCCCCTCACCCAGACTGGCCAGGCACCCCAGTGGGGACCCCCACCCTGAAGGGGGTGTGACCAGATGCAAACAGCCATCATCCCCTCATCCAG
This sequence comes from Myotis lucifugus, assembly GCF_000147115.1. Classification (NCBI taxonomy): domain Eukaryota; kingdom Metazoa; phylum Chordata; class Mammalia; order Chiroptera; family Vespertilionidae; genus Myotis; species Myotis lucifugus. The sequence goes on along the minus strand of NW_005871048.1, from coordinate 38,721,274 downwards.
GCTGGCCAGGCACGCCAGTGGGGACCCCCACCCTGATCCAGGACACCCTTCAGGGCAAACCAGCCAGCCCCCACCTGTGCACCAGGCCTCTTTCCTATATAGTAAAAGGGTAATATGCCTCCCAGCACCGGGATCAGTGGAGCTGCGAGGCCTCCCGGCACCGGGATCAATGTGACAGGGGGCAGCGACCAAACCCCCTGATCGCCCTGCGGCTGTGTGTGTGACAGGGGGCGGGGCCACAGCCTCCCTATCCGCCCTGCTCTGTTCGTGACAGGGGAAGGCGCCCCAACCCCCTGATCAGCCCTGCTCTGTGCCTGATATGGGGGAGCTCCCCAACCCCGATTGCCCTGCGGCTCTGTGTGTGACAGGGTGCGGTGCCCTAACCCCCTGATCGGCCCTGCTCTGTGTGTGACAGGGTGCGGCGCCCCAACCCCCTGATCGGCCCTGCTCTGTGTGTGACAGGGTGTGGTGCCCCAACCCCCCCCCACGGGCCCTGCTGTGTGTGTGATGGGGTAGAGCCATAACATCCCCATCGGCCCTGCCCTGAGTGTGACAGTTGCGGCGCCCAACCCCCTGATCGGCCCTGCTCTGTGGGTGATAGAGGGTGGTGCCCCAACCCCCTGATCCGCCCTGCTCTGTGTGTGACAGGGGGCAATGCCCCAACTCCCCTATCGGTCCTACTCTGTGCGTGACAGAGGGGGAGCTCCCCAACCCCCTGATGGGCCCTGCTCTGTGTGTGACAGGGTACGGAGCCCCAACCCCCCTGATGGGCCCTGCTCTGTGAGTGACGGGGGCAGCGCCCAAATCCCCTGATCGACCCTGCTGTGTCCGTGACAGGGGGCGGGGCCCTAACCTCCCCATCGACCCTGCTTTGAGTGTGACAGAGGGCGGTGCCCCAACCCCCCAATTGGCTCTACCCTGAGCGTGACTAGGGGTGCATCTCAACCTCCCGATCCGCCCTGCTCTGTGCATGAGAGGGGGAGCGCCC
>NW_005871048.1:38479759-38720186 GCF_000147115.1 Myotis lucifugus | reverse complement strand
AGGGGGCAGCGTCCCAACGTCCCCAATCGGCCCTGCTCTGAGCCCAACCAGGGGCTGCACCTAGGGATTGGGCCTGCCCTCTGCCACCCGGGAGCGGGCCTAAGCCAGCAGGTCGTTATCTCCCGAGGGGTCCCAGACTGCGAGAGGGCACAGGCCGGGCTGAGGGACACCCCCCCCCCACCGAGTGCACAAATTTTTGTGCACCGGCCCTCTAGTATATATAATAAAGAGCCAGGGTCATAATGACTGAAGGCTCAACCAGACCAGAAGTCAGTGCTGGGTTGCCATAGCGACCTAGCACTGACTGGGGCCGTTGCGGGCGCCCCAACCCAGCACTAACTGCTTAGGGGGGCTGCAGATCAGGCCCGGAGAGAGGCCTGCAGAGAGAGGGGCAGGGTCTGATCCGTAGCCTCTGTGGCAGCCATTGATCAGAACTTGCCTCCCTTTCTCTCCTGGCCTGGCCAACAGCCGAGCCTTCATTTCTTTCCAGGCCTCCACCAGGGCTGCTAATCAGCCCCCGTTGATAGGCCCAGAGATGCTGACTGGCATAGAAACTGACCAATCAGAACCAAATTGGCCAGCAGAGGAGGGCAGTTGGGGGGGAGATCAGGCCTGCAGGGGAGGGCAGTTAGGGGTAATCAGGTAGGCAGGGGCAGTTAGGGGCGATCAGGCCAGCAGGGGAGAGCAGTTAGGGGCGAGATCAGGCCGGCAGGGAGGGCTGTTGGGGGTGAGATCAGGCTGGCAGGGGAGGGCAGTTGGGAGCGAGATCAGGCCAGCAAAGGAGGGCAGTTAGGGGCGATCAGTCAGGCAGGCAGAGGCAGTTAGGGGCGATCAGGCAGGCAGGCAGAGGGGTTAAGGGCAATCAGGCAGGTGAGTGGTTAGGAGCCAGCAGTCCCAGATTGTGAGAGGGGTGTCAGACTGCCGGTTTAGGCTCTATCCCATAGGGGTCCCCGATTGGAGTGGTGCAGGCTGGGCTGAGGGAATCCCTTCTTCTGTGCACGAATTTTGTGCACCGGGCCTCTAGTTCTAATTATAACAATCATACAGTTTACAAAAGAAAATAAGACCTTCTATCAAATAATATCCTGGAACAAACATACTGAGCTAGGTTCTTTACCTAAAATGGTTCCAGTTTCTTATCATTTTAGACAATAGCACTAAACTTTCTAAGTGTAGCATCTCAACATTGTAATTGTTGTACTTGTTTGATAGTTTTTCCATTGAATTTATATATAAGACTGGAATTGAAAATAAGAATCTATCTGTAACAGGTTAAAAATATAAGGTACTTCAGAAGTTAGATACCTATGTATCATCCACTTCTAAACAGAAATGAACCTGAACTATCCATTTCAATACAAATGACCCCATAATTTACAATCAAAATTTTATTATTTGAATATTCAAAATCAAACAATGTGAAGTATAAATCCAAATAAATCTACCCTCTCCATTTCTTGCTTCATATCAAAGAATCTTAAACAGAGCAAAACAATTTTTTAAAAGATCTTGAAACAAAATATAAACACTACAAAGCTTTAGTAAGTGTGTCTTCACTACCAAACGTATTTCTTATATCCTTGCCTATTTTTTCAGGTTTCACTATTTCAAAACAAGTAATACGTACCTCTTCACAACAAAGACATGATAGAACAAGACTCTATTATGGTAATACTGACATTTTACCTAATGGGCAGTAAAATGTGGATGCTAAGAGTTTAGTGTAATTGTATTTCCACCTCTAATAAAGTTTCACTTAAATAAATTCCATCATAAATTATATAAATCATTCCCAGGAAAAAGAAAATATGATAACCAATTCCAATGTTACAGAATTTAAATAATAAAGATTCCATTTCAGTCAGTAAGTGCATTGAGATAACATTAAGTGAAATGTTTAACAAATTATACACACACACACACACACACACACACACACACAAATGAATCCTCACTGTTTTTAAAAACTAGTCATTCTGGAAATGTCTGTAATTGTGCAAATGATGCTGCCATTGTGTAAAACATTCCTGATAACCTTACCACAACATTTAGCTTAATTTTATGACATAGCTACAAAATGGAGCTATCTCAAATCACTTTTAGGAGTCACAGAATAAAAATAAAAGAACTGTCTCATAACTTTAAAGGAATAACTTCAAAATGTTTAAGTTTGATCGGCTTTCTTATTCACAGGACATGGTTCTGTAGTTTTGTACTTTTCTCAAAAATCTAATCTATCAACAAAGATACTGCTATCTTTTAATGGTTTATATTTTTAAAAAAGGTGTTTTAAAAAGTGTACTCATTTATGGGCATTTACATACCTGAGCGGTATAGGTGCAGCCTTGTCTCAAGATTCAATATTTTATAAACACTGTCATGGGGCTGAAAATAATTCTAAAAGAGAAGTTGTAAAACTATTCTGAGAAGTGGCAATGTTGCTGACAAATCTATTGTTGCTTCCCAAAATGTCCTCTTTGAAGGCAACAATACTCATCCTGAATTTGTAAGATCTACTTTTTGAAGGTCAAGTGGGTAAGGGAAACAGAGATGAAAATGGGAAGATATTAGTTTATAGTCACAACTTATACACTGTTAAGTGTTCTTAAAATTAGAAGATGCTTCTGAATCTCATTGGTATTTTTGTGAACAATACTTTAAAGGCATGCTGGTTTTAAAAAATTCCACTCACTCTTCTACAAGAAAAAAGTTGAGTTTATTTACAACCCCTAATCACTAATATAGTATTTTGAAAACACCAAATTTTATCTAAAATTAATAGTGAGAAATTCAATTACAGTTACTGTAGGACTATTTTTCCCTTTCAATATATCTGCTTTAAGCTCCCTGATATGAATTGCTGTGCAAAAACTTTCTTTCCCAAATTTGTGAGTTAGTAAGCAATATTTCTGAACAGGTCTGGCAAAAACATAAAATGTCATTTTGGTTCAATAAAAATGTATTGCGTATATCTTATATAGAACAAGGTTTACTTCTTTCAAATACTACAGTAATGAGACCAAAAAGCACAATCTTTTGGCCACTAGAGGGGGTCAGTAGCATTTTCCAAATAGCAGTATACTATTTGGAAAGCTGATACAAAGGTTACTCTTGGTCAAAGTATAACCTTAACCTTTAGACCAGCGGTTCTCAAACTGTGGGTCGTGACCCTTTCATAGGGGTCGCCTAAGACCATCGGAAAACCCATATATAATTACATATTGTTTTTGTGATTAATCACTATGCTTTAATTATGTTCAATTTGTAACAATGAAAATACATCCTGCATATCAGATATTTACATTATGATTCATAACAGTAGCAAAATGAAAATACATCCTGCATATCAGATATTTACATTATGATTCATAACAGTAGCAAAATTACAGTTATGAAGGGTCGCGGCATTAGGAAGGTTGAGAACCACTGGTTTAGACTAATTCCTTTACATGTACTGTACCCTCTACATCTAGACTTTTGGAGAAAAATGAAAAGCATGATAAATTAAATCATGTAGTTCAAAGTTATGAATTTAATAAAATACCAAAAATGTCCTAAGAACTGATTTGAAAAAAACTCAGTCACAGCTAAATCTTACAGTTTGGTTTAATCATGTGGAAGATAAACTTACATATAATCATTCTGCACAGTCTGTTCATTAGCCTATCCATATACCAAAGCAGTGGTATAAATTACAGTAAAAATGTTGGCTTATAATTTTTAATGGCACCTGGCTTTTGAAAATCTTATTCTTTTCCTTAGCAATGCTCTCCAGCAAGAAATACAACAACAACAAAATAGAGACAGTAATTAACTTCCTTAGGGTTTCAAAAATTATGCTATTAATGGCATAGTTCCCCCACCCAAAAAAAATACATTGTCATTTTTCCATTTTAATTATGGAAAGAGAGAAAATATAAGATTAAATGTTAATATAAGGACAAAGGAGCATTTTCCAGAAACTGAAATTCTGAAACCTGTTATAAAACCAAATAAGCTTGCTACCTTCAATAATATTATTTTAAAGCAAAACCACATGAGAAGCAAGAAACTATAATCAGGAGAACAACTTAATCAATAGAGTTGTAATTTAAAATATAAGTTGCAACGGCAACAATTTTATTCTTGTCTAGGTCAACAGAATATTTGAGATAAAATTTGGCACAATAATTTCATACTTGGAAATATTAAAAATCTCATCTATTTAGCCTTTCAAATATATATGGATCCCCCCAAGAGAAGCAGTAGCTTCTGAAATAGAAAAAACACACGGATAAGATTAAGATAGGCTTTAGTATCACTGTAACCACTAGACAATAAGACAAGTCAGTCATTACAAATCCTGGGCTCAATTTTATTTTTAAAATAATATGGCTAGTATGGTACTATAGTTTTCCATACTAAACCTAAATACCTGAAACTTAGGCTAAGAATGTGTATATTTTACATGGAGGCCAAATGCAAGGTAGTTTTTTGTTGAACCAGATGGAAATATATAATACAATTCATTCAGAAAACCAACATTTATAATGTTATCAGATGAGGAGAGGTTCAATCCACAATGATTTCCAGGAATTGCAGTATCTCATGAACCAAATAAATTAAAAAATATATTTAAGAAAATGGTATTAAAGAGGATTTTATCATACTCTGCCTAAAAAAAGCCCAACGGCAATACAATTAACTTCATTGAGTATAATATTTGCTTAATCTCAAGATATGTTTCTCAAATCATACTGAAAAACAAAACATTTGCTCAGACTAGTTCTAGGAAGTTTTTTCTTTTTCCTTTTCATACCCTAGTCTTTCTTATACCATGATTTAAAAAAATATCATGATATAAGGTTATTTATAGACCTTGGTTATTCATCTTTCATTTTCTTCTACTAGAGCATGAGAACAACTTTCCTTTACAGACATATCTAAATAGGCAAAGTGTTACAGTGAGATGAGGCTGGAAGGGTTAAGCAGGGCCTTATCACACACCCTTGTTACCTGTTAAAAGAATGCAGAAGAAAATAAGACATTGTCTATCACAATTGGAAGTACTAAAAAAAAAAAAAAAAAAAAAGCCCAAATACAACATGATACTGACAGCGGTTCTCAACCTGTGGGTTGTGACCCGTTTGGCGGTCCATCGACCTTTTCACAGGGGTCGCCTAAGATCATCCTGCATATCAGATATTTACATTACGATTCATAACAGTAGCAACATTGCAGTTATGAAGTAGCAACGAAAATAATTTTAAGGTTGGGTCACAGCATGAGGAACTGTATTTAAAGGGCCAGAAGGTTGAGAACCACTGCTGTAGAAGAAGAGGGTAACAACAGCTGCCTCCACTCTCTCCTTAATTTCAGACCTTCCTTTCTTGTACTTTATTATGGGCTTTGGATTCCATAATATATCCTTTTATCTACAGGAAGAAATTAGTAAACTACCAAGCCCTTACTCTGTACCAAAAGCTGTTTAAGAACCTAACCTTTGATACAAAAAATAATTCTAAATAAACTAAATTGAAGAACCTAACCTTTGATACAAAAAATAATTCTAAATAAACTAAATTGAACACTCTGAAATTCAGTCTTGTTAAATCAAATGAGGCTGTGATATTAAAAGGAAGGTGAGAAATAACTAGTTAAATCAAATGAGGCTGTCTAAAGGAAATCTGTTAAAACAATTTTTCCATCCTAGTTTTAAAAAACAAATACTAAAGAATAAGGGAGATCTTTTTTGTTTTGCTTTGAAAGAGTTCAGTAACTTTAAATGGATGTTTTATATATACATTTTCTATTCTTTAGATTTCAGCATTGTCTATATTTGAATTATTTACAGCAATAATATATCACTTCTATAAAAATTAAAAAGTCACAGAACACATTTTTCATCTATCTAACTTGGAAAGGGTTAAAAAATTAATAATGCTAGTAAAGTTGCAGTGAAATGAAGATCTACACATTCTGCAGATGAAATGTATATTAGCACAATCTTTTTTTTTTTTAAATCCTCACCCGAGGATATATTTTTTTTTTAATTGATTTTTTTAGACAGGGTGGAAGGAAGTGGGGAGAGACAGAGAGAGAAACATCAATGTGAGAGAAACACATAGAACGCACCCCGACCAGGGGACCAGGGATCGAGCCTGCAACCAAGGTATGTGCCCTTGACCAGAATCTAACCTGAGACCTTTCACTCTGCAGGACGACACTCCAACCACTGAGGAAAACTGGTTAGGGTAGTACAATCTTTTTGAAAAGCAATTTGGCAACATATATATCAAAAGTGCTCATATCCTTAAACCTAGCAATTCTACTTCTGGAAATCTATTATAAGGATGCAACTACACTGCAGAAAAATGCTTTATGTAGGAAGGCAATAAGTAAATTATAAAGGTCTAATAATAAGCAAATGAGCACCAAAATCACAGCACAATAAAGTATTAACAAAGCTGTGTTATAAGGAGAAAATGATGTTAGATTGGGAAAAAAAATAGAATATAAACTTTGTTATCTCCACAATATTTTGAGGTAAAAATGTACAGAGAATAAGAAGGAAATACACCAAAATGAAGAGTAATTGCCTCAGTTATAAATTAAAGATCAGACCAAAGGGTCACAGATTCAACTGCTGGTCAAGGGCACCTCGGTTGCAGGTTCCCCAGTGTTGGATGGGCACTTACGGGAGGCAACCAGTTTATGTGTCTCTCTCACATCAAGATTTCTCTCTCTCCCCTCCCTCCTTCTCTTCCACCCTTTCTAGAAATCAATGGAAAAAATGTCCTCAGGTGAGGATTAAAAAAAAAAAAGTTTTGTATTTTTTTTCCTTATGAGCAAATATTACTTTTAAAAACCACAGTGGGGGAGCAATAAAATCTAACTAGTAAAACTATTTGCAGGAATGGTTTTAGACTTCCTAAGGACTTTTAGATCTAACTGTATGGGAAAGATTTTTTTAAAGGGGGTCGACTGATCATTTATTTTTCAGTATTCAACCATGCATCCATGAGAACAGCTGAAATTAACTAGAAAGAGGAGTATTTAAAAAAATGAGGTTGTTGCTTTTGGAATAATAATGTTACCACTCACTGATCAATGTTCTCATAATCTACTTACTTTTTTTTAATGCAAAATAAGAATGACGCCTACACTGAAAGGCTTCCAGGAGGATTAAATGATAACAGTGTCTAGTTATTCTTCAAAGGGATGGTACTGAAAAAAACAAGGGCTTAGGAAATGAACAGTGATATGAGCATTCCTATCAATGACCATATCTGGTTTATCAAGAACATGGATGTGATGGAAAAATGATAGAACTGTTTTCAGCTAGGATAACATTTTAACCTGCAGGACATTGATTTATTTTGCTACCTATTCGTATTATTCCTAACCCAAGGTTGTGTTTCATCCCTCAATTCCAAACAAACCTAGAATATTTACCAGGCAATAAAGACAACATAAGCAAAATATTTTTTAGGCTATTAGCGAAAAGATTTACTTGATTAAAATGAGTTTTATATTCTTTGTTTTTAAAAAATTAGATAATTTTAGGTAAAATTAGAAAATAGTTACCCCTGCTGTCAATATGTGTAAGCCATGCCACCCACCATGACTTTTCCACATCAAATTAGAAAAAGCAGAATCCCATCTGTCCCAGTAACTGTCAGAAATCCTTCTAAATAAACATTCAAATACAATATTGAAACATTATAAAACATGACTTTTGCAGCATAACTTCATTTTTTAAAAATATTTTCTGTAGTAACTATATGGGAAAGTTATTCAACTCTAGTTAACTTCCATTTTTACTTGATCTCTCTTATCTAAAGAAATATTTTGCAAGCAGACTACAGACTAATTAAGGCTAGAGAAGCAAGTTGAAAAATCTAGTAATATTTACCTAAATTGCTAGTAACAAATAGGTGGTAAGCATTATAAAAACTTGCAAATTTGGTAAACATTATACTGAGTTATACAATACTCACAGAACATTGTTTGTGTAACTGCCAGTCTGACCCTACCCAAGTAAATATACAATTAATGATAAATGGACCAAGGGTGGCCAATTAATAGTAACCTGGAGTGAAAAGGCAATCAGATTTTTTTTCAAGGCATTTACTTTTGGAAATGCCAAGAGATTAGGGAGTTAGTAGTAGGAGTTGAAGCTGAAAAGAAGCCAAAGATAGGAAAAGGTCATGACAAACCAAGGAAGAAGAAACTAAGAGGAAGATGGGAGAGCAGAAGTTATGAATAAACAGGTACTATAAAAAGAGAGAATAACAGAATGAATCTAAGCTACTCAGGTGAATGGAGAGTAACTGAGTTCTGTTAACAGTAAGATCAGAGTTAAGTATACATTTTGGGATTTCCGTGCAGATAGGGCATTCTAAATTTTCTTGGTTCCTGGCAGAATTCCTATTTATCAACTAGAGGCCCAATGCATGAAATTCATGCACAGGGGTGGCGGGGGAGGGAGGTCCCTCAGCCCAGCCTGCAACGATGCCAGCGTCCCGTGCACTGGCCTCTGGCCAGAAGTCCCTCCCTCCGCACGGCTGGGGCACGGGACCATGGGCTCACGTCGACCCCAGAGGCCCCTCCCTCCCTCCCTCCGCGTGGCATCTAAATACTCCAGTGTGCATTTCCTATGAATGAGGCTAGAACCTGATCAGCATCCTCAACAGGGCCTTTCTTCCCTGTGGCTAATTTGGGCTTCCTCATACTGTGGTCTTAGGAAAGCTGAACTACTTTCATAGCTTTTAAGAAGCAGCATTCCAAGCAGTCAGGCGTCCCGCCCTGCCCCGGCTGCTCTGTGCCTGTGCACACTGCCCAGAGGCCCTCCGCAGGTGGGGCGGAATGCTGGTGTCGTTGCCATGGCAACAACGCCAGCATCCTGGCCTGGCCACCGCCATCTTTTGTTATGGAGTGACAGTCAATTTGCATGGGTCAATTTGCATGGGTCGGTCTGTATTCCCCATAACATAAAAAAAAAAAAAAGCTTAATTAAAATGAACAGACCCATGACATCAATATCTGTGGGATCTTTTCAAATTTACCTTATCTGAAAAGACAACTATGTTTTGCTTTAGTAGATACTGAAAAACTGTTTTTCAAAGTGTTTGCATGTAATTTATACCACATCCTCACCAACACTTGGTATTAAGTCTTTTTTATGTTAAAAGCCGGGTAGATGGTGGTACCTCACTCACTGCAGTTTAAATCTGGGTTTCTCTTATGACTAATGGAATAGAGTACCTTTTCATATGTTTATTACCCATTTATTATTTTTTAAATTTTTTTTTATTGATTTCAGAGAGGAAGGGAGAGGGAAAGATAGAAACATCAATGATGTGAATTATTGATCGGCTGCCTCCTGCACACCCCCACACTGGGGATCTCAACCCAGGCATGTGACCTGACTGGGAATCGAACCATGACCTTCATAAGTTGATGCTCAAATCACTAACTCATACCGGCTGGGCCCATTTAAATAACCTCTTATAAAGTGACAGTTCAAGTCTTTGGCTTTTTTAAAAAAATTAAGCTTTATGAACTTTTTATTGATTTGACAAAAAATGTTATCAAAGTTATATCTTAACTGGCTACATAGTTAATATGATTAGCTACCTTAGTATCTTTCTTCTTTCTTCACTGTTCTAGGTAAAATCCTGATTCCTTTTTTTTACCACTGTGATAAACACCTTCCTCAGATAAAAGAACCTGGCTGAAAACTATAAATTACTGACATCTATTCCCTCTTTTGAAGATGACATACATTTTGTTTTGTTAATCCTCATCTGAGGATATATTTTCCATTGCTTTTCTGAAGAGAGTAAAAGGGAGGGGGAGAGAGAGAAAAAGAGAGGAAGAGGAGAGAAACATCAATGTGAGAGACACACATGAATTGGTTGCCTCCCAAACGCTTTCTGACTGGGATGGGCAATTGAACCCATAACCCAGGTACATGCCCTTTGCTGGAAACTGAACCCTGGCCCCTTTGGTGCTCCCACCAAAGCTCTAATCACTTAGAAACAACACCGGATAGGGCTCAAGATGATAGACTTTTAATTAAGTATTTAGGTAACTATGGAAGCACAAAGTGCAGATGTTGACTTAGGTGAATTTAGATTTCAAAAATTGCAGTTAACAAAAACTAACAAAGTTATTTTAAAAGCCCTTGACAGATGAATTGTTTTTATTCTAGAACACTAAGAATATTAAAGAGGGTTGATACATTGTTTTCTTCCTTTGACCCATCAACTATAAAAGTCCTAGTAGCGTAACACTAACTACATTTCGGTGTTTAAAAAAATGTATTAACCATGTATGGATTACTGCAAGCAATTTAACCATTAACTCCCACTGTTAGGAACTAAGCAAATTCCTGATCTTAATGAGAAAAACATACAGAGACATAATGAAGTTTCTTTGCTGGTTAATAAAGTTCAGTTGTGATCCCATGTACCTGGGTTTTTCTTCAACTTATCTGACAGCCCTGATGACTCTGGCAGCTACTAGACTGCACTTCCCTCAAAAACTAATACTATTGCCGAAACCGGTTTGGCTCAGTGGATAGAGCGTCGGCCTGCGGACTGAAAGGTCCCAGGTTCGATTCCGGTCAAGGGCATGTACCTGGGTTGCGGGCACATCCCCAGTGGGAGATGTGCAGGAGGCGGCTGATCGATGTTTCTCTCTCATTGATGTTTCTGACTCTCTATCTCTCTCCCTTCCTCTTTGTAAAAAAATCAATAAAATATATTTTTAAAAAAACCAACAAAACTAAAACTATTGAATGTAAAATTTGATTCCATCTTCTTCTCTCCATCAACACTGTATAGTGCAAACAGGTAAATGGAGAAATGGTTCTAGTCCATTGATCTCATAAAATTACTTACAAAACATACACTAAAAATAGTACTTTAAAAAGTTGTATTTACAGTCTTAAGCCTTTACAATGAAATCAGATTCAAAATGCAAAGCTAAGTTTATATGCTAATCATTTATAAAGCAAATAGTACAGAAAGAACCTGTAATATCTGTTAAGAAAATTTTCCTTAAGTATAGTTGATTAAAAATGGCAAACAGAGATAATGGCTTTACATGACCTTGATATTTAAAATGCTAAGAAATAACAGGTATATTTTGCCACCTAGCTATTTTAAAATAGTTTTCTAGTAAGGTTATGTCCAATTTAACAAAAAAGAAATGAAGATGTTAAGTAAAACAAAATTAGAGGAAAAGCACCAAAATCAAGCTGACCCCAAGGCAGCCATGAGGGGGGGCGTGCACGTGGAGATTTCATTATGGCAAATAGCAACACAATTTTTAAAAGATCTTTACAATGAGTACTAGTTACATTTAGATGTCTCAACCAATGAGAATCTTTAGGTAAGAAGCTTTTTTCACACCCATTTCAAGTAAAATGTACAAGTTACTTTCAAAAATTGTTTTCTACATTATTTCCTCAGACAGAAATCCTTAAACTTCTTAAGTTGAGAATAAACCTTTCTTCTGAAAGTAGTCAATGGAGCTTCACATATGAATTAGTGGGCCTTCACAAAGGATAAGAACAAATCCACAAATGTTAAATTACAAAACAACTTCCCACTACATAAAATCAGCATCTGTAAGAATTACCATTTGGATTCTTTCTCCCTAATTGTGCATTTTCCTATGACTCATCATGTATGGGTAATTTCCAAAATGTGAGGAGAGTCTGTGTGGCCCATGACCACCAAAATTTCAGAATCTAATAAGGTTGCTCCCTTATGGACATAAAGAAATGTCATGATTACCACAAACTCTGTTAGAACCAAAAAACTTAACTTTTTCAACATGATTCCTAAATTTGATAGTGCCAGGAGAGCCTTTCTGCTAGTTTTTTTTTTTTTCTGGGGGTGGTAGTGGAAGTGATACTGTTGTAATAACCTGGTAATTATTTAACAGCAAAGAAGTAAAAGGAAAGACTATATATAGGCACATCATTGATACAGCTTTGGGAACAAGCTGCATTTAACATTCTCCAAGTCTATTCCCCGCTGATTGATGGAGGAAGGTACTAGACCAGCCGTGGGCAAACTACGACCCGCGGGCCGGATCCGGCCCGTTTGAAATGAATAAAACTAAAAAAAAAAAAAAGACCGTACCCTTTTATGTAATGATGTTTACTTTGAATTTATATTAGTTCACACAAACACTCCATCCATGCTTTTGTTCCGGCCCTCTGGTCCAGTTTAAGAACCCACTGTGGCCCTCGAGTCAAAAAGTTTGCCTACCCCTGTACTAGACAAAGGCAGTTTAGAGGCATGCCCAGTAAGATCTGAGTGACATGGGAGGCTAATTGGCCATTAATCATACCTGGAAACAGGTAACTGGCCAGGATGGCCATGGCCACTGCAAGTACACAAAACCTGAATAATTACAAAATAAATCCAGAGACATAGAAACATGGAGCAGACTGATGAATCTCAGAGGGAATGGAGAAGGGTGGGAAGAGATTAACCAAAGAACTTATATGTATACTAGAGGCCCGGTGCACAAAAATTTGTGCACTCGGGGGGGGAGGGGGGGTCCCTCAGCCCGGCCTGTGCCCTCTCACAGTCTGGGACCCCTCGGGAGATAACGACCTGCTGGCTTAGGCCTGCTCCCGGGTGGCAGAGGGCAGGCCCAATCCCTAGGTGCAGCCCCTGGTCGGGCTCAGAGCAGGGCTGATTGGGGAGTTGGGGCGCCGCCCCCTGTCATGCACAGAGCAGGGCGGATTGGGAGGTTGCGATGCCACCCTCAGTCATGCTCAGGGTAGGGCTGATTGGGGGGTTGGGGCACCGCCTCCTATCACACTCAAGGCAGGGTCAATGGGGAGGTTGCGGTGCCACCCCCTGTGATGCACAGAGCAGGGCCAATCAGGGGGTTGGGGCGCTGCCCCCTGTCACTCACAGAGCAGGGCCAATCAGGGGGTTGGGGCGCTGCCCCGTCACTCACAGAGCAGGGCCCATCAGGGGGTTGGGGAGCTCCCCCCTGTCACACACAGAGCAGGGCCGATCAGGGGGTTGAGGAGCTCCCCCCTGTCACTCACAGAGTAGGGCCAATAGGGGAGTTGGGGCACCGCCCCCTGTCACACACAGAGCAGGGCGGATCAGGGGGTTGGGGCGCTGCACCGTCACACTCAGGGCAGGGCCAATGGGGAGGTTATGGCTCTACCCTGTCACACACAGAGCAAGGCCTGTGGGGGCGGGGGGGTGTTGGGGTGCTGCACCCTGTCACACACAGAGCAGGGCCGATCAGGGAATTGGGGAGCTCCCCCCATCAGGCACAGAGCAGGGCTGATCAGGGGGTTTGGGCGCCTTCCCCTGTCACGAACAGAGCAGGGCGGATATGGAGGTTGTGGCCCCGCCCCCTGTCACTCACAGAGCCGCAGGGCGATCAGGGGGTTTGGGCGCTGCCCCGTCACGCTGATCCCGGTGCCGGGAGCCTTGCTGCTCCGCTGATCCCGGTGCTGGGAGGCATATTACCCTTTTACTATATAGAATAGAGGCCTGGTGCACGGGTGGGGGCTGGCTGGTTTGCCCTGAAGGGTGTCCTGGATCAGGGTGGGGGTCCCCACTGGGGTGCCTGGCCAGTCTGGGTGAGGGGCTGAGGGCTGTTTTCCAGGTGGCGAGTGACTAAAGCTTCCAACCACTCCTTGTTTTCTTCTTCTTTTTTTTTTTTTTATTCTGGGCCAGCTTTAGCTCTGAGGCCTCGCTGCTGAAAACATGGATACAAAGTTTCGGTCAGGCTGGATTTCAGTCCGCTGGTTTCTGGAGTTTTGTTTATCTTCTTATTTGCAACATAGTATATAGTTGCTTAGAGTTGCAGTTGAGAGGCCGGCAAGTGAGGCGGGGAACGTTGGAGTCTGCAGCAAGCAAGCCTCATGCTCGCTTCAGTGCCTGGCTGCCGGCCGCCATCTTGGCTGACAGTTAATTTGCATATACTCACTGATTAGCCAATGAAAAGGGTAGCGGTCGTACGCTAATTACCATGTTTCTCTTTTATTAGTGTAGATATGAATAACCCATGGACAAAGACAATAGTGTGGTGAAGGCCTGGGGTGGGAGCAGGCTAGAAGGGGTCAATGGGGGGAAAAAGAGGACATGTGTAATACTTTCAACAATGATGATAAATTTAAAAAAATAAATGATGAAACTATTTAAAATAACCCCAAGGCCCCAGAGGACACTTAGCACAGAAAACCACTTTATCAACACAAGGAAGCATAAAAAATGCGGAGACAAAGAAACAGGACACAAATGACAGAAATGGAGGAAAGCAAACTGCTGGATATAGAGTTCAAAACCACACTTTTAAGGTTTTTCAAGAATTTTCTAGAAACCGCTGATAAATGTAGTGAGATCCTCAAGAAATCTAGTGAGACCCTCGATGTGGTGATAAAGGACCAACTAGAAATTAAGCATACACTGACTGAAATAAAGAATATTATACAGACTCCCAACAGCAGACCAGAGGATCACAAGAATCAAATCAAAGATTTGAAATACGAAGAAGCAAAAAACACCCAACCGGAAAGGCAAAATGAAAAAAGAATCCCAAAATACGAAGATAGTGTAAGGAGCCTCAGGGACAGCTTCAAGCGTACCAACATCCGAATTATAGGGGTGCCAGAAGAAGAGAGAGAGCAAGATATTGAAAACCTATTTGAAGAAATAATGACAGAAAACTTCCCCTACCTGGTGAAAGAAATAGACTTCCAAGTCCAGGAAGCGCATAGAACCCCAAACAAAAGGAATCCAAAGAGGACCACACCAAGACACATCATAATTACAATGCCAAAGCAAAAGACAAAGAGAGTATCCTAAAAGCAGCAAGAGAAAGAAAGTCAGTTACCTATAAGGGAGTACCCATATGACTGTCAGCTGATTTCTCAACAGAAACTTTGCAGGCCAGAAGGGAGTGGCAAGAAATATTCAAAGTGATGAATGCCAAGAACCTACAACCAAGATTACTTTACCCAGCAAAGCTATCATTCAGAATTGAAGGTCAGATAAAGAGCTTCACAGGTAAGAAAAAGCTAAAGGAGTTCATCACCACCAAACCAGTATTATATGAAATGCTGAAAGGTATCCTTTAAGAAGAGGAAGAAGAAGAAAAAGGTAAAGATACAAATTATGAACAACAAATAAACATCTATCAACAAGTGAATCTAAAAATCAAGTGAATAAATAATCTGATGAACAGAATGAACTGGTGATTATAATAGAATCAGGGGCATAGAAAGGGAATGAACTATTCTGGGGGGGGAAAGGGGTGTGGGGGATGCGGGAAGAGACTGGACAAAAATCGCACACCTATGAGAGGACAGTGGGTGGGGAGTGAGGGCGGAGGGTGGGGTGGGAACTGGGAGGAGGGGAGTTATGGGGGGAAAAAAGAGGAACAAATGTAATAATCTGAACAATAAAGATTTAAAATAAATAAATAAATAAAATAACCCCAATACCACTATCACACCTAAAAATACATAATTACTTAATATCAAATATCTCATGTTCAAATGTCTTCAACTAACTTAAGCACCTAAATAATGTCCAAATGCTGAAATGATACTAAATCTCTTTTACTTGGAACAAAACAAAACAAAACCTGAATATTTAAACTTCTCAACAAAGAAGTGAGCTCTTTCACATGCTGGCCCTCTTAGGACGCCTGCTGCAGGGGGGCTGTGCTCCCTTGTGCCAGGAGTTGGGCTCCACATATGGACTAATGGACTTTAATCAGGCCAAATGCTTATCGACACCCGGCTGCAACATGAAACACAAACTCTGGACACTAGCCTTGTTTCTGATTTTACTGAGCTCCCAGATGCACCTCTTCCAGGACTGACTTAAGGGACAAGGGACTTTGGAACCTGAGAAATTTAATTCCATGTCAATAAAGCCTTTTTCCACATTCCATCCCCCCGTGGGGGCTTCTGAAAATGCTTCTTTCAGCAGTGCCCCAAGATCCTTGCTCCCCCAAACAACAGGGGAGTTTCATCCGCCGGCAACAGAAGTACATTTCTTTCATGGTAAGAAAAAACTGTGTTTAGTCAAAATCACATGTATTATAATTGTAAAACATTCTAGGCATAATCCTATGACTCTTTTAAATAGTATCAATAGCCCTAGCTGGTTTGGCTCAGTGGATAGAGCATTGGACTGCGGACTGGAAGGTCCCAGGTTCGATTCTGGTCAAGGGCACATGCTCGGGTTGCAGGCTTGATCCCCAGTAGGGGGCATGCAGGAGGCAGCCAATCAATGATACTCTCTCATCATTGACGTTTCTGTCTCTCCCTCTTCCTTCCTCTCTGAAATCAATAAAAATGTATATAAAAAAGTAAATAGTATCAATAGATGATTTATGGTATTTCCTTGACAAACTAACTATGCAGAAAATACAGAGGTCCTTTGATAATTCAGAGACACATTTTTACTAGAAAAGTATTAACTGGATCAAAGAAACAACCATCTTAACTTTACATTCATACAGCTTTTTCTTTTTAAATAATTTTCACAAACACCATTTCATTGACCTCAAGACAACATGGGTGATGACCAAGAGATTTAAAAACTAAAAAAATCCCACGTCTTAAAAATCATTTATTTAGTGTTGCCTTAAATCCAAGGAGAAATGTAGAATATGAATGGACTCCACGCAATAAAACCAGCACACTATTTCAAAATAAAATTACTGGTCTGGTATACTGTGTCCCTTTCTATATTTTAAACTGAAATAGATCTTTCAAATTTAAGAATGACCTCAGGAATATCTTTCTTCCACAGGGGCCAGTCTAATGTCACACTGAATTGTGCAATTTCTAATATACTGAGAAAAGTTACATAATAGAATCATCTTTTAAAACTCTTCTTATAGTGAGCAAATTACTCTGAAATGAATACCAAGGAGGACAAAACAACAGAGCTACACAGAAAATACAGAACTCTACCTTGTATTTTTGTCAGTAATTATTCTAATACCAACTATAAAGATTAAAAGAAAAAGAAACCCACTTCAAAAATCACATATTTCCCCCCATAAAATGTTTTAAAATACTGTAAAATTATTTCAACAAAAATTTTATGTGCTCAGTGCTTTGCTGATTACTACAAAGAAGTTGTATAACTGAAACTTTAAGAAGCTTATGGTTTAAAATAAACACAAGAGATATGAAGAACATATAAAAATGAGAATATTGAAATTTAAAAAGCCCATGATTTAAGCCAACAAAATACATTTCAAATACATACATACTTATAGGATGACAGAAGTGCTTGCTGGCCAAAAGCTCTGGTTCTTAGGTCAGATAGACCTGGGTCTGAATGTTGGCTCCTTCACTAATTAGCAGTTTGATTTTGGACAAGTTACTTAACCTATGTCTCAATTTCCTAATCTGTAAAAATAGGATAATAATGTTAAACTCATAAGTTTGTGAGGCTAAAATGAGATAATGTATATAGTTTATTACCAAATCTGGCATACCTCAATTCTCAAAAATGTTAGCTACCATTATCATCATCACTACATTATTGTTAAAAAGGTCCTGTAAGATAGAACTGCTAGTGTGTGTGTGAGTGTGTGTGAGTGAGAGAGAGTGAGAGTGAGAGTGAGAGAGAGAGAGAGAGAGAGAGAGAGAGAAGTGGACTAGTACACAGAAGTTATTATAATGAGCCTATGGGCCTCCTGGAAGGAAAAGAACAGAAACCTTGAACTTCTTCCAAATATTACAAATTACTCAAACCTGTCAGGTAATAGCAAAAAAGAGACAATGAAAGCCCATCTGATGACATTAAAAGAGAAAAAGACAAACCCGCTATTCCAAGTGTCCTGTCCAACCATCATAAGGACATATGGGACCATGAGGAAGTAACTATGAATTGAATGAGTTGGAATGATGAAAATCCAGGTCAACTTTAAAGTACAACACTCTTGGTTTATCATAACTGGGTTATTTTGCTTGCTTGTTTTTGTTTTTTTTGGGGGGGAGGGGGAGCGCACTGTCATCTTTCCTTCTTTAAGTAACTTACCAGTGTCACAAAGCTATTACATAATAGTGCCAGAATTCAATCCCATATTTGTCAGACCTCAGAATCCAGTATTCAAACACCAATTAATACAATGGAAAGCTCTTTTTGACAATCCATGGGCAGAAAGATGAGTTCATATGTGTCTTGCATATATATGGTAGAGATCAGATGATATACTATAACCTGCACAAGGTAAACTTATGGAAATTATTTTTAAACATAGAAAGCGAACCAACATAAAACTGAATCCTAAGAAACTAGAAGGTAGTATAGTCTCAGACAAGTTACTTAATTTTAATCTAAACCTCAGTTTTCTCTTCTGTAGAACAATACTTCCCTCATCTCTCAGGACAGTAGGAAGAAAATAAAGCACATGAAGTACAAACAATAACTAGTACTTCCTGATCCTCAAAAAACAGTAGAGCTCCTATCATCATTATCATCACCATCATGCCTTAACAATTTGATATTAATTTTGAATAGCAATACAGCAATTCATGCTTAAATAGTAAAATTAATAAATTTAGATTCCACATTCAATGTTCTTTTAGTGATATTGAAGAATGAATTAGAAAACATCTCACTACCTCATTCCTAAAAAAATAAAATAAAATAAAATTTGCTGATTATATTTGGTGATAGCATTTGAATTTTCTCCCTCCATGTTAGTTTAATAACTCAATTTACTTCTACAATTCACATGCAATTTACATTTTTACTGATATGTTGCTTAGTTGGCACATATCACATATTTTACATTAAAATTAAATAATTAAGTATTAAGAATAACAATTAACAATGATTCCTTCTTTCTTGTCTATGAATAAACTATCTTTAGAAATCTGAAAGAAAAAGTTTACAATGTATCTGGAACTTGCTGCTGATTCTCTTTTCTAAGAACTTAAATTCACCAAAAATCTGTTACCTCAGCTTAAGTCACAGTGCTCTGAAAGAGACCCAAAGATTGTATCTATCTGTTGTTCAAAGACACAAAGAAATCAATAATATGGAAGAAATATATGCTTCATGTATACGTCTTCATTAAAAAAGAAAATACAAACTGGAAGCATGCTAAGAAAAACAAGCAAAATAAAATGTGCTTAATTAAACAGAAAAAAAATAGCCCTGTAATCTAAATCAACTAAACCTTTAAAAATCATCCCAGTTAAAAAAATAAAAATTAGTTCTACTTAATAACATCTTTAATCATTAAGAGGGCTGGCCCTGATTAAATTCACAAACTAGGCCACGCTCCTTATGTGCACATTTAGCAACTCTCACTGAATGCAGATCTCTTCATCCAGAAACACCATGGTATAATTTAGTGAATTTAGTTGTAGCTCCAAAGCCCATTCTTTTTTCCACTATGTCATGAATGGGAAGATATTATCAGCCACTGTGGTAAATAACTTTATATTATCCCATGTATTCCTTACACACACTAAGAGATGAATTATCATACCAAGGGCCACATATGTTATACTTGGCAGAGGCTGCAGTGTCTGATTCCAGGTAGGCCTGGCTCTAACGCAGTGAGAATCTGTAATTCTCATCTCTTTTTATTATTATTATATTTTTTATTTTTCATCTCTCTTTTAAATAACAGAAAATTGTTCCCATTTTTAGACTCTTTTCTAAATTAATACTAAGATAATTAAGATTCACAAAATTTTTATTTATTTTTTATTATTTTTATTTTAGAAAAAGAAACATTGATGTGAGAGAGTTGTCTCCTGTACTCACTCTGACTGGGGATCGAACCTGCAACCTGGGTATGTGCCCTGACCGGGAATCGAACCTGTAACCCTTTGGTACACAGGATGACGCTTCAACCATCTGAGCCACACCAGCCAGGACCACAAAATTTCAAAAACCAATATAATACTAAAGCTAAAACAGAGATTAAAAGATGGACATCACAGCCAGTTTTCTTTAGGCTGGGAAAAATGCAGAATCAATAATCAGACAATAAAAGCTAATGCATGATCAATATCAAGAAGAATGTGCCTGTGGTATCCAAGGTCAGACTGGTTTTTCTTGCTTTGTGTGTGTACATATTTTGCACCTCTCAACCAAAACAGGCGTTTCAACTACAACTCTGTAAAACCCAAAAGAACAAGTATAGGCAAGTATGTGAACATGTGCAAAGTTCCCTTGAAGTCACTCAGGAGTGGCATGGTAAATTTATAACTTTACTTATTCCTTGGTTTACCATGGTATACTGAATTAACTAATAACGCAGATTTATTAATATCATAGCAGAAGTCAAAGACTAGCTTTAAATTACAAGAATGTGGTGTATATATATATTATTATCCTAAAGGTTTATTATGAGATATTTTCATACTTACCAAAAAAATGATTTGCAAATGTTTACACTAAGAATTTATCCAAAATGGTTATGATGAGCCTAACATTGAAGTTTTTAAATATTAGGGTTTTACAATCCAATGTTATTTCAAAAATTATTTTATCCAGATCATATAAATGGCATTTATTATGAAGCAAATCCTAAATTGGAAAATCAAGATTTGGTTTACTAAAAAGGGCATATTTTATTTTAGTTAACAATTAAAAATATTTATCATAGAAAAGTCCCTTAGAAATAAAAGTATTTCACAAATTTAATTCTGTACTGCTTTAATTTTACCACCCAAATAATATACAACTTTTCAGTAACACACAATATATCTCAAGATGGACAAGTAAACACTGGCGACCCTACCTTGTGCTGTTCGATGGCATCTATCCACTGTTGTCTGTGATCTGGATCCTGAGCACGAAGATACCAAACGCTATCATTTACACTAATATCAAATCGACATTCATCAAAATCATGGGGCTGTAGAGAAAAAAGTAGAAAGTGAAAAGCAAAACTAATTATATTCTTAGAAGTATCATACTCTACAGCAAAAAACATAAACATAACCCATTCTGGCTGGTGGGACACTCTTGTTATTCTTTTGTTTTTCTACTCAAGTAACTTTTTCGTTGTTTCTTTTTTTTTTAATCCTCACCTGAGGATATTTTTTCCATTGATTTTCAGACAGAGTGGAAGGGAGGAGGGAGAGAGAAAAACATTGCAAGTGACACATTGATTGGTTGCCCCTGTATGCGCCCAAATGGGGCCAGGAATAGAACCTGCAACTGAGGTACATACCCTTATATAGAACCTGAGACCCTTCAGTTCACGGGTTGATGCTCTAACCACTAAGCAATCCAGCCAGGGCTCAAGTAACTTTTTTGAAGAGTCCTCAGATGAAGAGTACAACAAGGGTAAAGTTACCAAACACTAAATTTCATTCACCATTCCTACAAATGAGGTGACACAAGCTATAAATATATTTCAAAAAAGTGTTTTTCATCAAATGCTTTTAGTTAGCTAAACTAATGGAAACATTACTGAAAACACAATTAAAAAAGGTTCAAAATAGACCAGCTGGGGTGGCTCAGTGGCTGAATGTCAACCCATGAACCAGGAGGTCACAGGTAATTCCCGGTCACGGCACATGCCAGGTTTCGGGCTCAATCCCTAGTAGGGGGTGTGGAGGAGATAGCTGATCAATCATTGATGCTTCTCTCTCTCTCTGTGAAATCAATAAAAAAGATATTTTTTTTTATTTAAGAAAAAGGTCCAAAATAAGTCTTAGGAAAGACATTACATTTTTTCTGCCTCCATTATTCAAAAGTAAATTCTCATCATGAAGAGTTTGATTTCATTAAATTTTATAAACAAGATATTTTTACATTCTATCACAAAATAGTTAACATTTCCTCCTAAGTATCTCAAATTAACTTCTAGGCTTTTATGTCTTTGATAGTAACAGTCAGGAGAGCTTTCAATGAAAAGCAAAGATAAAATGAATAATACATCAGACTTATGTTAGATAGTGGAAACTGCCTGCTTTTGAGTCAAAATGTAAACACAGTGAAAATGTCAACTATTTGGTTTAGTGTTTTACACTATTCATAAGACTGTATAAAATTAGTATCTTAATTTTTTGCCCAATAAGTGAATTACAATATTACAGAATCTCATCACATATGCCACATCATTGTCTACTGGATAGAGTACAGAGAGTCATCAATGTAACAGAAAACTTATTTGCTGAAGAAAATTTACACTTTGCATTTCCAGGGTTTATTGTTTATTCTCTTCCCCCTTAATAGCATCAATCTTTTATCTCTTTATCAATTTATTTAGCAAAAATTATAAAACTCCACAATGTTCTTTAGCCTATAAAACTATTTCTTTTAAGATTAAGACAATAAACCACAGTTCTGAGTGGCCAAAGTATACACATTAAACATTTCCTGAATCACTATGTACTGGCCTCATATGACTACTAGAGGCCTGGTGCACGGATTCATGCACTGGTGGGGTCCCTTGGCCTGGCTGCGGGGATCAGTGGACCTCCGCACTGCTGCAGTCTGGCCTTACCCGCCAGCTCATTGGGCTCCAGCCTGCTGTCTGAGTCGATTCCGCACAGCACGAAGTAGTGCGCAAAGTGGCGCCGGGGAGAATTCTGAGCCCGGGCTGGGTGCCACGCCGCTCCTGCTCATCCCACCCCGCTGCACCTGCCCCCAAATGGGGCTGAAAACAGGGCAGACTGAAAGTGTATATAGGCTACAGCAATAGATCTTCTTTACATGGTTCTGAGTGGCGGTTGTTTACTTCATAGTTGATAGTTTCAGTGATGCTGTGAGAGAGCAGCACACACAGGTCCGCTATCTATCCTAGCATATTCTTTAAAATTCTTTAGATTATTTCTTAAAATTTCTGAGTTTTCCTGATTTTTTAATTGTTTACCCCCTATCCTGATCATAATGGTATATATCTCAGATAAGTTCATAGAAGTTCATTTCAATAATAATAAGGTCTAATAACTACAAAAAAAAAGCTGAACAGAATACCTACTCCATGGATTATACAGCAATTTTAATAAAGTTAGTGTATGAAAGAAAGATTAATAACTACCTTTAAATTGTATGGTTAGAACTAATTGCCTTAATTTGTTTGCCCATATATTTTTCTATAAATCACATATAATACTTTTGTTAAAGGACAAAAGTGCTGACTGATACGTGTGGAAGGAGTTTGTAGAGTTGAAAAATCACCATTTTGTCAATCATAGAAAAGATTGGGTGGGGTAGGCACCATAAATAGTTGAAAAATCAAAAGGCCCTCTTCCCTGATCTCCAGACTTTCACTCAGTTGCCTTCTCTATTATTTTCTCTTAAATAGCTATGATGCATCTCAATATACCTAAAACTGATCTGATATGCCTCCCTCCCCAAACTTCTCTTGCAGGCTTCTGAACTTTCGTAAATGGTAACTACCAACTGCTTAGACCTAAAATCATATGACTCCTCATCTTTCACACCCTATAAGGAATCCATCAGCAAATCTGCAAATCTTGTCAGCTCTACCTTCAAAATGAGTCTGGAATCCAATCATTTCTCATAATCTCTACCGTTACTACTGTGGTCCAAGCCACTATCACCTTTCACCTGAATTATTTGCAATAACCCCCTAAGGCTGTCTGATTCTGTTTTCCTACTTCCATCTCAGCATTTGTGACTCACATTATACTTCTACTGAACAATCATGATCTAAACCATTCATTTTACCTATCTATCTATGTAAATAACCAACCAATGACATATTTATGCACACCTATTATTTACCAAGCACTATTCAAGGCACCGAGAATATAATGGTGAGGATGAACTGCTATGATCCTTTGCAGAGATCACTTTGACCAAATAATCACACACAAAATGTAAAACTTCAAATATAACAAGCCATAGTTAAGAAAGGTACACCATGTTGAGAAAGCCTATAATAAAAGGAAGTAACCTAGTTAGGGGAAGGCTTCCAAGAAATAATACTTCAGCCAAGAGAAGGATGAAATGAAATGAACAAAGAAGGCCCTAACAGGTTTGCCTCAGTGGTTAGAGCATCAGCTTGCAGACTGAAAGGTCCCAGGTTCCATCCCGGTCAAGGGCATGTACCTTGGTTGCAGGCACATCCCCAGTAGTAGGTGTGCAGGAAGCAGCTGATCGATGTTTCTCTCTCATCCATGTTTCTAACTCTCTACCCCTCTCTGTAAAAAAAAAAAAAATCCTCCCCAAGGATATTAAAAAAAAAAAAATGAACAAAGAAGGAAAACATTCAGCATGTAACCTGGTTGGAGTGGCTCAGTTGGTTGAGCATCCTCCTATACACCAAAAGGTTGCTAGTTCAATTCCTGATCAGGGCAAATACCTGGGTTTCGGGTTCAATTCCCAATTGGAGCACATAGGTGGTCGGCAAACTGCGGGCCGCGAGCCACATGCGGCTCTTTGGCCCCTTGAGTGTGGCTCTTCCTAAGCCTTAGGAGTACCCTAATTAAGTTAATAACAATGTACCTACCTACATAGCTTAAGTTTAAAAAATTTGGCTCTCAAAAGAAATTTCAACCGTTGTACTGTTGATATTTGGCTCTGTTGACTAATGAGTTTGTCGACCACTGGGTTAGGCAACCAATCAATGTTTCTCTCTCTCCCTTCCTCTCTCTAAGCAATAATTGGGGGGGGGGAGTGCATGTAAAGATCTAGGGGCCCAGCCGGTGTGGCTCAGTGGTTGAACTGAGTGGGGAGGTCATGGGGGCATGCAGGAGGCAGCTGATCAATGATTCTCTCTCATCAATGGTGTATCTTTTTCTTTTCTTTTCTTTCTTTTTCTTTGTTTTTTCTTGATAATCCTCACCCAAGGGTATTTTTCCATTGGTTTTTAGTGAGTGGAAGAGAGAGGGAAAGACAGAGAGAAACATCGATGTGAGAGAAACACATCAGTTGGTTGCCCGAGGCCCCAGTTGGGAAGGAGCCTGCAACCAAGGTATGTGCCTTGACTGGAATCAAACCTGGGACCCTTTGGTCTGCAGGCTGATGCTCTATCCACTGAGCAAACTGGCTAGGGTGCATCAATGATGCTTCTATCTCTCTCGCCTTCTCTGAAATCAATAAAAATATATATATATATTTAAAAAGATCTAGGGCAGGAAAGAGCAAGCCAGATAAGATCCTGAAAGAGGTATATAGCGTGACTGAAGGTGACACAGTGAGAGGGAGTCCCCTAGAGATGAGAGTTAAGAAGGCAGGCCCTGGCTGTGTGGCTCAGCAGTTAAAACATTAGCCTGCCCATTGAAGGTTCAATCCCCAGACCCGGTCTGGGCACATTCAGGAGGCAACCAATCAATGTGTCCTCTTACACTGATGTTTCTCTTTTTCTCTCTCCCCCTCCCTCCTGCTCTCTCTAAAAATCAATGGAAAAGCCTGGCCGGCATGGCTCAGTGGTTGAGCGTCGACCTATAAACCAGGAGGTCATGGTTCGATTCCCAATCAGGGCACATGCTGGGGTTGTGGGCTCGATCCCCAGTAGGGGGTGTGCAGGAGGCTGCCAATCAATGATTCTCTCTCATCATTGATGTTTCTATCTCTCTCTCCCACTCCCTTCCTCTCTGAAATCAATAAAAATATATTTCTAGAGTTTATAAAATGTCTTAAATATATTTGCCAGTAAAAGCCTGTTTCTAAAGGTTATAAAATGTCTTCATAAGTTGCCAAGCTAAAGAATGCTAATTGCTTACTTATTTTCATTAGAAATTGAAGTTTTAAGGGTTAAAATCTCATCTGTAGGAAAACTTCTAAGGTACAGTGTATGGACAAACATGGTTGTAAATTCAACAGTCAGGGCTATGAAAAACCAAAGACGACTGCTGGGTTCTTCCCTGCTCTCTGGTTCCCCATTTTTCAGCTTTTGCATTTCTTCATGCATCACAGTATCTTTAAACTAGACTCAGATGAAGGAATTTAAGAGCTGACATTACTGAAAAGAAACATCTTATACCATTGCCAAGGTTTGATAGAGTCACTTCAAGAAAACGCCAAGTTGGTAACTCCTTCTTTTCACAGGGAGCTCCCAGGAGACAGACACTTTAAAGATCAGTTGACTGCCATCTGGAGATTTTGTTTATTGAAGACAGCATCAAATAAAAGACACTCTCCAACCTCATTGGACGGGAACTTATCAGGCACCTAACTGCGAATGGACATCTTACTCCTGTCTACAGACATCAAAGACTCTTTGAGGAAAAGAAGCTGCCAATACCAGAGGTAGACAACTATCCCAAGACATCAATAAGGCCTGCATATATACAGATTGATACTGAACTCAGCAAACATTTTGTTTTATTGTCTTTACCTGATTGATAATGATATTAGTCACAATAATATATTTATTCTGAGTTTCTCTATATAGTCAAACTATTTATGATTACTGAACATGCATAAGATAATTGTTAATACTCTTTTCATGACTTATGTAAATGTTATACTAGATGCCAAATATTAAAAAAGTGACAGAAACTCGGATCATGATATTGCACAGGACAGAAATGACCAGTCTATTTTTTACTCAATGAAGGCCATTAAAATCTTGAGACAGCATGGGTACTTGCGCTCAGGATCCCAAGAACACCAGATAAGAAAAATGCAGCACTGACATCACTCTGCTGCCCCTTATGTGATCCCAAGGACCCCAGTTAGCCACAAGAAACACCAATAAGAATGTCACCAACCCTCCACTTTCTGGCTCTCCCACTCCCACGAAAGCAGAATTTTACCTTCCTTCTAACTGCTTGCTTCTCCAACCCCACATGGAAAATTCTACAAGCCCACCTTTTTGCACAAACCCACTTTGTCCCCAACTTATAAAAGCAGCCAAGCAGAGCCAGACCCTTGAGCCAGTTCAGAGAACCTTCCTTTCCCCTGTGCTGCCTCCCTGTGCTTGAGCATACACTTAATAAAAATCTGTCTGGAAATTTCTTTAAGGTTTCCTCTTGATGTCTCTATCTTGGGAAACCCAAGAACCCTAATACTGGTAACAACCTGATGCCTGCCATTTTGGGGAAAAATCTGACTCCCATGGTTACGGTATTGCCTCATCCCCAATGAACAAGATGGCATCGATACCGAGACTTTCTAGGAATAAGCCTTTCCTAGCACTGTGAGACCACTCTATCTGACCAAAATATTGGTCATCAATGCATCCTTCAGATTAATGTATGACTAAGGGGAAACTGAAAAAAAAAGAAAGAAAGAAAAAAGAAAGTAACCTCACAAGGTGATCTGATGATAAATTTGTAACTAGGTAGGTCATGGTGGTAGGCATGCCCCAGACATATAACTTCTTTACTAAAAGTTTATCTATGCTTTAAGTAAGCCCTGTCCATTGTTTCTGTACATCTAGGTTAACACCCTTTGAAATAACTACCCTGAAGAGAGCACACAACCTTATTAACTATCAGTTAATCCAATTCCTACTTTGCTTTCTCCCACCTCCATGTAATCTTCCTTACTTTCCCTCCTCAATTTCAAATGCATAAAAGAAGTTGCAAAACTGTTATTCTCAGGGAGTATTTGAGACCTTGCTTCCTGGGTATGTACTGTCAGTTTGGCTCAAATAAATGTTTATAAAAATTAAAGAAAAGAAAAAACAACCACCAAAGTTCTGCATGCAAATATAAGTATAACAACAACAAAAATCTACAAAAAAAGTTTTTCCTGAGCAGACGCAATGTACATGTTCATTAAAAATTTTCCTTTGCCCCAAATAAGCCATGCACTATTATCATTGTCCATAATTTAAGATAGGATAACTATATTTAAGTCTACATAAATTAGCATGGTACTTTAGAAATACTACTACTTAGTAAACAATAAAGATAAAATTTCATTCCTTCCTATTTACACATCAACCATCAACATATTTTCAGAGAGTCAAATATGTAACCAACAAACATGTGGCAATATGCAAAAAGGAGGTGAAGAGCCTAGGAAAACACTTCAAGAAAGTACATTTCTATGCACTATTCTGTCTTATAGAATGGATAATGTTCTACCTTAAGAGAAATAAAACCCCCAAATAATAAACTAGATACAATTTAAAAATACACTATAATGTACCAAATACCAGTCAAAATAAATACTGAGCCTTTACATTTAAAATATTTCTTTTTTTAAAAAATATTTTTTTATTGATTTCAGAGAGGAAGGGAGAAAGAGAGGGAGATAGAAACATCAATAATGAGACAATCACTGATCGGCTGCCTCCTGCATGCCCCACACTGGGGATGGAGCCTGCAACCTGGGCATGTGCCCGGACCAGGAATCGAACCATAAACTCCTGGTTCTTAGGTCGACGCTCAATCACTGAGCCACACTGAACGTGCTCAAAATAGTTCTTTTAAAACTGTCCCTAAGAATGGAGAGTAGTAGTTCAACTCTCAACACTTCCAAACAATTCCTCTATAGGTTTTTCTATCTCAATATTCAACTAAGCTTTTGTTTTCAAACTTGGAATATCCAAAAGGAGCAGAATGTATGAAAAATAAAGGAAAAATACTGTAAGATTTTTCTTAAATGTGTAAAATAAACATATGTCAGATTTAGATATCAAAACAGATCCAAAGTGCTTTCTACTTTTATAAGCAATATAAAGTCTGTCATAATGTGAATTCTCTTTGAATGTATTAGTAAAATCTAGATTAAGTTTTAACATACCCATTTTCAGATTTTAACTACAAACACTACCTTCACTGACCTGCATTCAATTGACCTGCCTTAACCAACACTTTTTTTTTTGCTCTTTATTAAATATGCCAAGGTATGCTGACCACTATTAGTATGCTATTTTTAGTATATCCAGGCACTTCTGATCCCACTAGTTGAGATATATGTTTAACCGGTCAGTTGGTTGTTCCCAAACCTGATTATGCCAGTTTACTTGTTATACTTCTTACATAATTTAAGTAAACATTATGTAAGTGTATGAAATACAAGTACAAAAAGAGGTTTGTTCCTATGTAAACTAAGTTGAATGTAAACCAAGTAATTACTCAGTAAAGGTGAGTCAGTCCTTTAAAAGGTATTGAATTAGATAAAGGTAAGACATCTGTAAAATATTAGAAAATCATTAAAAGTCAGAAAGAACCTATATTTAGAGTTTTTAAAAAAGTATCTTTAAGCTTTTATTCTATTTTAGAGATATCAAAACTGGAAATTACAAAGCATGCATTATGAATATAGTTTACACAAGATCAACTTCTCTTAACTCCACATTCAAAGACATGGTGTTAGCTATATATAAAAAATTTGGTAAGCATAGATTTATATATTTTGTTAAAATTTTAAAATGCTGACATACGTTTGTGTTTTTTTTGGTTAATCCTCACCCAAGGATATTTTTTTCATTGCCCTTTAGAGAGTGGACGGGAGGTAGGGAGGGGAAGACAGAGAGAAACATCGATGTGAGAGAGGCATTACATATGCCCCATTCAGGGCCAGGGATCAAACCCACAAACCAGGTACATGTCCTTGACTGGGAATTGAACCCAAGATCCTTCAGTGCAGAGGTGGACACTCCAATCATTGAGCAACTTGGCCAGGGAAAGATATGTATTTTTTTTATTTTCCTGCTTTACTGTAGGGAGGTGGCTATAGGGTTAAGCCTCAGACTGACCTGTTGGCAAAGCCACAAACAAGTCCCAGCTTAGAGGGCACAGCCCTCTTAGCATAATTAGGCTTGACCTTGTGATGCTCCCTAGATCTTATCTGGGTAGCTAATGGGCTGAGGGAGATGCAGCAAGTGCTACCAAAACAGTGAAACTCACAAGAACACTGTAACTATGGTGACCACTACCTTGTTTACCTCTGGCTATAAAATAAAGGCTCAGCTTGCTCTCTGGATCTCTCTATGTGGCCTCAGCCAGGCACAGGAAGATCCACCTAGACCCAGCTTATTCTGTCTTTTCTACATCCTTCACAGCCCCCAGTCAGGCTCACTGAACCCCTGGCTGAGCTGGCCCGGCACACTTTACTATTTTTAATAACCTACCAATCTCAACAGACATGAAACCTTCTAACATCCTTTTTTTTTTCTGAAGGCCTTACTTAAGGGCTTGCTATACCAACTAGATAATTATTACATGTCTATATAAAATAATAGCATGTAACAATAAACATTCTAAAATAGCTTTATGGAAAAAAAAGCATTAGATTATATACTCCACAAGGGCAAGAATCTTTACCTATTTTGTTCACAGATGTATACCAGGTAGGTAGAATAGTTCCTGGTGTATAGTTGATGCTCAATAAGTATCTGTTTAATGAAAGACAACAGAAACTTACCGTGATGACAGCCTTGCTAAGACAGATGGATCCTCTGCAGCCATACTCTGTCTCATCTTCAGATTTGTAGTAACTCAAAGTATTATTTTTCATAACTACCCAACGATCTTGCCATCCATGAATGTAGTTTGTCCACTGGGAATAGAAGAAAGGCGGGGTGGAGAGGGGTGGGGGGAGGAAAACAAAAAATAGTAAGTCAGTATTTTAGAAATCCAAACTTTCTAAAATAGCAATCAATCTGATTTTAAAACCAAAATTCTAACGTAATAATAATTAGTAAAAATGATTACAAGAAGTGGAAAGTTGGTATTTTCTAGATTGTATAATGATTTTCAGTAATTTTTTATAAAATCATAAATAAAATAAATAGATCAATATAATATAATATTTTCTTCTAACATTTGAGGAATAAAATATAAGCAGATTTCAGTTTAAAATTCTGCTTTGCCTCTTGCCAGGCTGGGCACATGCCTGGTTGCAGGCTTGATCCCCAGTAGGGGGCGTGCAGGAGACAGTGATGTTTCTCTCATTGATGTTTGTATCTCTCCCTCCCCCTCTAAAATCAATAAAAACATATTAAAAAATAAAATAAAATTCTGTTTTGCCTCTGCACAGCAAAGGAAACCAACAAAACAAAAAGGCAACCAACCAAGTGGTAAAGATATTTGCAAATGATACTTCCGATAAAGGGCTAATATCTAAAATTTGGACAGAACTCATATAACTCAACAACAACAAAAAAACAATTCAATTAAAAAATGGACAGAGGATCTGAACAGACATTTTTCCAAGACGACAAACAGATGGCGAATAGGCATAGGAAAAGATGTTCAACTTCACCAATTACTAAGGCAATGCAAATCAAAACCACAATGAGATATTACCTCATACCCATTAGATCAGCTATTATCAAAAAGACAAAAAATAGCCCTAACCGGTTTGGCTCAGTGGGTAGAGCGTCGGCCTGCGGACTCAAGAGTCCCAGGTTCAATTCCGGTCAAGGGCATGTACCTTGGTTGTGGGCACATACCCAGTGGGGAGTGTGCAGGAGGCAGCTGATCGATGTCTCTCTATCGATGTTTCTAACTCTCTATCTCTCTCCCTTCCTCCCTGTAAAACATCAATAAAATATATTTTTTTAAAAAGACAAAAAATAACAATGTTATAAAGGATGTGGAGAAAAGGGAACCCTCTTGCTCTGTTTGAGATTACAAATTGGTGCAGTCCCTATGGAAAACAGTATGGAGGTTCCTAAAAAAATTAAGAATAGAC
Source organism: Myotis lucifugus (assembly GCF_000147115.1). Taxonomy (NCBI): domain Eukaryota; kingdom Metazoa; phylum Chordata; class Mammalia; order Chiroptera; family Vespertilionidae; genus Myotis; species Myotis lucifugus. The sequence continues at coordinate 38,688,642 of NW_005871048.1, read as the reverse complement.
TACCATATGGTCCAGCAATTCCTCTTCTGGGTATTTATCCAAATATGAAAATACTTTTTTGAAAAGATATACGTACCCCTATGTTCACTGAGGTATTATTTACAATACCAAGATATGAAAACAACTTAAGTGTCCATTGATGAATGAATAAAGGTGTGTGTGTGTGTGTGTGTACGCGCACAACACTACTCAGACATAAAAAATGAAATATTGCCATTCTGACAACGTAGACAGATCTTGAGGGTATTATGCTAAGTGAAATATAATGGTGTGGAAAAGAACAAAAAACATATGATTTCACTCATATGTGGAATGTAAAACAAAAAGTAACAAACTAACAAAACAAAAACAAACTCATAGATACAGATAACAGACTGGTGGTTACCAGAGGGGAAGGGAAGTGGTGGAAGGGTGAAATGGGTAAAGAGGGTCAAATATATGATAATGGATGGAAATCAGACTTTTTGGTGGTGAGCATGCAATGGAATATAGAAATATTAAGTTTCAGTTGTATACCTGAAATCTATATAATGTTATTAACAAATGTTACCTTAATAAAAATTTTTTTAAATTATACTTTGCTCTTTGTGTGTTTTCATCCTCCCCTGCTCACCACCTCATGACACTTAAATTATTTTGGTCCCTGCTACAATTAAGATAATTCAATAGAAACGTAAGTTTGGTTATATAGTCTCTCATTCTCCTACACCAAGTACTACATGAGATCTTTTAAATCAACGGAAGTATGAAGCTAATTATGGCCAAAACTGTACTTTTGTTGTAAGTTATTCCTATAGGAAAATTTATGGTGTTCATAATTACATCAAAGTAAAATACTAGATCATTAGTCTAAGTCTATATCAACTTCATTTTTTTTCCTCTACAGAACTCAACATTTCGTATTTCAAACAGTTAATTCATTTTCCAAGTTTCTCTGAAGATCTATTTTCAAACCCAAAAGCAATATACTAATACAAAACTGGTTTTTCAAAAACATGCTTGGAATATCTGTTTCCAGTACCTATAAATGGTTTCTGTGCTGCTAAAGTTTTTCTGCACACTGAAGAGCACAATCAATAAACTTGCAAGGGCGGAAATATAACCTCTATGGAAATTCTTGATTTTGCTTATTTTCATGTTCTGGAGGTTTTAAATATAGACAATTCCAAAATTGACTGCCAAAAACAAATTCAAAATTGTTAAAAATATACATACTGCATTGGCTCAGGCTCTTTACCCGTTGAGAAATCTTTACTTTCCTATTCCCTAACTCAGCATCTTTGAGATGGGGCTTAAATCTTCTAAGCCCCATCATTACAACTCCTCCCTGAGCAGTCATTCATGCTGGCAATTTAACTCATTATTTCCTAATGCTCCCTAATCATCATTCCCTTATTTTTTTTAACTCCCTATGACTTACCACCACTTATACTGAAAGTTGAAATAATGATTCTTACATACAAAACTCAACTCACCTCTCTTAAGGTACACTTTCTCCCTAAGTTCCCATTTCCTTGACTTCTGGACTATTAGTCAAAGACCATTTCCTTGACTTCTGCAGTCATTCAGACTCAAACTGTTTATTGTGTGGACAGAGCAGTGGATACACAATCAGAGACTCAATTACTTTACTAGTTATATGAGGAGTTTTGAAAAGTTATTTAACTTTTCTGAGCTTCAGTTTGTTTATTTGAATGGCTGAATAAAATCATGACGACCCCTACTATATTCATAGGAATACTCAATTCCTGAGGGTTCCTTCTCAATCTTTATAGCCCATTACCAACTCCTATTCATCTTTCCTACGTATTAAACCCTTAAATTTGGCTACTCTTTTGTATTTTCAATTAATCCAATTAAATGATCAGGTTCCTAGATTTCTGAGAAGGCTTAATAACCTTATCTCTAGTATCTTCTGCTTTTTATTTCATAACTTACATAATCTTACTTATTAAGCATATTTGCTTATTTATCTTACATGTTAATCTCACTGAATGCTCAGTTCTGAAACTTACATGAACAACTCCCCACTGCCTACAACACAAATTGTTGAGACTGGCAATCTTACTTAATGCACTTCACTTTCAATTATTGCCCTTCAGAAGGCTAGTAACTGTGACTATAGTTAGGTTACTTATCTATTTCTCTGTCAAAATCTGCTTCAGAATTGTTAAGACAAAGTAAGAAGAGACTTAGAACATTGCCAAGCACATGGCACTTTCTGAGTTGGAGGCAGTTAGGCATAGCTAACGAAGCTTAACATTCAGCGCAGCTCACCTCTTCCAAAGTGACAGAAGGGGCCCTAGCAATTTTGTGTTCACAATTTCATATCATTTCTTTACAGAGGACCCAATGAAGTACATAAGCCTCAGGACCCTTTAGTCAGTAATATTAAACTATTATCATACCTAGAAGGCAGATATTTGCCTTTCTCTACCCTCATAAAATACCTTCACTTTTCCCTATTTAACAAGTAGAGACAAGGAAATATGCTAGACACTGCAAAAGAATCAAAGATTTCTGTTCCCAAGCTATATTTTCAAAAGAGAAAATAAATCTACATTTAAAATAAAAAGAATCAAGTTACAAATAAAATGCTATGGGAATACAAGGGAAGGAGAACTGAATGGTTGGTGAAATAAAAGAATAACACCAAAACCTATACTCCTGTTGATCTAAGTATGCAGAAACACTGAAGTTATTTACCTACCACAGAAGTGGCCAAATACTACATTTCTACACATTTAAAAATCAAAGAGACAGTCTTCCGTTTTTTCTGTATTTCCATATAGGATGCCTACTATACTGCTCTGAATACTCAGAGCACTAGTGACTCCCCTAGTCACTCCAATCCCTCCAAAATGATCAATAGGTCAAAAGTACAGCTTGTTTTGTCAAATACCACCACCACAATACTAATTTGAAAGTCTGCTTCTCATCTAATGAGAAAAGCGATGAAACTACCAGAATCACTCAGAAGCAAAGAGCCCACTTCATAATAATTCCATCTGAAAATTTATACCTATTACAAAATGAATTCAATACAGATTCTTAAATTACAAGATACAGTTAATCTAGAGAAACCCTAGAGAGCTTCACTTTACTGAAAACCTTTCACTGAAATTCCAATAATGAGCACAATATCAACACACACCATAATTTTTCTGCTATGCAAATAAGAATTAACACTTGTTAAGCCTTTGTTCTGATATATTCATGCCTTTCTTAGGCCTTTTCTCACTAGTCTTCTAGACATTATAAACACTTAATATGAAACAATTCCAAATGCTGTCCAAATGCTTAGCCAAAGTACGTATACTGGAAGCAGGGTGATTTCTTAATAGCTGCACATGACCTAGTATCTTATGACCAGCTTGTTGAGAGACTCGCCCCAGCTGCCCTCCTTTCTCCAGGTTAACTGCTGGCTCCAGCCATTTCTAAAAGTTTAACAGGAAGGGAGAAGGAAGTAAAAAAGCACAATGTGGATCTTCTCATAACTTTAAGAAAAACAAACAAACGACACCACCCGCTTCCCCCCCCCCCCCACATACTATCAAAAGATTACCCACCCTCCTTCTCTCTTAAAAGGAGCCTACAAAATGACTTTTTGCTTTGCTAACATTTTGAAAAAGGGCTCTTAAAAAATACAGGAAAGGTAAGCTGTCGTTTCCTTACTCTGGCCCTCTGACTGCAAGAATGTTTTATTAAATAATGCCCTTCTTCCTGGACTAAAAGTCGGTCTCCATTCCAACATGTTCCAAGTTACTATGAATATGTTTTGTGCCTATCAAGCTATCGATTCAATAGCTCTTTTCTGAACAGGGGTAAATGGCGAGGGGAAAAGTACAAACGTCCTCCTCATTGAGATCTCTCCCTACATCTAAGCTGGCATAGTTTTCCCCCTCACATTTCAGCAGCAAGTCTAGCTGCCATGGCTTCTGTGTAAACAGCCACGTTCCCAGAATCCCCCAACCCTACTCCGCTTGGCATCTCTGCACTAACCTCTTTCGAGATCCGATGTGCACTGTTCCCATACCCAGCTGTTCCGAAACCGCTGTTGCTCAACCCGGATTCCTACCCCCGGGACAGCTGCCACCCTGAGTCCCAAGTCATGGTGCGCATCCTGCCCCCTAACTGGACCCGGTCTCTGGCGGCAAACCCCCCGGATAGACAAGGAGGACAGTGCCCCTTTTTCTCCCCTTTCTCCCGCTCCATCCCTCGTCCGGGCACCCCAGCACCTTCCGCAGCCGCCGCCCCGGGACGGTCCGTGCCCCGGACCCAGCCCCACCCCACCCCATGCCCTCAGCGGCGCGCCTCCGGCAGGTGAGTCCGGGCAGGGGGCCCTCGGCTCCGCGGGGGGCTCACCTTGCTCAGCACCCCGCAGCGCTCCACAGGCGGCCCGAACTCCGTCTCCGGATCCTCCTCCGAGCCCGACGAGTTCCAGCTCTGGTTATCCGACATGGAGGCGCGACAGGCGAGCAGGAGACCGGCCCCTGCTCCGTGAGCTGCGCCGGAGGCGGCGCCTAGTCCCCGGGGTGAAATGTCGGAGGATGGCGAAGGGAAGAGCGCCCGCTCCCGCGCTGGGGGGTGCTGGAGGTAGGACGAAGTCCGCCCCGCGCGCCGCCGCCGCCGCTGCGCCTGACACCGAGCGGACCGGGGAAGGAGGACGAGCGGCGAAGGAAGCCTGCCCTTCCAGCCGTCAGCCGCCGCCGCCGCCGTGACCCCTGCGCTGCGACCGGCGCCGCCACCCGGACTCGGCCCCGTCGATGCCAATCTCAAAAGGAGAAGAAAAAGGGGAGGAAGAGGGAAGAGAAAATCCAGCTGTATACACCCGGGTCCACTCACACCTCCGCTCCCGCCGCCATCTTCCTGCCTGGCCCACTATTTACCCTCCCCTCCCTCTTCCCTCCTCTTCGTCCTCCCATTCTCCCCCGGCTCCCCGCCCCGGCCCCCTCCCAACGTCTGACGCTGCACGTCGTGTGCTTGGGGTCCCTCCAGCACCCTACCTCCGGCCCTCCCGCGTGACGCCAGGGGGAGAAGGAGGCGGAGCGGAGGAAGGGGGAGGGATGGGGACGCCGCTGTACTGCATTCTGGGAAAGACCAGCTCCGACAGCCGCGTGGCCTCCTGGGAGTTGTAGTCGCGATCGTGAGTCCACTGGTGAGTGTTTCGCGTCGGTCAGGCTTGTTGTCCTGGGGACGGTCAGGCCCTGGATGGGCTTCGTGGGATAATTGCGTGGCCGGTTCCCTCCGCCGCGCTTCTCTCTCTGCCGAGCGTGTTTATGACGAATCCGCCGGGCTCGGGGGGCGGACGAGAGAGAACTCTCCGCTGAGGATGCCGGGCCTGCCTTCCATGGCGGCTTCCCGAAAGCCGGGGAGCATTTTGCCGCTTGCCCGGGCAAGTGTGCGGGACTCTTCCGCCTCCACCCAGGGCCAGGGGTTTGCCATCTCCAGTGGCAAGGGGGTTTCTTTCCGCCAAACTACCACTGCAAATTTTGAAAGCCTTTCTTCTCGCTCTTTAGAAATTAGACTTCACACTTGACGTTTCCCGCCTTCGAAGGAAAATGTTTCAGTTCCTTCTCACCAGAGCAAACACTTCACGTTGTTAGATTTCCAAGAGTTTTACTTTGTGGAGAGTAATTTTGAGGGTGTCAGAGAATAAATCACGTTTTAAGAGTTTTTAAAGTAAAATAAGAATGTGAGGTAATCGCCTGGAGTTTTTCTTTAGTTGCAAATGAGTATCTCCCTGAGACTCAGGTTAACCATCTCTGCCGACCTACCGCTCTCTGAAAGATAGAGAAGGTTGGTATAGAAACTTTATTGTAAGAATGACCCGTGTCATATAGCGTCTAAGTGGCAGAGTTAGGATTTGAATACAGATCTCTCTTATTTCCAAGACGATACCCTTTTCTTAGCTTCAGAATACCTATATAAAAAGAAGAATTGTGTACGTAATGTATACTATAGATAAATATGTCGGAGTAACTGTGTTCTTAATTTCACCTAATGATTTGAACATCATTTAGTTATGCTGTCCTATTTAATCCCACTGTAGAATTTATTATTTCTATTCTATTTCTATGTCTGATATTTCACATGAAGAAACTGAACCACAGAGAAGTTAAATAACCTTCCGAAGGTCATACAGCTAGTAAAGAGCATAGTTGCAGTTTTCCAATTCTCATTCCCATCCCACTAGAGTTCTTCAGTTCCTCTTCTATCTCCCTATCTTCCACCTCCACTTTTATCTCCACTAAGCATCAATTCTAAAGCCTGCATCCTGGCCCTCTACTCCTCCTGTCAAAACACAGAAGCCAAAAACAAAACAAAACACACCAAAAAAACAAACAAAAAACACCAGAGGTGCTGGAATTGGTAATGTTTGTAGTTTTACTGATCAGCAGGTAGAGGAATGAAGGGGAATATTTATTTGTTTCTGATGCTAGAAATATAGCAGGAGAGGATATCCCAAGTTGAAACTGAAAACACTAATTTTATAAAAAAAATAATACTATATGATAAAAGGGTAATATTGCAAATCGACCGACCAGCAGAACGACCAGTTGCTATGATGCACACTGACCACCAGGGGGCAGACACTCAATGCAGAAACTGCCCCCTGGTGGTCAGTGCACTCCCACAGGGGGAGCGCCGCTCAGCCAGAAGCCCTGAGCTGGCAGGAGCGGGCCTAAGCCATCAGTCGGACATCCCTTGAGGGCTCCCGGACTTCGAGAGGGTGTAGGCTGGGCTGAGGGACCCCCCCTCCACCAAGTGCACGAATGTCATACACTGGGCCTCTAGTATCCTATATAATAAAGAGCTAATATGCTAATTAGACTTAACAGTAGAAGGACCGTCCTGATGACCTTCCAGATGAAGCTGGGGCTGCGAGGGCTCCTGTGGGATTGGGCCTAAACCGACAGTTGGACATCATACTCACAATCCGGGACTGCTGGCTCCCAACCGCTCGCCTGCCTGCCCGATTGCCCCTAACTGCTTCTGCCTGCCAGCCTGATCACTCCCTAACCACTCCCCTGCCAGCCTGATCGACACCTAACTGCTCCCCTGCCGGCCCAATCGCCCTCAACTACCCTCCCCTGCTGGCCCAGTCACCCCCAACTGCCCTCCCCTGCCAGCCCGGTAATCCCCCGAGGGGTCCCAGATTGGAGAGGGTGCAGGCTGGGCTGAGGGACACCCTCCGTCTCTCAGTGCACAAATTTCATGCACCGGGCCTCTAGTATTTACACAATTTAGTCCTTATAGGTTCTGTATTTCCACAGTATTTTTTATGTTAAATATGTGTTTTGAGTTAAGTAGTCTTTTTTAACTAATCTGGGAATTTAACTGTTTTTTTATACCGCTTTTCCAAACTGAAATGTAACTGGGTTAAAAGTTGGGGGTTTACATAAGAAACATGATTTTGCAAACTTAGAAATAGAAATACTAATCTATGAAATAGCTAAAAATCTATGAATAGCAACAGTCTAAAAACTAGAGTACAAATAAGCAAAGTACAGCATGTGAATAATACAGCTGATTTTTTTTTTGGCCCTATTTTAATGTCTTGAATAATCTGGATGGTGAAATTATGGGCCATTTGAATTTTCGTCTTTATACTATTTTGTATGATGAAAAGAATATCTATATAGGTGTATGTGTGTGCATGTGTATATGTATATGTATCACTTGTGGTAGAAGAAAAGGTAATTATAAGTGATATTAATTAGGTAAGGATTAATCTCTTTTTTTTAAATCCTCTCTCAAGGAGTGATGATATTTTTTCCATTGATTCTAGAGATAGAAGAGAGGGGGTGGACGAGAGACTGAGAAACATCTAGTATGTGACAGAGACATATGAATTGGTTACCTTCTACATGTGCCCGCACCAGGGGCAGGGATTGGACCTGTAACCCAGCTACATGCCCTTGACTGGGAATCCAATCTGCCACCCTCTGGTGTGCAGGCCGATGCTCTAACCACTGAGTCACAAGGGCCAGATCTAGTTAATCTCTCCACATTCGCAGTGTTCTAAATTAATTTTTAATTTCGAGTTGCTAATGTCCCTGTGTTTCCATACATTCAGGATCAGGATAATTGATGATTGCAACATTTCTTAAGAATGCCACATCATTGTCTTCAGAGTTTTTTTCTCCAAGCTGCTGACACCGATTCTTCATGTTTTGATGCATAGGTAATGACAATTATGTTACAACTGCTACTTTACTGACAAGGATTATGTGAGACATCCCAATTTTAGTGATGTTAAAATGTGAAAAGCCCTGGCCCGGTGATTCAGTTGGTTGGAGCATTGTCCCCTACACCAAAAATGTTTCGGCTTCAATTTCCAGTCAAGGCACATAACTAGGTTGCGGGTTTGATCCCAGGTGGGCGCACATACTTGAGGCAACCCATTCATGTTCTCTCTCTCTCTCTCTCAAATCAATGAAAACATATCCTTAGGTGAGGATTTTTTTAAAAGTGAAAAAATGTGTGTCTCTGAAGCAATGAAATATGGTTCTGGCTTTTCCTTCTTAACTGTTTCCTCATTTTTTTCCCTGAGAGCACTATTTATGATTTTCAAAATATACACATATATGTGGAGAGAGAGAGAGAGAGTGTGTGTGTCTATCTATACTATTGTACAAATTGCATTTTAAATTAAACAGGTAAGAGCGAACTGTGCAATTTTCTCTCTCCTCATTTCTCCCCTTTCCCTACATTACTATTGTTTATATGTGTTGTGTATTACTATTGTCTGTTACTGTTTTCCCTCTTCCTCTATTCCTCCTCTACCATAGCAATTGTTGGCGGCAATGGTGGGAATAGTTGAGGAGGGAGCAGGTGAGAAGTAGAAGCTGGGAGAATAATAAGCTATAATGGAACTTTTGTAACATGCCTTACATCCTGTTTTACTTGGCTCACAGGGATAGAGAAGAGAAGCTTATGTTATGCCTATTAATAATTGTGACTTCAATCCTGTTTCCCACCCCAGCATTCCAAGCACCTCCAATCTTCTCACCATTTTTTCAGGCCCTGTGATTCGTATTTATCTCCTGGCCTCGAATTCAGACTTGATTTCTTACATCTCAGCTTCATATTTTTATTATCCTCCAAGGGGTATTATTATGATTCTAAATGGTTAGCAGCATTAAGTTAGGTTATCCATTTTATGGAGATGGATATTTAAGTAGGCATGGCCATATTGCTTGCTTGCTTCTTCTTTGTTCTGTTCCTAATCAGCAACCCTCCATTTGGATTGAGAGACTCTTTAATTACTTCAATTATTATTATTGTACTAGAGGCCGGGCGTACGAAATTGTGCGCAATTGTGGTCCCTAGGCCTAGCCTGCGATCAGGGCCATCTCGCTACCACCCATCCCGGTTCCCTGTTCGCCATCAGCTATTGGAGCCTCCGGGCCAGGAGGAGGGACCAAGAGGTTGGCCGTTCTGCCTGCTCGCCAGTCCCGCCCCCCTGCCGCCACCCACCCCAATTCCCCATTCGCCATCAGCGATTGGAGCCTGCCAGTCCGGGAAAGGAACTGAGAGGTGGTCAGTGCACCTCATAGTGACTGGTCGAGCGGTCGTTCTGGTCATTCTGCCATTATGGTTGCTGGGCTTTTATTATATAGGATTATGCTCCTACTTCCAAGTCTTACTATGTTACTTGATCCATAAGATAACTCTGCATATCTTATATATCTTAGACTCCCTTGTGTGTTGATTTTTACCTTTTAACTCTCCAAGGACAGATGATATCATAATGCACTGCATATAGTTACTTAAAAATATGTTACATCCCACAGAAAGTTCTAACATTCAGCAATAGGACAGTGATTTCAGAAAAGGAATTTTAAAGAGGTGTAAGCTACCCTTTTATTCCTTTTCCTATTGTATAGAGGAGAGCCAAGCTAGGTATGTTCCAAGCAGAAATATTTTTTTTCATTGTTGAATAAAATTGAAATTATATTTCATTATCATATATATGTATATATACATATATACACACACACACACACACACACATATATATATATATATATGTATTTGGTTTTGTGGGGTAAAAACTTGTCAGGACTAAGTGTTTCATAATTTCACTCTAACGGTAAAAAATCCACAGAGTATACATCTATGGTAGATGAACAGTGATATCAGTGTCCACTCTGTATGTACACATTTTCTTTTCATTTTTCCCCCCAAGCTTTTGAATCTCTTTTAACTTCTTTTGCTGTTACAATTGAGAAATTATTTTGTTAATACGTTAAAGTCATACTGTATAAAGCAGTGTGGTATTTTTAAGTATTAGTAGAATCCTTATGATAGTTAATTTTGTAATTGTGTTTTGCTTCCTCTTTTTCTTCCCAACCCTTTCATTGTTTCACTTTTACTATAATTTCAGATCCTCTTCTTCATAGTCAAGTAAGCTGAAAAATATTGTTATAGAATATACATGTTGCTGTGGTGATACAGTTTCTGAATAGACAGTTTGTCTTCTTCATACTCATGAAGTTCTGCTATATGATTGATGATTCTGATTAGGGTGCTGTAAATATGAGATATATACACCACATCTTCCATAGATTCATTGTTTTGTAACATTTTTCTATCTACGAATACAGACAATAATTAAGTGTATAAAATTGATATGTTTTTAACAGTTGCATTATTTTTAGAGATCGGGTAAAGATTTAAAAGATAGTAAGTATTCAGGAAATATTTACAGATGAATGGAATAAGTTTAGTTGGTTGATGATTGAAGGGAAGCTGTAGGAATTGTAATTAACAAGGTCTAGGAGAAAAATCACTAGCATAGTAAAAATTAATGAGAAACTAAAGAACCAGATTCCATCATAGCTTTTTGTAAGGAAAAAGGACCTACCCAATGTAAAATGTTGTTTTAGGTTTATTACATTTAGTGTTCACTCTTCACAAAAATCCTGCAGGATAGACATTATCCTTATCTTACATATAAAGAAATAAAAGTTCAAAAAAGTTAAATAAGTTGCCCATAGTTAGTGAATAGTTGCATCTAGACTTTGGAACTTCAGAGACTTATAGTATATTAGTGGCCCGGTGCATGAATTCATACACATTGAAAGGAAATTAATTAGAAGAAATATTTTAATATTGCTGTTCGCCCTTACTCTATAATAGAAGTGTCAACCAAATTCACAATCGACAATGACAGATCGAAACACGTGTGTGTAATTGGCACCAGCGAGAGCTTTGTATGTATTGTGCATGCTCAAGTCAACTTAGCCTTTTATATATGTAGAATAAATTTGCTTAATTAGACCTGCTTTCTGATTTAGCTAAACTTTTTCCAGCTCAGTGAAGCACTCCAACTTCTCTTTCAAGTAATTGTTAGCAACACAGCAGTAAATATCAGCACGAAGAAGATTATTATTATAGATCACACAGGGAGAACAAAGGGTAAATATTTAACTGCAGCGGTGTTTGACTATATTCTGTGCAGTGAGAAAACCTGAAGTCATTTTCAAGTTCCACCATTTCTTACTTTTCAGTCGGGTCAAGTTTCTAAACTTTCTAAATCTCTATATTCCGGCTAATGAAAAGAAAATAGGATTCCACTGAGTCTCCTATCTACCTACTCCAGGACTTCTGTGAGGATCAAATGAGATGAGGCACGTGAAAACGCTTCACAGACATTTGGTTAAAGTGTAAAATGTTTCCACCTGGCTACAAAGCAAGACATGTTACTAGGCTGAAGAAACTGCAAGGAGGCTAGTCATTAGGGACAGGAAGCTGGGTGTTGCTACGTGAAGTCATTACCCGACGCCCACAGGGACCGTTTCCGGGCTGGGCTGAGCTGTGGACCACATTTTGCGCCATGGGGTCTCAGCAGCATTGGCTGCGATTTGGTGGTGTGTTGCTCCGGGGTGGTGGCGGGGCCTGTGTCCCACTTGGGGGAAGCCGAGTGTTGCTTTGTGGACGCCAGGTCTGCGGTGCTGTCTCTCTGTAAATGGTCAGTGTGCATCATGGCAGCTCCTGCGTTGAGTGTCTGCCCCCTGGTGGTCAGTACGCATCATAGTGGCTGGTTGGATGGTTGGACACTAAGCATATTAGCCATATATATATATATATATATATATATATATATATATATATACTTTTAATACATGTAAAATTGATTTTAGACTTAAACCCAAATTATACTACAGTGATATTTTAAAACATTTGAGCATCTGTTAGAGCCAGATTATATTTTAGTATGTTGCATAGTTTTTCTTTAGTTTGACAATTTTCCTAAAAGAAAATTCATCCATATACATTTTTAAGTTGCAATAATATGTAGCCAATTCACAGTTTTTTTCTATGAATGATAACCAGTGGAATATGTGTGCTAGCAAATCTATGTTCTAATTACTCGTAAATAATTTAAGTGATCTTTGGAACCTGTTGCAGTTTTTCTTTTATGTAATGTAGATAAAGGAATTTTTGCTTGTTTGTTTGTCTGTTTTTAATTTTCACCTAAGGATATGTTTTTATTGATGTGAGAGAGAGAGGAAGGGGGAGAGAGAGAGAGAGAGAAACATTAATTGGTTGTCTCCCATACACCCCCAACCAGATATCAAACCCCTCAACCTAGGTATGTGCCCCAACTGGGAATCAAATCCGCAACCTTTTGGTGTACAGGATGATGTTCCAACCAACTAAGCCTCCAGCTTGGGCAGGAATTATATTTTGATTTAACTCAATATATATGAGAAAAAATAGTGGTTGGGATTTATCATCATTTTAATTTTTCGTATTTTTGAGTAATCTATAATGATAAAAGCATAATGTGCTAATTAGACCGGACAAAGCCGGGGCTGTGAGGGAAGCCCGGGTCCTGGGTGCCTGCTGGCGGCCAGAGGGAAGCCCAGGTCCTGGGTACCTGCCGGTGGCTGGAGACAGGAAGCCCAGGTCCCGGGTGCCAGAGGGAAGCTGGTGCCAGAGGGAAGCTGGTGCCGGCAGCTGGGGGAAGGAAGGCCTACTCTTGCACCAATTTTGTGCATTGGGCCTCTAGTTTATTAATAATCTTGAGAAGTAACAAAGGTATAGTGAACAACAACTTTATTAGAAATTGTAATAAAAATGGAAACTTGACCTCACCAGGTAGCTCACTTGGTTAGAGCATCATTTCCATATGCCAAGGTTGCTGGTTTGATCCCAGATCAGGGCACATATAAGAGTCAACCAATGAATCCATAAATAAGTTGAACAACAAACCAATGTTTCTCTCTCTCTCTCTCTCTCTCTCTCTCTCTCTCTCTTTCTCAAATCAATAAATACAAATTTTTTAAAAAATCAGAACTTAGTATACTAACTCAAAATTTTATTCCATATTCCCCTAAAATAGGTACTATCCTTGTAAAGCTGGTAGCTGCTCATCAACTTCTATGCATGATTCTAGAACTATCCATCTTTAAATAAAGGTTCTAGATTTAGTATGCATCTTTAGTACCTCTAGCTTATCATTACTTATGGTTCTTTATCTTGCACTTAGGTTGTCAAAATGCAATAACATTGCAAACTTGGACATCTCATAACCTTGTTAAAGAGAAGGCAACCATTTTCTTCCCCTGTAATTGCAAAACATTTTTATTTTTATATTTATAAACACCAGTTGGAATTAGAAGTCCAATGACGTTTTCATTTCTACATCACCTATTCCCTTCGTATATAACTTAACCATTTGTTTACTTACAAACTCTTTTAAGTAACTTTTAGTGCAAACATAAAGGATGAAGGAACACTGTCATACATCCTGTCAGCAAAATGGGGTGTTCCAAGTTGTTGCAAATACTCTGTGAGGAAGTTCTTTCTGTTGAATGACTAATTGGATGGGAATGCCATACTTGCTTTTTATTCTTAAATATGCATTGTTTACTCATTGATTCTTGAGTGTCAGAAAATATATTTGAATCATCTGAAAATTCATAGTCTAGAATTTGCTTATATGGTCAATTTCATCATTATAGTGTAGAATGCTATTAATCTCTATATTCATCTTCTGATTTGTCTAGTAATGTGAAATTCTGTCAATTGTCTTCTCTTTGCTGGTATGAAAAATTCAGAACTTTCAACTATATTGAACAAAAACTACTAAAAAAACAAAAACCTGCAAAAATGGTGTCTCTATACCTCACTTATACTTTCTTTCAAAGATGTGATACTGTGGGCAAAACATAATAAAACTGTAGGATGATAAATAGTGATGATTTCTTTTACTATTAGATCATCCATCTAGGTGGTTCTATGATTTCATTTTATTATTTTATTTTTAGCTTAACTCTTACAAATAATTGATGAGTAATGATTACATAAATCCTAGGATGATAAAATAGATCCATATAGAAATTTTGCAAGATAAAGAAAAAGCAAGATATGAAACATTAATGCTTACAAGTGAAGTTGCTCAAAGAAACTGAAAAACTAAAATTGGGTTTCATAGATTCTTGTGGTACACCAAGGGTTAATATAAACTACACTTCTTAATTTTATTTCATAGCCAAACCTAAACTAGTTTGTATTTCCTTCTATCTCAGGTAAAAGGGTTAGCCATTGTAATTCATTCCAAAATAATAATTTGATTAAATAAGGTACTTATCTTAAAAATCAAAGTACAGTTTAATATATTAATTACTAGTTCATTTATCTTTGCTTAATATGGTGAAATTTTTGCCTTAAAAGTAGATATATAAAAATTCATATATAAAGTATAATAAATATTTGCCCATTGGGACATCTGAATAGGCCATTTTTGTTAGTTGGAAATACCTAAAATAACAGAATTTTCCTTTCTTTCTTTTTTTTTTTTTTTTTTACATAAGGAAAGCATGGCTATCATGTAGATCCCATGATAGCAAGCATTTCACAGTAGAACCATACTCTATAAAATCACCATCTGAGGGAATCATCCGAAACCAGGTGAAGTCAGGGGGATCAATGATCAAGCGGTTATGTGAAAAGATGTGTGCAAGTAAAGAAATACTGGTGAACTCCAGGGACAAAGGCCTTCTTCAGAAAGACCTTGCTGCTTTCTAGGGATTGTTGCTAGTTTTTTATGGGATGAAAACCCAAACTATTTTGTGATTAAGATTAGTATAGTGCTTGATATTGCACATAGAAATTAAAAGAGGCATATAATTTAAACAGCTTTTTATAGGTCCTATTCTTGAAAAAGGAATTGGGAATTTTTGAAGCCTTGGAAAGCCTTTGTTTTCTTCCTTAATTGGGGTTATTTTGGAAAAATAGGAAAACATTAAAATATATGCAGTATGAGGGTAGGAGGGAATGAGGAAGGGAGCCCTGCTGCATATCAGGGACAGAGAAAACCTTCGAAGCTTTAAAAGGACTGGTGAAAAGGAAGCAGGAGTAAAGTGTTCACAGAGAATACAGGAACCTGGTCTGGCTCCATTCTTTGAAGGACAGGATGTGCCTAGGCCAGTGATGGCGAACCTATGACACGCGTGTCAGAGGTGACACGCGAACTCATTTTTTGGTTGATTTTTCTTTGTTAACTGGCATTTAAATATACAAAATAAATATCAAAAATATAAATCTTTGTTTTACTATGGTTGCAAATATCAAAAAATTTCTATATGTGACACGGCACCAGAGTAAATTTAGGGTTTCTCAAAATGCTGACACGCCGAGCTCAAAAGGTTTGCCATCACTGGCCTAGGCACATCATGGTCAAATTGTTGAAAAACAAAGATTAAGAGCAAAACTTGAAAGTAGTCAGAGAAAAATGGCATTATCACCTATGGAGAATGACAATTTGAAAGATCATGGTCTTAAGAGAAAGAACAAGAGATTAGAAAACAGTGGAGCAATTTCCTTATGTATTTTACTACTATATACTTTATTGGGATAATATCTAAATTGGTGGGTAATCATGAGGAATAAATGAGAGAATACTTCTTAAGTATTTAGTACCTGCCTGGCATATAGTAAGTTTTCAGAAAATGCTAATTATCATTAATCATACATATTTTTAGCAAAGTAACCAACTTTGGAATTTAATGTTTTTTATTTTCATGTTTCATTTTTTTCTAATTTTAGAGAACATAGCTTTAGAGAAATTTTAGAAAAAATTTAGAGAAAATTTTAGAGAAATGTAAGTATTTAAATATAAGTATTTTATATTTAAAGTTTTTATTTAGTTTTTCCTATTGTATCATGAGAAAGGAAGAAACCACTGACAGTATTGTAAAAGAGAAGTCACCTTTGCTGCTACTTTCACTTGTACAAAGACAAGATTTAGGAAGCTCTCATTTTCAGAAAAAAAGTCTTTTTATGTATAATGCTGCTCTTTTATTGTCTGTGTTGCTTTAGATGGAAATATAGGGCTTTTTGAATTACTGATTTTTAGTTGTTATTAGGTAAGGCAATGCATAGTAGAAATGAACTGTTTTAGATGCTATGATTATTGAAGAAATTGCCCTTCAGATTTGCAGTTGATCCCCAGATATATTTTTCTCTGTGCCATGTTTATCACATTCCAGGATACTAAAAAAAGCCCTCATCTATAAATGTTTCTGTAAAAAGTTCACAGTTTTTAGAAAAGTCTGAATAAACATCATATTTTCATAACTTTATTTTAGTTTCTTGTCATTGTTTCATATTGTCATTTGAAGACTAGAGAGTTTTCAAAATCATGATGTCATTTAAAACTAAATTTAGACATAAGTTGTGCCTTTTATTTCAGTACTACCACATATGATATTTTATCACCATTCATTCCACTTTTATGTTACTTTCATTATCAGTCAACAAAACAACTATAGTTCCATCGTTTTGGGTAAGATTTCACTCATTTTCTATTTTACCTTTTTATATTTATATTAAGTGTGATGGCTTTTAAGCCAGACCTGAAATACAGTCCCAAATTTTTCTGACTTTATCTAAGGTACCTACTAAATCTGCACCTTAGTTTCCTCTTCTCTTATGAAGAGTAAATAGAATAAATGCACATAAAACACAGTAAGATTCATGTTAGCTTTTGTAGTTATTACATTTAAAAATACTTAACTGAGGTGTTACCATAAATTTTATTCCTTTCTGAATAATAATGTGCCCATCATTCACTCATTCAACATACATTTATTAAATAAAGGCTGAGTGGCCTATTATTACTCCCCTGAAATCTGTATTTTAGTTGTACTAAGTTCTGCAAAAAATATTGCCTTATTTTCTTTCACAGATTCTAGAAGAAAAACCTCTCTAAAATCAATAAAAACATATTTTTAAAAAATCTGTTAATATAAGCATTTGTCAAGTATTTACATTTTTAAAAACTATATCTTTATTGATTAGAGGGAGAGAGAGAGAGATCAATGATGAGAGAGAATCATCAATCGCTTGCCTCCTGCACACCCCCCCTGGGGATCGAGCCTGAAACCCAGGCATGTGCCCTGACTGGGAATCGAACCGTGACCTCCTGGTTCATGGGTCAATGCTCAACCACTGAGCCATGCCGATTGGGCAAGGATTTACATTTTTTAAAAATGCATGTTCTAAACTAGACTTCTAGAAATTTTCTTGGGGTATATTCTAGGATTTAATTTAAAACTTTGAGAACTCGATCTATTCTTAGAAGTATATTAATTTGATTTTTACATTAAAATGCATATGTTTGTTAAGCTATATTAATATAAAGTATTTCTATACATATTCTAGATAGTAATATATGTGATTTTTAAGTCAGTCATGCCAAACACATTATGTTGGTGCATTCATACAATTAAGAGTTATGAGATCAAACTCAACATAAGCTGTTAATGTTGAAACTTTATGTGTGTGTCAGATTTGGTTACCTTAATATATTCATTGACTTGAAGTAAACTAAAATATAACTGCTTGGTACCTTGACTTGAATTTTAGGATCATGTCGATGGTAAAGCCTTAAAAGCCATGAAGAATAATCTCTTGTTGGTTTACTGAGTTCCACAAGATCTGAGATGGGAGTTGTGAGGCATGGGAGCTGCGCCAGTCATTTGTTGTTTCTGACTTCCTTAAAGTTACACCTTACGTTTTGTATGTGTTGGTGGTGGGTGATTTTTTTCCTTTTGTCTTATTTAGTAATGATGATTTTTCTATTTTTTCTCAATTATATGCTCATGTTTGCAGCCAGGCCTGTAGTCTTAGTTACATTTTAGAGAAATAAGTAAGAATGAATGTGAGGAGAGAATCCAAATTGTTGCATGCTTACTGTGTGTTTACTGTGCTAGGGGGCTCTTACATATTAAACATTTAATCCTCAACAATCCTGGAAAGTGTTACAGACCAGGAGACCAAGATTTCATAGACCTTGAAATCACATAAATTGCCCCCAAAGACACAGCTAATTAAGCTTCAGAGTTTACATTTAAATCTAGGACTATCTGGCTACAAATGATTTACTCTCTATCAAAATGCCTCTTGAAACTGAACTCTTTATTAAGTCTGTAGGTTAAAATAAGCAGTTAGAATACTTAGCTCTCATTAAGGAAAAAATAAATATCAGTAAATCTGGACTATTCCTTTTATGGGCTAATAGTTCTGTTTAGTTAACATAAATCATTTATTGTGCAACAGATGATAGTTTAATAAGTTATTCTAGCTCATTGTTTTGCAACTTTTTTTTTAACCCATGCTCACAAACATTCCTTTCCCTTTTCTGTAGGCTATGTATTTATTAGTATGCTTTTACATTAGTGATAAACATATATGAAGAAATTATAGGAGAGCTCAACAGCATTCTTAGAACAAAGATTTAAGGAAAAGTTTGAGGTTTTACTTAAGATTTTATTTGCCAAGGGTTAGGTTATGAAAGTGCTTTAAACTCCCGCCATAGACTTTTGGCACTATAAGAAATCAACAGTGGATCAAGAAATGATACAAAGATTAGGACTCAGAAAAACTGGAACAGGGTTGTGGGCTTGATCCCCAGTAGGGGGCATGCAGGAGGCAGCTGATCAATGATTCTGATCATTGATATTTCTCTCTCTCTCCCTCTCCCTTACTCTCTGAAATCAATAAAAATATATCTTTTTTTAAAAAAAAACTGGAGCAGTTTGTCAGAGGGGATTCATTGAAAGGATCATTTTTCCAGGATAGGAAAATAAAATAATATTTTGTACAACTCTTTCTGTACAATTTATTAAATTTATTTTAAAAATATTTTTCTTCCACTACTGTAGGACACAACACAGTATAGTGATACAAAGTATAATAGCTCAATTTTCCAATCGTAGTATATTATTCTGGCTTCTTATATAATTTATATTAAAATGGTAACATTTGAGGTTGTAAAACTTAAAAAAATTGTTACAGTACAAAACTACTATAGAAAAATCCTTTCTTCCTTTTCTAAAAACATATATATTCAACTATCCTTTAAGCTTTGTGCACTTTACTATATAAACTAAAACAAAAGTAAAAAAAACAACAACAAAAAACAAAAGTAGTCTGTTTATTATCACTTCTGTGTAAGTAAATATTTTTGCTGGCTTGACCTAGTACCCAAAGAAAGAACCTCTTAGCATAACTCCTTTTTGTTAATGAATCAACATCCCAAGAAACAATCAACTTCTTAAGATGTAAATTTAGTTTATCACAGTTGTCCTGAGTGTGTTTATGTCCGAATATAAACAAAGTTTTCATTGTTAAAGAACCCACCAGATTTTTTACAAAATATGCAACTCATCATCAAAATAGGAACTTCACTTTGGGTCATTTACCTTTGGATCAACACTTTATTTGATGTGTTTTGTATCAGGATATCTTCCATTCTGTACTAAAGAAGCAAACTTCAATTTGTTATTCTATAAGAGTGAAATTTATGTCTCTAAGATTAAGAAGAGTAGGGGTTTTTTTTGTTGTTTTTTTTACTGCCTCTGTCTCATTCTTCTTTGGAATAAGTTACATGAATAGAAAACACAGAAAGGAAAAAGGCAATTGAAAAGAATATGTGCTATGGTTCTCAAAGAGTAGACCTTATGTCCTCGGTGAAAACTTGAATTTTCTTTTACCTTACATCTCCTTGGTTTAGGGTCTATGGCAGGGGTGGGCAAACTTTTTGACTCGAGGGCCACAATGGGTTCTTAAACTGGACCGGAGGGCCGTAACAAAAGCATGGATGGAGTGTTTGTGTGAACTAATATAAATTCAAAGTAAACATCATTACATAAAAGGGTACGGTCTTTTTTTTTTTAGTTTTATTCATTTCAAACGGGCCAGATCCGGCCCGCGGGCCGTAGTTTGCCCACGGCTGGTCTATGGGGTAACATTATTTCAGTTATTTCTCTCAGTGATACAAGCACATTTAAAATTAAATAATCCATTCTGAAGTAATTTTAAAATTTTTATACATCTTATTTTGTAAAGATATTAAAAGTTAAAGATCCCTGGCTGGGTAGTTCAGTTGGTCAGAGCATTGTCCCCATACACCAAGGTTTCGGGTTTGATCCCAGGTCAGGGCACATACAAGAAGCAAACAGTTAATCCATAAATAAGTTGAACAACAAATCTCTCTGTCTCTTGCTACCTACCTACCTCCCTCTCTCAAATCAAATTTTTAAAAAAGCTAAAGCTAAAAATACAGTTGTTCCCATCATATGAGAATTGTGGGAGCCCTAGGTGGTTTGGCTCAGTGGATAGAGTATCGTCCTGTGGACTGAAGGGTCCCAGGTTCCATTCCAGTCAAGGGCATGTACCACGGTTGCAGGCTCCTCCTTGGCTCCTGCCCTGGTCGGGGCATGTGTAGGAGACAGCCAATTGATGTGTTTCTCTTTCTCTTTCCCCCTCTCTTCCATTCTCCCTAAAAACCAATGGAAAAAATATCCTTGGGTGAGGATTAAAATAAATAAGTAAATTTTTTAAAAAAGAATTGTGGGTATATGGCTTGAGTGTATGTGAGCACACATGTGTGTATAAAGTAACTGAAGAGAAACAGAGAACATAATGTGTTAAAATCTTTGAGTTGTGGTTTTTTATATTCTTGAAAATTAAAAATTTTTTTTAGAAGAAACTGAAAAAAGAAAATTTTAAGTCAGACATTAATTTGGAAATGACTACTTTAAAATTAGGGTAGTATTCTTTATTGTATTTGAATTTAGATAGTAAAAAGAACATTTAAGCACAATCTAAAATTTTGTGCTCAGTGCTTAATCTGTTCAAACATTAAATATTTGAACATTTGGAGGATTTAAAAATATTTGTTCTTAAAACCTATATAGATTTTCTGGGGGATTATTTGGTTTGGTTATTTATAATATATTAGAAATAGGAAGCAGGCCCCACCTAGGAAATTCTCTATAGTTTAGTTTTCCCCCTCCTCCTCTTCCCATCTCCTTTCCTTTCCTGCTCTATTCCTTCTCTTTCTCCTATTAGTTAGTATATGTTGTATAATTTCTGGTAGATTAATTCTAGGTGACTTTGGTCAATATGCTAAGTGCTGGTGATATTGTTTATGTAGTTTTGTGTGCTTTTTTTATAGGTAGGCCGAACCCTAGCACACAAAAACTTCTTTAGAATCTCTTCTGAAAAATTCTAATTTTCCATCCTTACTACCACCCGAAACATTGGTTGGCCTTATATTTTTTAAGTGGTAGCCTGAATAGTCAGTGGTAGAATCAGACTGGGAAGAATTTGAATGTTTCCAGAGAAAATGTGCTTTTAAACAATATGCTAAACCACAAGAACCCAGAGTTCTTTCCTTTGAGTTATGCATTACTGTTTGTGCTTCTGGGTTGAAGTGAAACAGATTATTCAGTAAAGACAAGCCATAAAAATGTTTGACCATTTTTTAAAAAATTTCGTTTATGAAGTCAGTTATATCCATTCATAGACTTTGGGACTTTATATGTGATGGTGCATAGTAATCATAGGACAAATACTTCTTTGGAAGAAAAAGAAACAAAATTCATCTGTATGATCTGTGAACTTTGGCATTTTGTCAAGGATGCTTACAGTGTATTCTCTTCCCTTATATAGTCTCTTTATCTTAAAGAAAAGGAAGTAACACAAGTGATTTTTCACAGCTCTGAAAATTCGCTTAACTTAAATAATAACTATTGATTGAATTTATCATGTAGCAAACACCATACTAATCCCTGACTTTATGTGCTGCCGTCCTAAAGTCATTTGAAGTAGTATTAAATCTCCCTCCCAGAAAAATAGGGAAAATCTTCATTCTTTGTGATATTTTGTGATTACCTCTGCTAGAAGCTCCCCCTTTCAATTTATGGATTTCTAGATAAAGGAATTCAGTAAGCACTAATGCGATGAATAGAGATACTAGGACTAATGAGGGATTTTAGAAATTTGAAAATAACAGAAATACTAAATAATAAAAACAAAAGCAGGCTCTCCACAGTCACATAAATGAGATTACCAAAAGAAACTGATAGTGACCCAAGTACACCAAAACTTAGTATGTTGTTTATTGCTGTTCTCTAATAATTTTTCTTAGATTTAGATATATTTGGGAAGTATTTAAGAAAATTAAATTTAACTAAGCAACTTAATTTCCCAAAGGATAAATATAAACTAGAATCTTTTGAATATTAATGGAGCCTAGCGAGCATTATATTATGTAAATTCAAAATATTCTTACATTTTAATACAAGTCCCCAAAGCATTAATAAACCAATTTAACCATTAAGTGTCTTAGGAAAATAGGGTTGTAAAATTGGAGTATGAGGGTAGACAGGTAACAAGTAACTGGGATACAGATTCTTAAAGATTAGGGGTTTATTCTAGAGTGATATGGGGTGCCATTATATAGTTTTTAGCAGAGGAATAACATGACCTAACTTGTGATTTAAAAGAATCATTTGGGCTACTATGTTGATAATTCAATATAGGAGGAGAAGAGCAGAAACAAGGGACTATTGAAGAGGCCATTGCAAAAATCCAGGGAAGAGATAGTAACGATAGTTCAGAATTGAATGAAAATAATGAGAAGTGGTAAATTCAGAGTACATTTTGAAAGCTGAGCCCACAGGATTTCCTAACAGTTTGGATATGGGGTGTATGAGAAACAACTGGGTCAGGAATGGCTACAATGTTATTTGCATGAGCAATTGGAAAGGATTAGAGTTGGCTTCAACTGAGTTGAGGAAGACTGCAACTGGGCCTTGTTTGGAGGATAGAGGCATATGAGAAGATCAATTTGGACATATTAAATTTGAGATGTCAGACATGCATTTGGAATAGAGTTCAAACCTGGAAGTCATAGCCTGTAGATGATAGTAAGCCTACGTCCATGAAACTGGACATAAATTGCCTAGTAACTGGGCATCAACAAGGCAAGATGATAGCTGAAAACTAACTTTAACAATCACAATTTTTCCTGGTGTCAGTATTGCTGATAGCCTAGTTCTGCTGACCTAATTAAGGACCAAAACCAATTCTTCTTAGAGATTTTGGCCTAAATAATATACCATATGTGAAGTAATAAGCATCCATTAAATGTTTCTTTTCCTTTCATACATTTCATCATTTAAAGGACAAGGCAACTTAAATTCAGGATGTCTGCATTTAGCCTCTCCACTCTTCAGTAGGTTTGGGGAAATTATGAATGGATTACATTTACCTGTTTTACTAGAAAAAAACAAGTACTTGGGTTACTAAAGAATAAGGCAAAATATCAGATACTATTAGGCTGAATGTGATCGTTGAGAAGAAATTCAAATGATAAAAATAGAAAAACAATCTATATTCCCTTGGGCATTGAGGAAAAAACATCACCAGTGGTTCCTATACTTTGGGGCACATTGGAATTAGCACCTCTTAAAAATATTGTTATTTGTTCCTACTCCCAGACCTTCTGATTTATTTGGTATGGAATATGACCTAGGCATCAAGAGTTTTAGAATTTCTCCAGGTGGCTAATGTACAGCAAAGTTTGAGAACTACTGTGATGTACACTATTTGTTTTCTAATGGAACTATCTCTAATAATCACAGTATTTAAATTTCCTTTCGTATTTTTTTCATTCTTTGCTGGTGCCAAAAATGGAAGCAACATTGATATAAGGTCCTCTTATAAGCATTATGCCAAGTGAAATAAGTCAGATAAAAAAAGACACACACTATGTGATTTCATTTATATGCAGAATTTTTAAAAACACACACACTGAAGTCATAGATACAAAGAACAGATTAGTGGTTGGGAGGGAGGAACAAAATGGGTGAAGGTGGTCAAATGGTAAAAAATTCCAGTTATAAAATGAATTAAGTTCTTGGGATGCAATGTACAGCATGGTGACTATAGTTAATAATACTATCTTGCATATTGGAAAGTTGCTAAGAGATCTTAAAAGTTCTCAGCACACACAAAAAACCCATTTGCTATGATAGCTTCATTAGACTTGAAAAAGACTTGGATTCAAATCACAGTTACTTTGCTTATTAGCAGAATTATAATAGGCAATTCCTTTAACCTTCCCGATATTCTGAATTCTTTTCTCTAACATGAGAATAACCAATTCTACTTTGCATGGTTATTATAAATAGTTTTTAAAGCTAATGTATGTGAAGGTAAATTATAAAAACTATATAAAAATATTAAAGAATTATTACTTGAAAAGATTTTTCTTAACCTTGGAAGTGATAAAACATTGTAAAATGTAATAATTTCCTGAAAGTGAATAGATTATTATTTTTTCACTGCCATAAGAATAAAGCTCTTCATACAGCACCTAAAAAGTGCTATTAATTAAACATGTTTAGTAGAGGAAGTGTTGTTATGTATTTATTTCCTATAGAGTGTATTAATATGGGAAAAACGTGTGTGAAACTCAGGCCTGGATTTCAACACAGATGTTGTCACTTATTAGCAAGTGTGTGTCAGTAGACATGTTCTAAGTCTCACGTTTCTTTCCTCTTTATATTGGGGGTAATAACCTCTCAGGGCTCCCGTGTGAGGTTCAAGTGTAAAGCACCGAGCATAGTGACTGGCACAGAGCTTGCAGGAAATGTTACTTCCTTGTTCCCCTCCAAGAGTACTATAATATTGGAATAGTAATTTTAAAAGCTGCATAATGATAATTTCTCAATAGCTAAACATTCTTACCATCACTTTTATTTGTTTGCTGATTCATATCGTTTACTTTAGTGTCTACCTCCCCCTCCCACATCATGCTTGAAAGCAGTTTTTATTTTGTATGCTTTCTCAGGTAATAAAAGAAGCCATTTTAACATTAAGTCTACACCATGGACAGCACAAAGGAGAAGAATGACAGTTACAAAGATGATCTCCTTCTTAGGATGGGACTTAACGATAATAAAGCTGGGATGGAAGGATTAGATAAAGAGAAAATAAACAAAATTATAATGGAAGCCACAAAGGTATGTTTCTTGTTTCTTTCAATGTCTTTAATATAGTAACTTTTATACTTTCCGTTTAAATGATAATCAGTAAATTTTAAACATCCTTTTTATTATAATTTTAATATATAACATTGTTAGGCTACGAATGGGCATGGAATAATCTTCTTTCTATTCAGTTGTTCTTGCCATCCCGTTTTCTACTTCACATATACATAATATGCATGTAAAAGCAAAATATCATGCATGTATTTTTTTGCCCTTTTTTTTAACCCCAGGAGGAGAATATTGTGATTGTTGTGTTTTTTATTTTGTTTCGGTTAATATAACTTGGAGGTCTTTCTGTGTAAGTAATTAAAGATATTCATTGGTCTTTATGCTACATGTGGATATAATATAATTTATTGAACCAGTCAGAAATATAAATTTAGTGGTGGACATATGTCATTTCTAGTCTTTTGTTTTTACCAGTACTGCAATGAATAACCTTGTATTTCATAACTTTACATATGTGCAAATGTAACTATAGGGGAGATTCCAAGAAGTGGAATTGTTCCAGCAAATGCAGATAGCACAAACGGATACAGCATGTGCAATTTTTATGAATTGCCCAGTAGCCCTCCATTGTGGTTGTATCAATTTACATTTCCACTATTAATATATGAGGGTATGTATTATCTTGCCACAATGTGTCCACACTGTGTGTTACTAAACTTTTGGATTTACCAGTCTATGGTAACATAGTATAGTATTTGTATTTCTCTTATGAAAAGTGAAATTGTGCATCTTTCATATGTCTAAAAGCTATTTGTATTTCTTTTTATATGAACTGCCTCTTAGCCTTTGCACAGATTTTGCTCATGGTAGTTTCTCCTGAGCAGAAGATTTATGTTTGCTTCTTTTTATATTGAATCAGTCAACTATATATGGCTTCTCCAAGACCATGAAAGAATTCTTTTTTTGTTGTTGTTAATGCTCACATGAGGATATTTTTCCATTGATTTTTAGAGAGAGTGGAAGGGAGAAGGAGAGACAGAAATATCAATGTGAGAGAGACACATCGATTGGTTGCCTCCTGCACCCTCCCTGAACAGGGCCCAGGAACCTGCAACTGAGGTACAAGCCCTTGACTAGAATCAAACCCAGGACAACACTCTACCCACTGAGCCAAACCGTATAAGGCTGAAAGAATTCTTTAATAGATTTTCTTCATACCACCTTTTTTGGTTTCATCTATATTCTAGAGGCCCAGTGCACGAAATTTGGGCACTGGGGCGGGGGAGGGTGGTCTCTCAGGCCAGCCTGTGCCCTTTAGCAGTCTGGGAGCCCTTGGGGGATGTCCGACTGCCGTGGAGGTAGGAGATGCTCCCGCCACTGCTACTGCGCTCACCAGCCGTGAGCCTGGCTCAGGGCTTCTGGCTGAGCAGCGCTCCCCCTATGGGAGCACACTGACCACCAGGGGGCAGTTCCTGCGTTGAATGTCTGTCCCCTGATGGTCAGTGTGCGTCATAGCAACCGGTCATTCCACTGTTTGGTCGATTTGCATATTAGTCTTTTATTATATAGGATTATGAATATCCATGCAGTAGGTATAAAAAGAGAATAGCCTCATTCTTAGGAAATGCATGCTGATATTCACAGCAATTTACTTCTAATGGTTTAGGAAGAAATAGGGAGAAAAGGTGTGTGTGCGCGCGCATGCACGCCACCAAATGTTGGGAAGAAACCAAATATTGCAGGAGATTAACAAATGCTGTATCTGGAAGAGGACATATAGTGATCATTGTACTATTTTTTTTTCAACTTTTAAAGGTTTATAGATTCCAAAATAAAAAGTTGAGGGAAAAATAATTTTAGTATATAAAATGTAGATACAATTTTGAAAGTTAAAAAGATTATGAGATGAAATAAGCAGATATAACATATGAACTCTGATTGGATCCTGCTTAAACAAATACATAGGTGAATTTGAAGATGGAATGGATACTAGATAATATTAAGGAATTATTGTTCACTTTATTAGTTATAAAAATGTTATGATTATGTGGGGAAATAGCCTTATTGTTTTTTCTTTTTTAAATATATTTTTATTGATTTCAGAGAGGAAGGAAGAGGGAGAGAGAGATAGAAACATCAGTGATGAAAGAGAATCATGGATTGGTTGCCTCCTGCATGCCCCCTACCGGGAATCAAGCCCACAACCCAGGCATGTGCCCTTGACCAGAATCGACCTGGGACCCTTCAGTCCACAGGCCGATGCTCTATCCACTGAGCCAAACCAGCTAGGGTAAAATAGCCTTATTTTTAAAGATGCATAATGTAATACTCTATGGACTAGCTAAATGTCATTATATCTGTAATTTAGTTTACAACAGGTCACTTAAAAAATCAATCAAGGTAATATGACAAAATGTTAACAGTTGTTAAATATCAATGATAATTTTGTACATCTGTTCATTGTACTAATCTCTCAATTTTTCTGTTTGAGACTTAGTAGAAATTTTCATCATACAATTTTTAAAAAAGCAATAAACCTGGTTTTCAGGTTGAGAGATAGAATATTACAGTTATCTTAGACGTCCCTATCAGATCTCTCTCTTCTCTGTGTCCCAGAACCACTTATTAAATAATCCATCCTTTTTCTACTGATCTGCCATCCTTTTTCCTGTCCCACTGGATTATATTAGTCATTGGGAAAATGCAAATTAAAGTTACAATAAAGATTTTTAAAAATTAAAAATGGGACTACCATTTGACCTGGTGATCCCACTTATAGGAATATATCCTAAGAAGCCTGAAACACCAATCAAAAAGGATATATGCATCCCTGTGTTCATAGCAGCATTATTTACAATAGCTAAGATCTGGAAACAGTCCAAGTACCCATCAGTAGATGAATGGATAAAAAAGCGGTGGTAGCTTTACACAATGGAATACTATGCAGCTGTATATATAAAAAAAGGATCTCTTACCTTTGAGACAACATAGAGGGACCTGGAAATAATTATACTAAGTAAAATAAGCCATTCAGAGAAAGACAAATATCACATGATTTCACTTATATGTGGAATCTAATGAACAAAATAAATTGACAAACAAAATATATCCATAGACATGGAAGCATACACCTGATGATTCTCAGAGGGAAGGGGAGGGCAGAGATTAACCAAAGAATTTATATGTATGTGTGGATAACCCATGGACACAGATAATAGTGCAGTGAAGGCCTGGGGAGGGCGTGGGATTGAGGAGGAGGGGTTAATTGGGGGGGGGGGAGGGACATATGTAATACTTCCAACAATAAAGATAAATTTTATTTAAAAATTCCAGAACAAACTAAAAAAAAAATTATGCCATTCACACTATTATAGCCTAGAATGGCTATAATAAATAAGGCAGACATGGATGTGGAGAAATTGGAACTCTCACACATTGCTGGTGGGATTGTAAAATGATTCAGCCACTTTGGAAAATAATCTGACAGTTCCTCAAAAGGTTTAGCGTGGAGTTACCATATGACACAGATTTCACTCCTAGGTACATATCTAAGGGAAATGAAAACATGTCTACCCACAAAACATGTACACATATATTCATTGCAACATTATTTATAATAACCAAAAAGTAAAAATAATCCAGATGTCTATCAGCCTGATGAATAGATAGCTATTATGTTCAGTGATAGGATGATAGGTAATTTTCTGAAAGTTATTTTCTTTAACGACTAACATTAAATTTTTAAAAATACTTTTAAAGTAAAAGTGAAGGAGGTAACTGATGATCCATCTGACTAAGGCTTGGATATGACCTAAGGATTCTGTCTAGGGACACATTGTTATTTTTTGAGTGCAGATACGTACTCATCTTGGTTTATACTGTGCTTAGTACTGCCTCACAACAATTCTATCATTTAGGTAAGTATAAATTCATTTTACAGATAAAGAAACTGAGACACAGAAAGATTAATTTTAGGTTCGCTTAGCTAGAAATAGTTGAGCTAAGTTTTGAATTTAATCATGCTGATGCTCTCTTACTCTTAGCCTCCAGGTTACACTACAGTGATGCTTTCCTTCAGACATTTGTCTTATGCTTTGCTTTGCTTTCCTACATAGGGGTCCAGATTTTATGGAAATGAGCTCAAGAAAGAAAAGCAAGTAAACCAACGAATTGAAAATATGATGCAACAAAAAGCTCAAATTACCGGTCAGCAGCTAAGGAAAGCACAATTACAGGTATTAATTTATTTGCTAAAGAAAGTGAAAGCTGGTAGAATAGGAATTGACTGTTTAAATGCATCATGCTCATGTCATAAGTAAAAACAAGGTAAAATGTAAATAAAATGTTTGTTATACTGTAAAACAAAAATTTAACAAATATGTATACTTTGTAAAAATTACTCTGCTTTACATAAAGATCCTACACTTAGACATTGTCACCTTCATCAAACAGACGAGTAAAAGGATCCTTAATTAGGTTAAATAACTTGCCTAGTTATTTGACAAGTAGTTAGCAAAGTTAGAGCTTATATTCTTTTTATTATATACATACTTGGCAGCTAAAAGGGCCACGGGATTAATGTGCCATATTTTCTACAATGCTGATTTTGGAGGACCATATTAACTAATTAAATTAAAAGGTAATTTAAAACATAATTGTATGATAGTAAAACAAAAAGTCACATAAAGAGTAGAATGTCTAATGTGCATGAATTTTTAAAATAAAACACAAGAATTCTAAAAATTTGGGGGCTTTTGGCTTCTTCAGGATCTTTGGGGAGTAAATACTTTGTTTCCTCTGGTATTAAAAGTTATTTCAGGAGAAAAGTTTGATAAGAACTACACTGCCAGGGACCATGTGGTAGATTGACAACTTAAAGCAGTCAAGGTTCTGCTAATAAAACTAAAGTTTAATTTTACAAATAGTTTTATTGTTGATCAAATCTGATTCAATTTAACAAAGCACTTTACAACATAATGATAAAATCATAATATTAATTTGATTCTTATGATAGAGTTGAGATCATAAATTTTATGTCTTTTTTACCAAACTATAATGTGTCATTTAAAAAAAAATATATGCTTTCCCAGAGCACAAGCTAATTTTTATCTTCTGTGTTAAGAGGTCTGCCTCCATGATAAAAGATGATTTGTCTACCAAATCATCATTTTTAGTGCTTCATAGCATGCCACTGTATGGAGGTACCATAATTTATTTACTTTAGCCCACCTTGGTTCCAGTTTTTTTGTTTGTTTTCTATACATCCTTGTGATAATCATTCTTTTTTTAAAAAATATATTTTATTGATTTTTTACAGAGAGGAAGGGAGAGGGATAGAGAGTTAGAAACATCGATGAGAGAGAAACATCGATCAGCTGCCTCCTGCACACCTCCTACTGGGGATGTGCCCGCAACCGAGGTACATGCCCTTGACCGGAATCGAACCTGGGACCTTTCAGTCTGCAGGCCGGCGCTCTATCCACTGACCCAAACCGGTTAGGGCTGTGATAATCATTCTTATTTACATGTCTTTTTGCAGGCTCCTATACCTCCCCTCTGACAGCTGTCAGTCTATTCCATGTATCCATGCCTCTGTTTCTATTTTGTTCTTCAGTTTATTTTGTTCACTAGATTCCACATATAAGTGAGATCATATGGTATTTGTCTTTCTCTGACTGGCTTATTTCACTTAGTATAATAATCTCCAGGTCCATCCATGCTGTGGCATAAGGTGATTGTCTTTTTACACATTAGTTAGCTACTAATATTTCCTTTTTGTGGCAGTTTCTCTTTTATTCTGTTAGGACATAGGCTAAGTAGCTGGCACAAGAGACCCAAACATATAATGGTCTAAATAAGATACGAATTTATTTCTCTCTCACATAATAGGTAAGTAATCCCAGCTGATCAGGTAGTTCTGATCACCATAGTAATTTTGAGAACCAGTTTCTGCATCATGTTCCATAATTTCAAAATGTTATCCTTACCAGGATTGACAAAACTGGATTAGCTCCCTAGTAAGGAAGAAAGAACAAAGGAAAAATTAAAGGCAAATAATTTGCTAATACACAAGTGAAAAAGAAGTTGCACACATTATTTCAGCTCACATTCTTTTATAAGAATTTAAGTTCCACGGTCACACCTAACTGCAAGAGAAGCTGTAAAATATACCTGGGTGGCCATGTGCAGCTAAAAATCTATTACTATAGAAGGGAGAGAGAATGGATTTGGGGGTTCAACTAGCATTCCAAAGCAATATCCTCTGTCTTCATTTCTAGAGGAGCAGGTATCTTTTTTCTCTTGATTTATAGATATTATCAGATATTAAGGATTTTTTAATCTGCCACTTGTTGTAAATATTTTCCCAGTTTGTTGTATTTTAATTTTACAGGGTTTTTCCCCCTATATAATTTTAAATGTTTATATAAACAAATCCAACAGTATTTTTAAAAATTTCCTTAACTTAGGTATTGTGCATGGAGGTTATTCCTCACAAATAAGCCTATATGTTCTTTTAGTATTTGTATAGATTTTTTTATACTCCAAAATTTAGTCTCTTTGGAATTTGTTTTGATGTAAGGTATGAAGTATTTTTTTTTCTTAAATAGTGAATATTATATTTTTCCTAAGTGGTATTATTTTCCCCAAATAATGATTCTCTTGTCCCAACATCACTATTGAGTCATGAGTCTTTTCTCTACTGAGTTGAAGAGGCATGTTTATATACTAAACTCTCATTGTACTTGGACTTGTTTCTGGACTCTCCCGATCAATAGAATCTTTTCCTTTATCAGTACCATGTAGTTTTAATTATTAAATTACAATAATATAATTTAATACCCTCCTTCACTACTCTTGTTTAAAAAATTATTATTTTTCTCATGCATTCTTTTAAATAAATTTAAGCATCATTTTATCAAGTTTTTTAAAAATTTTATTCTGTCCACATTAACATTGTTTTTAAATTCATATTAATCCTTATGCAATTTATTTTCTGGACCTTTTTTTGGTGAGTTTTATAGCCTGCGAATATCTTTAAGTTTTAAAGATATAATACAAATGAGTGGTGCAACATAATATTTTGCTGTTCATACTATTTTTAAAGCTCATATTTTAAAATATGCTAATAATTTCAAGGAATAGAGAATACCTGTATATGTTGTGCAACAGAATTTCAGATTTTGTTACAGTTTTAGTTGACTATTTCACAGGAGGCTCTCTGGCATCTTTTGCAAGGGGAATGGACAGGAAATGTGTTTTATGTTGATTGTTAAATTGTTTTGTTTGTTAAGCTTCCTTTAAAAGAAGTTGTATAAATGGGAGGGGATTGAGGAAGTCCTAAGGAGTCTAGAAGTTATGAGAGAACAGAAAAGTTTTCATAGGAAGTGTGTTTCTATTTTAGAGTCATAAAATTTCTGAATAGTAGATTTTATTATGTGTGATAAGATAGTATGAACTATTGCCAGTCAAGCTGAGGTAAGTAATCTCTGTAAGCATGAACTCCCATAATATTAATTCAGATCCTCTCTATGTATTCCCCACCCCATTCCATCCTCATTAGATTTCTTAAAGGCACATTTTTGTAGCTGCTAAAACATCCTGTTATAGCATGGGTTCATAAATTGAATAGACAGACATCATATTACAGTAAATGGCAACTACACAGCAAATCACTGCATTTTTACCATTTTAACACTTGATTTTATGAACTCAGATTTATTCAACAATTGTCAGAGCAATGCTCATTAAGAAAATGAAAAACAATATTTCTGAAATACTCTCCTAGATGTAATAGAAAAAGGATTTTAAAAACTTAGACATAATATGGATATCAAACATCCCGCTAGCTTTATTTCAGTGATGAAAACTTTTAAAAGTCTATTTTAGGGTAGCATAAAATAATGGAAAGAGCACAGACTTTTGAGTAACCTGATTTCCAGGTCTAATTCTAACATTTACCAGCTGTATGAAGGGCAAATTACTTAATTTTATTGAGTTTTAGTTTCCTTATCTATAAAATGGGAGTAATCATTAAGTCAGAATTATTTTGACCATTAAATGCATTTACAGTAAGAAGCACTTAAAATATACCCTTGTCATTTAATATACTCAGCAAATGTCACGTCTACTCTTAAAATTATAGGTAATATCATTAAGCCCTTACCACTTTACAATAAGGGAAGTGGGGAAGAGAGGATAGTTACACTGTCATGTAACTAATTAGTGGCAGAGCTGAGACCCAAACGAAAGCCATTCTTCTTAACCTCTGTGACACATACTGGATCACGAGTGTGGCAAAAGGGATACCGTACAGACATGTTAGAGATTCATATCAAAACTTGAAAGTCATTTGGAAGGAAAAATGGAAGAAAGAAAAACATGAGTGAGGATTTCATTAGAAGAAACTTGAAAAAAGCAGTGGTGGGCATTTGGTAGATGTTGATAGAAAAGAGTTCAGAGAAGGGTGACTAATGAGAGATAGTAAAGGAAAATGGAATGTCTGAGTCATCAGTGGGGAGGTTTCCTTTTGGCAACTATACACTTGCCATGAGCCCAGAAAAGTCAGTAGGTTGCTGAAGAAACCGCCCTATCTTTAATATATGAGTCCGAGGAGAATTTTTCCCATTTAATTTGCTTTCTATTATCTTTTTCCTTTCCAACAATTCTGGGTTAAGATATTTCAGATGCTGCTCTGTTATTCTCAGTTGACTCATATCTTAAGCATATTTTCTAGATTAATATAGAGTAGTTTTCAAATCTTTGTTTTTATTAGTTTCCATGACTTGCTTATTTCTTTTTTTTAATGTCAAGATGCTATTCTCCAGTGTAAAATTGGAACTGGAAGAATCGTTGTTTTAAGTCTGGATAATAAATCAGATTAATGTTGAAAAGTTTCATTTATTAGGCATGGTGTCTCACTGCATGAGATCAGCCTTCCCCTAAATTTTTCTACAAATACTACTTTCTCTTTTTTAACCAGAAATATATATATATATATATAAATTTTATTCCTTTTCCCCCCTCCCTTTCTTTCTTAAAGTTCTTTCTCCGTCTTATCTGAGATAAGGTTTCTTCTTAGGTACTAAACTCACAATTTAGTATCTAATATAATTAGTGCCGTAGTAAGAACAGGAAAACTAATAAGGAAACATTAAATTCTGCTGTGTGGAAGACAGAGATTCAGTTAAGTTTCAGAGAAATATCTGAACTGATACTTAAAGGCTTTGTGACAGGAAGGGCTTTCTCGGCATAGAAACAGCCTGAAGAAGGCAAAGAGCACCGCAGATTGTTCAGTGGATTGCAGCCTAAATAGGATCAGACCCTCTAGGACAGGGGTCCTCAAACCCGCGGGCCACATGCAAATACAAATATTGTATTTGTTCCCGTTTTGTTTTTTTACTTCAAAATAAGATATGTGCAGTGTGCATAGGAATTTGTTCATAGTTTTTTTTTAAACTATAGTCCGGCCCTCCAACGGTCTGAGGGACAGTGAACTGGCCCCCTGTTTAAAAAGTTTGAGGACCCCTGCTCTAGGAAGTCTTACTATGACTGCTAGAGACAAATGTGATTCAGTGTGATTGTTTCTAAAAGAGAAGTTGCAGTCCTAACCTGCAGCTAGTGTGCAGCTAGCTTCACTATAATGCTGAGAAGCAATGCTAGTAGCAAGGCTGAAGGCCAATGAGGGGAAAAGCTAAATTATACCCTTGTAACTCTCCACCTTTGAGGAAACCTGCCATGGGGATTTCCACGTGATGGAAATGGCTTTTATTCCGGAGATCACCCCATTTACATATTTATGGCTGTTTTCCCTCAATTTAAAAAAAATTTTTTTTTATTGATTTCAGAGAGGGAGAGATAGAAACATCATTGATGAGAGAAAAATCATTGATTGGCTGCCTCCTGCACCCCCCACACTCGGGATTGAGCCTGCAACTCTGGCATGTGCCCTGACCTGGAATGGAACCCTGACCTCCTAGTTCATAGGTTGACACTCAACTACAGAGCCACACTGGCCGGGCTCCCCTCAATTTTTTATTGTTTTGTTATACAGCTAGACATTGATCCTTGTAGTAATCGGTTGCATTTATTGAATTTGTACCATTTGCCAGCCACTCTTCCATGTTCTTTATGTATTCCATCTCACTCAATAGCTTTCTAATCTCTTTTCTCATAATTTTACTGGTTTTATTGACTTCTTCGTGCGTGTCGAAGATCAGAAAGGTCACACAGCCACCCCCAGCTGGTGGGAGACTGAGAAAGTGCATATTTAGCTTTTTCAGCCTCTATGGTAGAGGTCGCATAAAAGGAACACTTGGGAATGGGTATGTCTGCTACATAAACCCTTTTCTTACTGCCCTACTTTGCTTATTTCTACCCCTTTTCATTTCTTTTCATTGACCCAACTCTTTCTCTCTAAAGAAACAAAAAGATTCTTTAAAGATTAAGATTCTTTACTGTTATATTTGACATATATACTGAAATTTTATGAAAGAATAATTACACCTTAAATTTTTAATTTGATTTGTATCAAATTTTAGCCTTATAAAAGCAGTTCTACAGAGGGAATGTTTACATATGCTTTAGTATAATCTTTTGTTGCTCATTTCCTTTGTTGCTATTTTAAGATATGAATATTATGAATCAGATAGGAGTAGTTGTTTATCTTACCTAAAGTGAAGCTTTTAGTTACATAAGTTGTTCTCCAAATTTATAAAGCAGCAGAGTCATTTGATATAAGCAGTTGGAATAGTTTATTCTTCAATAAATACTTATTAAGTACCTCTTATACTTATGGGTATTGGGACATGTAAGAGTTGATAGGGAATGATATTTGAGAACAGACTGCCTATATTTGTGAAAATTAAAGTAATTATAAGTCTTAATAAACAATATAGATAGGTAGGTGGGTGGGCAGATGGATAGATAGATGAATAGAGACAGAAGATACTTAGTAAAATATTAATGTTATGATTAGTAGTGTTATAATATTGTTATAATATTATGTTGTCAAAAATATGTTAACTTTTTAAAAATTAAGGTTGACAGATTTGCAATGGAATTGGAACAGAGCCGGGATCTGAACAATACCATAGTGCACATTGACATGGATGCTTTCTATGCAGCTGTAGAAATGAGGGACAATCCAGAATTGAAAGATAAACCCATTGCTGTAGGATCATCAAGTATGTTGGTAAGTAGGTAAAGACAAAATGGAAACTTCATAATATATTCAAGTAAGCCTTACTGGTTTATGCAGGGGAAAGACTTTATTGAATTCTACCAGCTTAACTGCGTATTTTTCTGATTGCTTTATGTGTTCAGTTACTAAATCCTTTCAACATCCCTTGAGGTACAAATTATTGTTTCCATTTGACAGATAAGAAAACAAACTTAGAGAGATGTTTAATAACTTCCCTAAAGTTCCAAACCTGGTAAATGGTAGAGTGGCATTGTACTTTCTGTTGCAAATTATATTTTTCTTAAGTAACTGTTCTAGCTTAGAAGAAAAAGGAAAAATGTTATTCTAAAGCAGGGCTTTGCAAGCAATGGCCTGCGCACCAAATCCAGCCTACTGCCTCTTTTGTAAATAAAATTTTACTGGAACACAGTCACACCCATTCATTTATTATTGTTGTTACACTAAAAGAACATAGTTGAGTACTTGCAACAGAGATCATATGAACTGTAAAGCCTAAGTAATTACTATCTAGAAAAGGTTTGCCAACCCATTCTAGAGTAACATATTTCATTAATGTAGTACTGTAATTAAGTCGCTTTTCCCATGATTTGGAATCTTTGCTTTTCTGATTACTATGTTGCTCTTCCTTATTTCCACCCTAACCATAGAAGTTAAAGACCAGAATAACTATATGTAGCTTAAAATGTGTTGGGAATTAATAGTAACTGGAATGGTTGGGTTTTTGTATTAAAAAAAACCCACACATATGTGTGTGGGGGTCAATCGGGGGAAAAGGAGACATATGTAAAACTTCAGACAATTAAAAAAACACACATATGTTTTCCAATGGTTAGAGCATCAGCAAGCACACCGAAGGGTTGCAGGTCCTTGGCCCCCAGATTGGGGTGCATGCGGGAGGCAACCAATTGATGTATCTCTCTCACATCGATGTTTCTCTCTCTCTTTCTCTCTCTCTCTCCCCTCCTTTTTCTCCCTCCCTCCCCCCTTCCTTCCACTCTCTCTAAAAATTAATGGAGCCTGGCTGGAGTGACTCAGTGGTTGAGCATTGACCTATGAACCAGGAGGTCACGGTTTGATTCTTAGTCAGGGCACATGCCCGGGTTGCAGGCTTGGTCCCAGGTGGGGGGCATGCAGAAGATCAATGATTCTCTCTCATCATTGCTGTTTCTAACTCTCTCTCCCTCTCCCTTTCTCTCTGAAATCAATAAATATATATTTTAAAAAATTAATAGAAAAACTATCCTCCTGTGAAGATTAACAAAAAATAAAATAAAATAATATATATATAAATATATATATATATATATATGAGAAACACTTTCTAATGCCTTAGATAGCTATAAACCTAATTCCTACTACGTTATTATTTTATTACAAAACTATAATCTGTTCATTATCTCTGGTCCCATGAGTATGCAGGCAACTAACAGTCCTGGTCCAAAAACTGTTTATTGAAAGGATACTCACCTTTCCCATAAATCAACTAATACTTGAAAAAATATATTTAATTTCATTAATATTATATAATACTATATACTTATGTATATTAAATTATGTATGTATGCATATATGTGTATATATACACCCATGCAAACATACACACATACCATAGTCATGTTAAAGATAACCCCACTGCCCTAACCGGCTTGGCTCAGTGGATAGAGCATCAGCCTGCGGACTCAAGGGTCCCAGGTTCGATTCCAGTCAAGGGCATGTACCTTGGTTGCGGGCACATCCCCAGTAGGGATTGTGCAGGAGGCAGCTGATCGATGTTTCTCTCTCATTGGTGTTTCTAACTCTATCCCTCTCCCTTCCTCTCTGTAAAAAATCAATAAAATATATTAAAAAAAAAAAAGATAACCCCACTGTTAAATTCACAAAATATTTACTTTCCTATAATTTTTATCCTCCTAAAAATTGCTTGTTTTCAAATTCAAAATGATTATCTGTTACATTTAAACAAAGATTACTCCCCGTGTATGTTGACCTAATAGATTTCTCTTCTAATGAAATTTGAAGCATAATTGTTTTTGTCCTGATAAACTCTTAAAAAATATCTATACAGTCATGGTGGTGATGATACACTTTTTATTATTATAATCTGTTACAGTTGGAATTCTTTTTTTAACAAATTGTAGGATTTTTAAAATGTTTAAGTTAGTACTCGTAGTTAGAACTTAGACCCTGTAGCGGTTATTTATTGCTGCATAGTGAACCCTTTCAGTACTTAGTGGGCAACCATTTATTGGCTCATGTTTCTGTAATTTGAGCAGATATGATAGGGATGGCTAATCTCTACTCTACCTGGGGTTGGCTAGAGCTCTGTAGCTGGGGCTGGAAAATCCAGAATGGCTTCACTAACATGCCTGGCACGTCAACTGACTGAGGTGGTGGGAATGGCTTCCAGCCATCCAGCTTTCCCCTCTCTTGGTGCATTTTATTTATTTATTTTACCCCTCACCCAAGGATATGTCTTTTTTATTGATTTTTAGAGAGAAGGGGAAAGAGAGAGAGAGAGAGAGAGAGAGAGAGAGAGAGAGAGAGAGATACAGGGATAGAACCTGCAGCCTAGGTATGTGCCCCAACCCGGGATCAGACCTGCAACCTTTTGGTGTATTGAATGGCGTTCCAATCAACTGAGCCACCAGGCCAGGGCCCATGGTGCATTATTATTTAATATTCTAACCATGTAGGTTGCAGATCCCACAAATGCAAAGGCTGCTGACTTCATAATGCCTAGGCTTCATGACTCATAATTTCACTCCCTCACATTCTTTGAGTCAAAGCATGTCAAAATGCAAGTCACTTGGTATGAGGAACTAGAACCCACCTTTGATAGGAGGAACTGTAAAATTTTGTAGCTATGATTTATAATCTACCACAAACCTAAAAGTTAAAGGAAGTCATATCTAAAATTTGGTTTCTGCTCTACCTTAGGTCTAGTGTTTATATTGATCCCTTTAGACTTATTTATATTTAAAACATTGGTTTGTCTTTTTAGTGCCATCTGCATTTTCTGTTCCAGAACACTGACCAAGGATTAGCGTAGTTTTGAGTACTATCAAGATTTTTTAAATGCCATTTAAAAAGTAATTAATGGGAAGTTGATGTTATTATTGTGAAATAATGATTCCATTTGATAGATTCTGTTTTGCGTTCTTTGACTTTTCACTTAATGTTCCAAAAAAAGATTTAATTTGTGATAAATTTGTATGTAGTGCTATGATTTACCATATTATCAGAGACTGTTGTCAGATATCATCTGTAAGATTTAGTAATGTTCTTTTTACTTTCAGTTTTTATTTCCATCTCCTAGTCAAAATTTTTTCACCAAAAAAGATATTTAAGCCTTAAGAAATAAAATTAACTTTTAAAGTTCTTTTAAGCTTTTATCACTTCATTTTGGAGACTTAATTTGACTAACCATATATTAGACCTTTTGATTTTTGTTCTAGATGAAAAATTTCCAAAATCCCAAATAGATCAAATTCCAAATCTGTACTATTGTGCCATACTATTACTTTCTATATTATTACTTTCATGTAACATCTATACTATTTGTACTATAATATTACTTTACATTTATACTTTACTATTATTACTGGCTAGGCTAGGGTGAGGGGCCGTGGGTGGTTGGCTGGCCGGCCCGGCCTCCTGGTCGAACTGCCGGTTGAACTCCCCATCAAACTCCTGGTCGAGGGGACAAATTGCATATTAGCCTTTTATTATATAGGCTCACCCACTATCATCCAGACTTTGATATATAGTACCATATTATGGGTATGCCTTAAAACCAATGAAGTTTAGTTACTGGAAATGTACGGGAACCTTTTTATTATCACAGTCTTGCTTATTACCTGGTGTCATATTATAAATATGGAGACAGCAGTGGGAGAAGGTCATGATGTCATCATGCTATGATAAAATAAAATAAAAGCTTGATTTGAGACAATGACCTAAAAAAGACATGTCCTTGAGCCCTGGCCTAGTGGCTCAGTTGGTTGGAGCATCATCCTGTACACTAAAAGATTGCAGGTTCACTTTCTAGTCAGGGCACATACCTAGGTTTCAGGTTCAGTCCCCAGTCAGGGTACGTATGGGAAGCAACTGATCTATGTTTCTCTCTCACATCAATCGATCTCTCTCTCTCTTCTCTCCCCCTCTATAAACATATCCTTGGGTGAGGATTAGAAAAAAAGAAATATCCTTGAATTGAAAATGCACATCAGTAATGTGTTTCTTTTGAATGTATCGATCAATATGTTCATTTCGGTTTGTATATTTATTCCCAAGTGGTCCATTTTCTTTCAGAGTACTTCAAATTACCATGCAAGGAGGTTTGGAGTTCGTGCAGCCATGCCAGGATTTATTGCTAAAAGGCTCTGCCCACAACTTATTATAGTGCCTCCAAACTTTGACAAATACCGAGCTGTGAGTAAAGAGGTAAGTCTAATGTCTCACCCCTACTTATGCATAGCCTTCACTGACTTCCTGTCACCTATGAAGTCAAGTCCACATGCCTTCACACATCAGAATTTTGCCTTAGTTTATCCCTTTAGTCTCACCTCCTACCACTTATTCAATCTATATATTAAATAACTGAGCTGTATATGGTATCCAGAATACACCCTTCTATTTCCCAACTCTTTCTTTTTTCACATGTTTTTTAATCTGCTTAGAAAACTCTTATGTCCCCAGAAAACTTTTAATTGCTCTAATAATAACCTAAATTAACTTTAGCTTTTTTTCCCCCTTAATCTGCACTGTACATTTTCTTCTGGAATCACCTGATATTTATAATTTACAAAATCTACTGAAGTCATTAATTTCAACCTCTTTTCTGAATAATTTTTTATCAGTGTTTTTATTATTTTTATTATTTTTTTAATCAGTGTTTTTAAAACAGTAGCAGAATTCACCTATTTTGATTAGCTTTTAATAAGCTTGAAAATCCTTCAAAGACTTTGTAAGAAAGAATTGTTTTAACTCCTACTGTAATTCAGTAAAACTTTGGACAGTGTGTTAATGAGAACAAAATGTTTTTAGTTATCTTTAGTGTAGTTATTTATATAAGTTAGAGAAATCTTTAAATTTGAGTAGGATTTAGATAGTTTATTTGCAGATAATAAATGTTTTTTATGTGTAAATGAACTATAGCATAAATTCACTGATTATAAATACATTAATATTTATAGCTTGGTTTAAAAGTTTAAGGAAAAGCCATTTTTGTTTTATCCAAAAGAATGGGATAGCTTTGACTGTTGTCATAGCCCAGTACTTGATGTTTACTGGCACATTCTATTCTTGTTCTTATATCCTATGTAAAGGAAGTTAGTGAGTACTCAGTGCCTCTAGGGAGTACTTCTCATTCAGAATAATCTTAGTTGGCTGCCAACTACAGACCTTCCAGAATTTCATTTTCACTAGAAAGATTCTATTTGAGTACATCATAAAAATGGTTTCCTCTACAGGAACAGAGCTAATTAGGTACTCTCTGAGCAAAACTTGGCCAAGTTTTATGTCACTATTTTCTAAAATTACCTTTCACTCAGCTGTTCATATTATATTAAGCTAAAAAGCTTTCGTTTTATAAATCAACAAGAAGGGCTTTCTCATAATGCATCAGACAGCTTTTAAATACTAGATGGAACCATAACGTAATTTATTAGCAAGTGTATTATTTTGGCAACCATTTCCTCTAGTTTCAGCTAATACTTCAATGGTTAAAAAAGATTGGTTTCATGTAATAAAACTGTCTTATGTAAAAGGCACTTCTAGAATCATATAGAGATTCTATATGTATGTATAGAATCTCTTACATGTATGTATTTCTTTATGTATGTATTTCTTTTGTCCCAAGATGCAACTCCAGACTATTGTCCATCATTTATTATAGTCACAGACACTACAGATTTTGTGGTCTTTTCCCATTATAAATCCTGATAATTGAGCTTTGTTTTCTTGAATGGATACATGCATTAATGTGTATATTGAGTGGAGTTTTATGTGCATGTTATAATTAATTGAAATAGAACTTTCTAAAGTAACATAGTACCTTTAAATAAGATTATCCTTTTAAAAATATACAAAAACCATCATGAAAGGTGGGGGAGAGGAGGTTTCTATTTTTCCCATTTCTATTTTTGATCAACTTCTTAAAATGTAGTTCCTTAACCGTTTTTTCTACCAGAATGATGTATTGAGATTTATTTGAATCACTTACTATTTCTAGATACAGGTGGCTAAACAGAGATTGTATCAAATAAAGCTATTTCATGGTCTTCTACCTTCATGATCTATTTTAATAAGAAAGAGAATTTGGACAAATGTGCCCTAGCGGTAAATTATTTGTTCCCTAAATCCATGAGCTATTGATTGTAGGATCGTTACTATGGTTGCAAAGTAAGAATATTAATTTTTCTTATCGGCTGTATGTGACAAATTTTGCTGTGGCTGCAAAACTTAAACCATTTTGTTCCTTTTGAAGGTTAAGGAAATACTTGCTGATTATGATCCCAATTTTATGGCCATGAGTCTTGATGAAGCCTACTTGAATATAACAAAGCACTTACAGGAAAGACAAAATTGGCCTGAGGACAAAAGAAAGTATTTCATCAAAACAGGGCACGCTCTAGAAAATGGTAAGCAACTTATCAGAACAAACAAAAAACCCTTTGAATTTGAATTAACCCAGTTAACTTATTAGCATGCATAGGTTATAGGACTAGCTATACATTTAAATGAAAACTCAGAAATAAAATATACCAGTGGGTTTTCTGAGTTAAATGTGTGAAATGTTGCCCTGGCCGGCTAGCTCAGTTAGTTAGAGCATTGTCCCAATACGCCAAGGTTGCAGGTTCCATCTCCAGTCAGGGAACATACAAGAAGCAACCAAATGAATGCATAAATAAGTGGAGCAACAAATCAATATTTCCCCTCTCCCCCTCTCTTTCCCTCTCCCTCTCAAAAATCAATAAGTAAAAATTTAAAAAAGCATGTTTAAGGTGGCCTTTTGTTGTAGTTCCTAAATGGAAAATAGATTTTAAAAAGTTTTGCTTCAAACATATCAAATCATTGGGTGGGGTGTTTTTTTTTCATCATTCCTAAATCAAAAACTCTCCAGCTCCCTTCTTTGCCTTGGACCTACTTTTATTCTTTTATATATGATGAATCAGAAGTTTCATGATCCAAAGCATTCTTTTTAAGAGGACCCTTTATTACCTATCCAAAGTGATACCAAGAAACATGCAGATATTATGCACACTGCTTTCAACCCTCTGTCAAAGGTATGATTATTTCAAATGTCTGAGCTGTCCTGGATTCCTGAACAAAGTTCATCTGATGAAAAGGTAGAAACAGAGAAGGTTTGCTCACAACCCACAGCTACATTCCCTGTGCACAACTCATTGATTGCTTTGAGGGGAGAGGGAAGAGGGGAGAGGGGAGAAGGCATAGGCAGTGGTGGGGAAACCTGTTTGTAATTTTCCCTGAAGCAAAAATGGTGAATTCTTAATGGCATACAATTATAACTCTCACATTGTTTGAGTCTCAAATCTTTGAAGCAAGTTTAATGAGGGCATCAAATCACAACTTCATTACCTTCTTTATAGCTCTAAGGGGTAAGTCTCTAATAAAAACATTAAATAATAAACAAGCATAATTTCTGGATACAGAGGCTTGAAGCAAAACTTTTTTTTCTTTAGTTTAACTTTATTGTTTGGGGAAGTGGCACAAAAAGCCTGATGCCACTTTGCTTCCAATCTCACTTTGTTAGTTCCTTACTTTTCACAAAAGAAGGGGGTGGGGGACATTAAATGGTTATGTCAAAGCATCCCCTCCTATAACAATTACTTTCATATATGTTTTTAAAAAGTTACATTGGGACTAAGGTAAATGTTTTTATTCTCTACTGATGTTCTTTTTATTTATTATTACGTGTCCAAACTCACAATGAGAATGTAAATTTTTAATATCTATTGCTTTTAACATACTTATGTACTTTCCTCTTCATGAGTTTCTTACTCTTAAGCAATTTAAATAGTTCAGTTTGTTTTAGTCATGTATAAATCCCTGTGGGCTGGACTTTTCAGGCATATCTGATTTTACATTATGCCATGGGAGCTGTCAACAGTGAGTTGGAGCCATGCAGGTGATTGATATATCTTCCTCTAAAGTCCAAGACAGTTTTTTGCTGTCTGCCCCTTTCCTAAAAGATGTGGTCTTTGAAAAAGTATTGCTAACTACTATGTGTATATACAAATGAAATAATCATTATGATTTTATGTTTATTCTGCCTTATAAGTCCAAATAGTGAGTGCCAAGGAATATGTGAAACTGAAATACTGTACATTTTTAGCACTTGCCATCCCAATGGGTGCTTTAATCCTAATGTTTCAGATT
The DNA here is from genome assembly GCF_000147115.1 of Myotis lucifugus. Lineage (NCBI taxonomy): Eukaryota > Metazoa > Chordata > Mammalia > Chiroptera > Vespertilionidae > Myotis > Myotis lucifugus. The sequence continues at coordinate 38,643,729 of NW_005871048.1, read as the reverse complement.
AAACCTTAGTTTTATACTCTCATCACCTCAGTTATGGGGATTATACAGATATTTCTTTCAGAAAGCAAATAAGAAACTGCTTCAGCATTTAGTTGCTCATCCAGGCCTCACAGAGAGGTAGACAGACTTAAAGGGTAACTATGCTATTTAGCAGCAGCTCTGACAGTGAACCTGAAGGCAGCATGCGTTGCTTCCTACTGTAGTGTTCTATCAGAGTGACTCCTCTCGGGGCAGGGTGGTAGAGCCATGAGGAAGGTAAGCGTGGCATAAGGAATTCTGCAGAAGGGGCTTGTGAACGTGGCAGGTACCTTACTTGAGCTGAAGTTTTTCTGCTCTCTTTACTTGGACTTCTGCCCATCCAGATGGGGAAAAGAGAGTCTAGGTAAATGCCATTCCAACTGTGCCACAGTCTTACTCCCCTCTGAATTGCTTTGCAATTTAAAACCAGAACATGGGAAATGAAAGGAACAGAAGCACACAAATAACAGCTAATGTAAGTTTGAAAATAAGGCTTATTTTGTGGATGGCCTGGGAATTCAGATTTGGAAAACATCTGTCTGTAACTTAATTCATATATTAGACTTTAAAATTTGAAATGAATCAGGTGTTGTCATATTATTTATATTTTCTTAAGAAATCTTCCTAAAAGGCCAAGTTTATTTTTAAAGCAATATGCATTCATGTGTCTTGAAAATAGAAATTTAATTTTTGCTTCAGCATTTACCTTAATTTGGAAAACATATCTTATAAAATTGTGAAATGGGATTTGAAAGCTCTGTTGTTAATCTTAGTTATTATAAGTATATTTAAACTGCATTTCTCCTCCATTAAGCCTAGAAAGTAAAGTCTTTAATGGATTTGTTCATGAGGACATTTTTAGTACTAGTATAGATTTAAGTATATTTTGCAGTCCACTTTAAAAAATGCAAATTAAATGAGGTAATAACCAGAATATTTTTACTCTACTTTTTAATAATATTAGTTTACAGCCTATCCTATATAATAAAGAGCTAATATGCTAATTAGACCGATGGTAGAACGACCTTCCAGAATGACCTTCCAGAACGACCAGTGGGCTGGGGGGGGCAGGACCACGAGGCAGCCAGGGCTGCGAGGACCCACCCCCTTGCACGAATTTCGTGCATCGGGCCTCTAGTTGATGATAATAAAGGCTTCTTTCCCTTAACCTTGGACAGTTGTTAATCTGATCAAACATTAAGAATTTGAATATTTTCATGGATATACATATGCAGATACATAGACTACAAATAAAAAGTAAAACACCAGAAGTAGTTTCTATTTATTTAAAATATGTCTTTAGTAAAAATGATACTTTATAAACAGGCATGTCAAAATTAAAATCATCATTTGAAGAAAATTCAAATTATGTCAACATTGGAAATGTTTCTTTCATGAATGAAGAAAATTTAAGTTTATTTTTCCTCTAAAAACAAAACTTATTTTTCAGAAATTTATTCTAGATTGCTTAATGTCTTTTGCCCTGATTACTAAATCCTAATTTAAGAAATTTCTTTTTCCCTTTAGAGATGAATAAACAACAACAAAAAAAAACTTTAATTTTTTTAAGAAAAAAGTAGTATGAATCTAAACCTAATTCTGGGTTTCAATTAACTTAGGTATAAAAATCAATGAGTTTTACTTAAGGTATTTTCTTTTAAAATGTATACTATGGAAATGGGAAATATATTCCTTTTAAGAAAACCTTAGAATCATAGTTTTCTTTTTAAAACTGTTGTAAAATATAAATGACATTTCTGATCTTGGTTCTTAGAAACAAAACTAAACTAGATTTATTTTGTATTAAGAAAGAATATAACAAAACCTGATTTATGAAGTATATGCTTCTTAAAATGAAGATGAATTACTGTTTCTATTTATAATTTAGATAAACCACGAAAGGAAGTTAATAAACTGAGTGAGCATGAACGATCCATCTCTCCATTACTTTTTGAAGATAGTCCGCCTGATTTGCAGCCCCCAGGAAATACTTCCCAAGTGAACGTTGAAGAACAAAATAATCCTCAAATACTTCAAAACTCAGTTGTTTTTGGAACATCAGCCGAGGAAGTGGTAAAGGAAATTCGCTTCAGAATTGAGCAAAAAACAACACTGACAGCCAGTGCAGGTACTTAAACAGGATATTGATGGCTACAATAGTTTTAATTTTCAGACTGGCTAATTCAAATGTAATATTAGTAGTTTCTCATTATAAAGTATAGAGTAACATTTTACTTATCCATTTTTTGATTCATTTTCTAACAACCTAACCTATTTAGAATGCCTAGAACCTATAGATAAGTTTGAATTAAGCCAAAAGCCTTTGAGCCCAAAGAAAAAACTATTATAAATCTCATGTAGCTTTCCCGTTTTTAAGTTCAAAATATATTTTAATTATTTTTGGACATAGTACTTTTTTAGTTTTCCCTTAGAAGACTGCAGTTCTTCCAAGGTTACAGTGCAGGAGAGACCCCAGATGACCACAAGGTAGTGGACAGAAGAATCACCAACTCATAACATAACAATCTAGAACCATCCAGTGAAGGGAAAAAGAGCTTTACATAGGTCAGTAGCACATAGGGTAACACCACTTAGCATAGAGACTGATATTTGTCATAAGTGCCCTAAATTATTTTATAAAAACCATCTTATGATGAGGTTAGTCTTTTCTTTCTATGCCAAAACATGAGAATAAGTAATAAAATTTAGGAAGATGTATATAAACAATGAAATGAACTATTTAATGATTTTATATTAGAATATTCCTATTTCAATTTATCTTAGTCATTTAGACTCCTCTATATTATAAAACATCTTTCTTAAAAGTAGTAATTTAGCCCTAGCCAGTTTGGCTCAGTAGATAGAGCGTTGGCCTGTGGGCTGAAGGGTCCCAGGTTCGATTCCTGTCAAGGGCACATGCTCGGGTTTCAGGCTTGATTCCCAGAAGGGGGCGTGCAGAAGGCAGCTGATCAATGATTCTCTCTCATCATTGATGTTCCTATCTCTTTCCCTTCCTCTCTGAAATTAAAAAAAAAAAAAGAATTTACTCTGTAACACAAAAAGAATGCACACATTTCACTATTGTTCTAAATATACTACAACCCAGAATCTTTGATTTTTTTTTAATGTGGATAATGTATACAAAAGACCTTTTTAAAGAATAAACATACATCCAAACTTATATTCTGGATCATTAATAGAAGATAGCCCTGTGTTTCTACCAGTAAGTAAATTAACAATATTTGTTAAACTCAGAAATTACTCTTAGACTTTAAAATACCGTGGAGATTTAAATAGCCCTCATTTCACCCTCACTGGTTTGGCTCTGGATAGAGCGTTGGCCTGCAGATTGAAGGGTCCCAGGTTCGATTTTGGTTAAGGGCACATGCCTGAGTTATGGGCTTGATCCCCAGTAGAGGGTGTGCAAGAGGAAGCCGATCAATGATTCTCTCTAATTGTTCATGTTTCTATCTCTCTATCCCTCGCCCTTCCTCTCCGAAATCAATAAAAAAATTTTTTTAAAAATAAATAAATAGCCCTCATTTCTGCTGTGAAAATAACTAACACAATCCTTTTTTTAAAAAAATCATAGGAAGCCCTGGGGAGATAGATAATTACTGTTATTTTTATTATTTATATATTTACTTATGTACTTAACAAGGCATATAATTATGATTTTTTGCTAATATCTGGGTATTCTCTTTCAAACAGATATGCATTTTTTATTTATTGAATTTATTGGGCTGACATTGGTTAATAAATTATATAGGTTTCAAGTGTACAGTTCTATAATGCATCATCTGTATGTTGTATTGTGTGTTCATCACTCAGTCAAGTCTCTTTCCGTCACCATTCATCTCCCCTTTACTCTCTTCTACCTACCTCTACTGTTGCCTCTGACAATGAGTGTTTTGGTTTGGTTTGGTTTGGTGTTTGCTTAATCCCTTCACCATTTTTTACCCACTATTATGTTTAAAATAGCATTTCACATCATTTCAGATTTTTTGCACTTAACATTATTATTTTTCTATATTGTCATCACATATTTTAAAATCATACATATCAACTTCTTTGAGTCATCAGAGTGTTCTTCTTTTAAGGCATTGCCCCAAACACAATGTTAGCAAAAGTATGCAGTGATAAGAATAAACCAAATGGACAATACCAAATTCTCCCCAAAAGACAAGCTGTGATGGACTTCATCAAGGACTTACCCATTAGAAAGGTGAGATTTTTATATAAAATTTATCATACTCTGAGTTCTGAAGAGATACTATTTAGTAGGATAGTAATTGTTAGCTGAAAGGTTTTAAAACAGTAGGTAACAAGAACTGTACTGGGTGATTGAATTTGGATTTGAAGAAATCTTTCTATTAAACCCTTAAATTGAGGTTTAGGATCTTATTTGCTGGAAAGTTTTAAGAAAGTAATAGATGACAGATTTTTCAGTGTACCCTTGCCAAGGAAAATAAAAATAAAAGGGATACTGGTAAGAGTCCTTTCAGCTGTAACTCATATACAATCTTAGTTCTAAAGTACAGGTTGCTTCCTGATTAGTAAGTATGATACTTGAAAAAGATTTAGAATTTTAATTGTTTTGACAAAAAAACAAATTAAAACACTTTACCATCTTTAAAAAATGGTAAAATGATCCCTTAGGAGTTATAGAAAGGAGACTACATTTTATTTTTAAAGTTTCTAGATTTTTCTGCATATGTATGCTTCGTAAACAATAATTGCATATACTTTTTGATGTGCTAGGACTTGCTTTTCTCACAACATAATGTATATGAGTGAATTTAAATAAAGCATTTCTCAATGCTCAGAAGAAAGGCTATATCAAAATATATAATGTATAATGATTACTGAATAGCTTAGTATATAAGGTGTAGCTATAAAGCAGTATTTTTCAATCTGGTTTTTAAGGTATGAGTAGGTATTCTATAAAAAAGGCTCTAGGGTCAAATAACTATAAAATCTACCACCCTTATGAGTCACAAAGATACTAGTATATTAAAGATTCATAAGTGTTGCAGTGAAAAATTCAACTCAAATTTGTTTATCCCACCATTCCCCAAATTTGTCTGACTACAGAACTCCTTATTTTTTTTAATTATTTAATTTTATTTATTTATTTTTGTTAATCCTCACCCAAGGATATTTTCACATTGATTTTCAGAAAGAGTTAAGGGAGGGGTAGTGACAGAGAGAGACAAACATGGATGTGAGAGAGACACATCGATTGGTTGCCTCCCGCATGCGCCCTGGCCAGGGCTGGGGGGCAAATCTGCAACCAAGGTACGTGCGTGCTCTTGACCGGAATTGAACCTGCAGCCCTTCAGTTGGAGGACTGATGCTCTAGCCACTGAGCCAAATCCACCAGGGCAGAACTCTTTATTTTAATGCTTTTAAAATTTTCATGGAATTTTAAATTTAAGTTTTCCATGGGACACTAGTTTAGGAAATGTGGCCAAAAAGAAATTAAAGCAGTTTTCTTATGAAGATAGTTATATTATTCATGTTTTTTATTGATTATAAAAGGTATAATGAGATTATAATATCAGTTCTTGCTTTAACTTAAAAATGTATTAATAATAAATATTGATTCTCTTCTAGGTTTCTGGAATAGGAAAAGTTACAGAGAAAATGTTAAAGGCCCTAGGAATTATTACTTGCACTGAACTCTACCAACAGAGGGCATTACTTTCTCTTCTTTTTTCTGAAACATCTTGGCGTTATTTCCTTCATATTTCCATGGGTCTAGGTTCAACACACCTGACAAGGTATCTATATGTATATTCATTCTGCTTTCTCTTTTTCTTTCCTTTTTTTACTTTATTTTTATTGTTGACACTATTATAGATGTCCCCATTTTCTCCCCCTTTGTCAACTTCCACCCAGCCCCTGCCCTTCCCTGCCCCCTGGCCATTACCATAACTATTGTCTATGTCTGTGGGATAACAGTTTTAATCATTGAAGTGGAGCCTATAAGGATAACATGTTTTAAAATTATTTTAGGCTGGTTCAATTTAGAATATAATTTTAAAATTAGAGTCCAACGACTGGATGTGGGAGAAAAGGAAAAGACGAATAAAGAATCACTTCTAGGCTGTTGGCTACAGCAATTGGGTAGATGTACAAGAGAATGATAGGTACTTTCTTTTCTGCCTTGTGCTTTGTTTAGAACATAAGAATACTAGAACACTGGTGGTCTATGCCATGTGTAATCATATTAACATCTTATCTGTCTACATTATTTGGGTGATAGTTTTATTTTTAGATTTTAAAAACTCACTGTTTTTCATGATGTATAAATTTGATACATTAAATCCTCTTTTTTGACTTAAAGGAACTCAGTCTTTGAGAAAGCAAATAAAAACTTTTTCTTCTTCATTCAAGGGATGGAGAGAGGAAAAGCATGAGTGTTGAGAGGTAATATTTTGATATTATTGTTCATAATTTATGCTATTTTAAACTAACTTAATTTTTAGGAAAGTATCACTGAAATTTAAAAATCTATTTTCAAACCTCAGAACAATTTTCAGCATGTCACACTCCTGAAGTAAATGTCCCAGTACACTGCCGTATTATCTTCACTTGCTATTCTCTCAATGGAAAAAAAGTACACTGCAGTTATTTATTTTTTATTTTTCCCCTCCCCGCCCCATCCCTGAAGTTATTTTTTTAATGTTGTTTTTTTTTCCTATTCAGTGAAAACCAAGCATTTTAGGATTCCAAATCTTTTTTTTAAAATATATTTTATTGATTTTTTATAGAGAGGAAGGGAGAGGGATAGAGAGTCAGAAACATCGATGAGAGAGAAACATCGATCAACTGCCTCCTGCACACTCCCCACTGGGTATGTGCCCGCAACCAAGGTACATGCCCTTGACCGGAATCGAACCCAGGACCCTTCAGTCCGCAGGCCGACGCTCTATCCACTGAGCCAAACCGGTTAGGGCAGGATTCCAAATCTTAATTTCTAGACTTTACAAGAAAAATTATACTGAAAGGTTATTTGGTAAATTTAAGACGTAACAATGGAAATTCTTCCTAAAACTCTTCAAATATTGGTGAATGAGCAGAGGCATCAAATAATAAGATATTGATGAAAGAGAGCTTAGAGATTATCTGTTTCATTGGTTTACAATACTGTTCAGAAGTCAAATGAAATCTTGATGGAAACCTTATTGTTTGGGGGAATATGTCATTGTTTGAAAAGTCCCTCAATTTTCTCCTCAAAGCACCAAAGTTCCACTGAGACATTTAAGAACCACTGACCTAGTACAGAGTTATATTAATACTAGTTATATTAATGACTGAAAAAAATTGCTTTGAGGCTTAGATTTACATATAAGCAATTAAAGGAAAAGAGGGGAAACAAGCATCCAAGAATGAGATAGTATTGTCCTGTTTAATGAACTGTCACTATCCATTGTGGTTTTAATCATCTTTTAAAAAATTATAGAGAAACCTATCTGGTTTGGCACAGTGGATAGAGCAGCCTGCAGACTGAAGGGTCCTGGGTTTGATTCTGGTCATGGGCACAGGCCCAGGTTGCCGGCTTGATCCCCAATAGGGGGCATGCGTAAGGCAGCCAATTAGTGATTCTCTCTCATCATTGATGTTTCCATTTCTCTCTCCCTTCCTCTCTGAAATCAATAAAAATATATTTTAAAAAATTATAGAGAGAGCAAAAGTATAAAAGTACACTTTTACTGCCCCAGCTGGTGGCTCAGTTGGTTAGAGCGTTCTCCCATACACCAAAAGGTTGTGGATTTGATTCTTGGTCAGGGCACATACCTAAGCTGTGGGTTCCATCCCTGGTCGGGGCATATACAGGAGGCAACCGATAACACTGATCCATGTCCCTCCCCCACCCCTTCTCCCTCTTTCTCCCCCTCCCTCAAATCAAGAAAAACATATCCTTGGGTGAAGATTAAAAATAAAAAGTACACCTTTGCTAATCAGCTTAACTATCTAAATGATCTTCAGTTATTAAGTAGATCTTAAATGCTTTCACTATTTAGATAGTGCTATTAAGATATAATTAAATATCTTAATTCATCTGAAAACTTTATTCTGTACTGCAGGAAATATAACTGAATTATCCTGAATTATATTTTACTTTGTGCACCAAAATCATTCTTGTCTTTCTAGGACATTCAGTGAGATAAGTAAAGCAGAAGAACAGTACAAGTTGTGCCAAGAACTTTGCAGTGAACTTGCTCAAGATCTGCAGAAAGAAGGACTTAAGGTACTTTATTTTAGTGTAGTGTTCTTAGTTTTAAGTTTTTCTAATAATAAAATGCACTTTAATGCAAGAATTAGACTTTGAATACAAAGTGGGAAATGTCAGATAAGAGTATTCTCATCACCAGCAAAGAAATTTAATTCTGACCCTCCGTTGAAGCCTGTGATAAGGTCATTCTGTGAAGAAGCAACTTATAGGGTAGAGTGGTTCCAGTGTAACTCCCGAGGAGTTTATACTGTCTCAGGAATACATTTGAATAAGTTCAAAATCAGAGTTATATTAATATTAGAGAATAAAGCAAAGGGGGAAGGATTTTCCCAGAACTGTATTAACATTATAAATGCCTTTTCAGTCATCTTTAATGTTTTTCTCTTGTAGACAGTGACTTTCTAGAGCAGCCGTGGGCAAACTACGGCCCGCAGGCCGGATCCGGCCCGTTTGAAATGAATAAAACTAAAAAAAAAAAAAAGACCGTACCCTTTTATGTAATGATGTTTACTTTGAATTTATATTAGTTCACACAAACACTCCATCCATGCTTTTGTTCCGGCCCTCCGGTCCAGTTTAAGAACCCATTGTGGCCCTCGAGTCAAAAAGTTTGCCCACCCCTGTTCTAGAGTAAGCATTTTGTTTCAAGGCTCTAATGAAGGTTGTTTAACACATTGAGAACAAAATCTGGAAGGCTTTGAACTTTGTGTTTTATAGTCTTCACTCAAAACAATCTGTATTTACTGTTTTTCCAATACTCTCAAACCAGTTATTCAGAGTTATTACAAAATGTAATGGTGATTACCAGAGGGAAAGAGGAGGTGGTGGGAGGTAGAAAAGGGTAAGGAAGGGATAAATGGTGCGGGAAGGAGACTTGACTTGTAGTGGTGAGTATACAATACAATATACAGATGATGTATTATAGAATTGTACACTGAAACCTATAATTTTATTAACCAATGTTACCACAGTAAATTCAATAAAAAATTTTAAGTATTAAGACATTATCACAAAGCATAGGATAATTAATTGATGAGTATTTTCTTATCATTTTTCTCTGTCATACTTTGATTGTAAAAAGAATTGATTTTTTTCAATATTTAAATAATTTTCTTTTTAATCCTCACCTGAGGATATGTTTTTATTGACTTGAGAGAGAGAGAGAGAGAGAGAGAGAGAGAGAGAGAGAGAAACATCAGTGTGTGAGAGAAACATTGATCAGTTGCCTCCCATACACCCCAACCAGGGATCAAACCTGCAAGCCAGATATGTGCACTGACCAGGAATTGAACCCACAACCTTTTGGTGTATGAGATGATGCTCCAACCAACTGAGCCACCCAGCCAGGGCCATTAAATAAACTTTTAATTTTAGAATCATTTTTAGATTTACAGAAAAATTGCCAAAATACTATAAAGAGTTCCAGTATACCCAGTTTTCCTCATTATTTACTTCTTGTATTGCCAGAATATATTTTTTAAAACTAAGAAACTGACATTAGCACATTGCTATTAACTAAACTGCAGAATTTATTTTTCCATTAATGTTCTCTTCCTGTTCCAGGATTCAGTCCAGGGAACCACATTGCATTTAGTTGTCATGTCTTCTCAGTCTTCTCTAGTCTGTGATAGTTTCTCAGTGTTTCCTTGTTTTACATGACCTTGATTGTCTTGAGAAATAGTGGCCAGATACCCTGCAGAATATCTCCCAACTTGTGTTTGTCAGGTAGTTTTCTTTAGATTAGACCATGGTTATGAGTTATAGAAAGAATATCACAGAGGTAAAATGTCCTCATCACATCCTGTGAGGTACAGTAGTCCCCCCTTAGCTGAGATTTCGCTTTCCACAGTTTCAGTTATCCACAAACTGAAAACATTGAATGGAAAATTCTTGAAATTAATCAAATCTTAAGTTTTACATTGTACATCGTTCTTAGTAGTGTAATGAAATCTCATGCTGTCCTGCTCCAACCTGCCCAGGATGTGAATTATCCCTTTGTCCAGCATGTCCACACTGTATATGCTACCTGCTGGTAATCACTTAATAGGAGTCTTAGTTAGCAGATTGTTTATAAGAGAAAGAGATCACATTCACATAACTTTTATTACAGTGTATTTTAATAATTGTCCTATTTTATTATTAGTTAGTTGTTAATCTCTTACTGTGCCTAATTTATAAATGAAACTTTATCATGAGTATGTATGTATAGGAAAAAACATAGTATATATAGATAGGGTTCAGTGCTATCTGCAGTTTCCGGCATCCACTAGGCGTGTTGGAACATTTACCCGCAGATAAGGGGGAGCTACTGTATTTGATAGCTACATGATGTCATGGGAGATGCTAACCTTCATCCCTTGATTATGGTAGTTCTCCATTGTGAAGTTACTATTTTTCCCTTTCTATTCACTATTCTTTGGAAGTGAGTCAATAAATCTAATCTACTCTCACTACCTCCAGGAGGTAGTAAAATACATGTAACATAAAATTTACTGTTTTGACCATTTTTAAGTGTACATTTCAGTGGCACTAAGAACATTCATACTGCATAGCCATCAGCACTGTCTATCTCCAGAACTCTTTGATTATCCCAAACTCTGTACCCATTTAACATTAATTTTAAAGGGAGTTCTAACATGTAAATTGTTTAGCATAGTATTTGTTGTATACTAGGCACACAATAAGTATGAGCTATCCACAGACCTTTTCACTGAGGCTCTATTAGAAAGACTTTTTTCCTTCCTTTTTAGATACTGAATTGACCTCTAAAAGAGCTTGGTGAAAAAGAAAAATGATTACTTAACTTTGCCCTTTATATAAAAGTCTCTTATAAAAATTCATTTGGAGAGGAAAGTAATAATTATTGGTTAAAATGGGATTTTTTAATTACTTTTGGATTTCAGTTATTCTTTATGACAATTTTATTACTATGTTTTAGAAATAATTGATTATACTTTCATATTATATGTACATATGAGAGCTTTATGAGTTTTTCTAACCTGTAAAATAACTTTTTTTTCTAGAAGTTAGCAAGCCATATGTAATGTATTCTGCTTATTATAGGGTAGAACTGTTACTATTAAGCTGAAGAATGTGAATTTTGAAGTAAAAACTCGTGCATCTACAGTTTCATCTGTTGTGTCTACTGCAGAAGAAATATTTGCTATTGCCAAAGAATTGCTAAGAACAGAAATTGATGCTGATTTTCCACATCCCTTGAGATTAAGACTTATGGGTATGACTTTTCTTGCTTTTCCTTAAATAACTAGACTTTCTTAAAGAATCAACTTTGGAAATATTCTCACCTCCAATTTATTTCTTAAAACTGTTTACGAATTTGTACTTACGCTGCTGCCATTTTTTTTAATGCTTGGAACCTGATGCATATGAAGCTATGATAATTAATTTAATTCCAGTAAGAACCAATAAAAGTTGTCCTTCTCCTTACAAATATTGAAATCCTTGGGGCTAGGCTTTTCAGATTTTAGAAAACATACTGAGTATATTTTGTAATACTCCTTTGAGATCTGAGGAAACACTTCATGTTCAAACACATTAATATTTTTGTAGCAAAACAAAAAATATTCACACTGAGTCATAAAAACTCTAAAGAGTTTATTATAAGCAACCATATGTTGCTTGCAATTTATCTGGGCTTTTTGGATTTCAGAATTACAGATGAGGGACTAAAGCACTATTTAGCCTCCACACGGTAGAAAAAAAATTAAACAAAAACAACAAAGAAACCATGATTCTAAAGTGAATTGGGTAAGAGAATGTTTATGGATAAGCACCCCAAATGCCAACTTAGTATACTACTAAGAGTGGGTCATTAACCATATTTTCATATATGAAAGACAGCAGCTGCCGAGTTCAATTGAATAAAGTATATTAACTAAAAAGAACTAAGAATAGATGTTAATAGCAGCTTTATTCATAATTGCTAAAACTTGGAAGCAACCAAAATGTCCTTTAGTAGTAGGTCAACGGAGACTGTGGTACATCCCTACAATAGAATATATTTAGCCATAAAAAAAACCGAGCTATTTCCCTGGCCGGTGTTGCTAAGTGATTAGAGCATTGGGTTAGACCCACGCACCAAAGGGTCTCGGGTTCGATTTTCAGTCAAGGGCATGAACCTGGGTTTCAGGTTCATCCCACCCCAGTTGGGCACTGTTCAGGTGGCAGCCAATTGATGTGTCTCTCTCACATCGATGTTTCTCTCTTTCTCTCTCTCTCTCTCTCTCCCTCCCTCCCTTCCTCCCTCCCTCCCTCTCTCTCTAAAAAGCAATGGAAAAAATATCCTCAGATAAGGATTAACAAAATAAGAAACAAAAAGAAATGAGCTATCAAACCATGAAAGACATGGAGGAATCTTAAGTGTATGTTATTAACTAAAAGAAGCCAATCTGAAAAGCCTACATACTGTATTATTCCAACCATATAACATTCTGGAAAAGATATGTAGACACTAAAAATATCAGTAGTTATCAAGGGTTGGTGGGAAAGGAGGAATGAACAGGCAGAACACAGAAGATTTTTAGGGCAGTGAAACTATGCTATATGATGCTATGAAGGTAGATACATATCATTATACATTTGTCAAAACCTATAGAATGTGTAACACCCAAAATGAATCCAATATAAACTATGGACTTTGACTGATAATGTTGTGTCAGTATAGGTTCACTGGTTGTAACATATGTACCATTCTGGTGGGGGTTGTTGATATATGTGTATGTGAGTACTACCCCCACATATATACACATAGGAACTCTGTACTTGTTGCTCAGTTTTGCTGTCAAGCTAAAATTGCTCTAAAAACTAAAACCTATTGAAAAAAAGGAGCTAAAGTATCTATGTAGTTGACTCCAACTAGTTACTCGGTATTTATTAAATGGTATCATGTGTTAAGATGTTAATTGAAAGACCCATATAATCATCTAACTCAAATAGATACCTACTAATTAGTAATACCCAGTTTTATAAAGGAAAGTATATATTTCAACTCAAAATGCCAGCTTCGGAAAAACATCCTTTAATTCAGAAAATATACAGTGTTGCTTATTATTTATCTCGGAACAGCCTTTTGTAAATATGTCATAACAGTATTTGCAAAATGTTTTTATGAATTATGAGTGAATTGGCTTTTTAAATTTGAAATTGACTAATTGTGCTTGGTTTAATTTAGGTGTGCGGCTCTCTAGTTTTCCCAATGAAGAAGATAAGAAACACCAACAACGGAGTATTGTTGGTTTCTTACAGGCTGGAAACCAAACCCTGTCAGCCACTGGGTGTATAGAGAAAACTGACAAAGATCAGTTTTTAAAACCTGTAGAAATGTCTCATAAGAAGAGTTTCTTTGATAAAAAACGATCGGAAAGGAAATGGAGTCACCAAGACACATTTAAATGTGAAACTGTGAATGGACAAGGTGTACAGGCATCACAACCATTCCAAGTTTTAAAGAAGATGAGTGAGAATTTAGAAACATCAGAGAGTTCAAGTAACAATCAGATATTTACCTGCCCTGTTTGCTTTAGGGAGCAAGGAAGCATCAGTCTGGAAACCTTTAATAAACATGTAGATGCATGTCTCGGTGGACCTTCGGTGAGTGAAATGTTCTCATGTTCGCATGCTTCCTCTACAGAAGTTAAGAAAGAAAATGTACATCGTTCTTTTTCACTCTGTGAGAAGCAGGATTCTGAAACCCATCAGAAGAATACAGAAATCACTTCAGAAGATTGTGTCGAGTTGGTAGAGACTGTATGTAATCCATCTGAAGCCGAAAGTGTAAATGCTTTAAGTAATGAGCTCAGCAAAGAGGAACGTTCTAGTCTTCCAAGCACATCGTTTAATACTGAACGCTGTCATCAGAATTCTTCTTGTGCTGTTTCATTACAAAATGAAGATTCCGGGTCACTGAGGAGGCAAGAAACCCTCCAGCCTCGTTCATATGAAGTAATAACAGACCAGGCTCTAATTTGTCCTGTTTGTAACCTAGAGCAAAAGACTTCAGATCTTACCCTGTTCAATGTGCATGTGGATATTTGCTTAAATAAAGGCATTATCCAGGAACTGAAAGAGGATAAAGTTAATCCAGTAAATCAGCCCAAAGAAAGCACCAAAAGTACTGGTAAGTTTGCAGTAATATAATTTTAAAGAACTTTATTTTCCAGGAATGTTTTATTAAAATTGAGATCATTATTAAACCTTAAACACATAATATTAAAGTGACAGTTTATTTAGGTGCCTGTTAGTTATCTTATTATAAGTTAGAATGAATTGAAACCATTAGATTTTAAATTTAGGGGAAACTTTGGTTTGGGCTTGATTTAGCACAGAATGAACTCAGAAGTTTAGGGAGCTGAGTGATATAACAAAAAAAGAAATATCCTTCAGAGAACATTTGTCAAGGCACAGCGGTAAATTAACAATAACTTACATAGCCAGAAAGCCTCTTTAACTTGTTCTTTGGTAGTTCTGACTCTGGCCAATTTTCAAAAATAAAATTAAGTGTAACACTAATAAAAGAAATTATGCTATCAAGTTAGTTTCTGGTATGTATAAATATGAACTGTGTAATACTAAGGAATTTTTTATTATCTTTATATCAGTCAGCTCTAACTTTTTACATTTTTATGCAACCCTTTAATTATTTCTTATTATTCACTATGGAATTTTTTCATTTTTCTTCCCTCTAAAGGTAACTCAGGCAGAGTACAGAAGACCATAACAAAAACCAAAAGGTATGGCTAATTTGAGTCTTAATAAAGCTAGCTATAAAAATCATATTTTGAGGTTGAATTTTTAGATGTTAACATTTTCTTTTATATAAAGTACAATTTTAAAAAATCAATTATTTGCAAAATTATTTTTTTAAATCTCTTTCTGCATTTTAATTTATTGTTGTTTTTTAATTCCAGGTCAGGATCGATGACAAAATCCTCAACAGCAAAGAAAATAAAACCAAACAATCCCAGACACACCCTGGATATCTTTTTTAAGTGAACATTGAACATTTAAATTGAAACTTGTTTTTATAATCATTGAGCTATTCCTCATTTTAAGTTTACAGACTCATTTAGTGAATGGCCAATGCAGCAATTTCTCCCCAATATTTCCTGTACATGAATTTGGAATATATACTAATTTACTTCTGTATACCTTTTTGATATCATAAGAATTGCACTTCCTGTTAGAGATATTTTTAAAATGAGAAATTAAGGAATGGGATCAAAAATTGATTTCTGTGTTTATTAAGTTTTATAGTGAATATAAAACCATATATTTGTAAGGGCTCTCAGAGGTTCACAGAAACCCTTTTTAGCATAAGAACTTTTCAGCACTTAACCATTTGTTGGCACTGGTCTGCTATATGTGATCATAGTGTCTTCTACAATTTTGTATATTTGTATTTTAGCTCCTCGTACCTTCAAATACCTCATGAGCATTCATAATATTTATCATGCATTCTATGAAGAATATTAGCTTAACAGAACTAGCATAAGTGGTTCTGTTCCTTTCAGGATAATAGTATCACAGTATTATTTTCTGTGTTAAAAAAATTTTGCTTAAATATGACTATTCATTTGATTTTTTAATTTAAAATTCCTTCTTATGAATAAGCACTTGATCCACTTTAAAAATTTTTGTCTAAGATATAAAGTAATTATTTTCTTATCTAGAACTTTAAATGGCAATTATGTCTGTACTCTACACAAATCTATAAAGAATAAATTGTACATTCACTTTATTTTTATATAACCTTCTAGAGAAAAATGTATAAAAGATGAGTGTGTATTATAATAGCTCATTTATCTTAGTTATATTTATGTCATGTTTTTATTAAAAATATTTCTGAAAAAAGACAGCTTAACAGTAAGTAGTTAACTTAAGTAGTTTCTCCAGATAATTTAGTGCTATCAGTAAGAGTTTTTATCATTAATAAGTATTTAATTGAAACATGAAGATGATGGTCATTTTGTGGCTGTTTTAAAGAAACAAATCTTTTGTTCTCATATCTCTTGTGTTTTTTTCAATTGTAGATAGCACCATATTTGTTTTCTACCTTCCCTCAAATTTATATTTATTGTGTTTTCAACATTAAATACTAAATTATTTTCATTTAGATGATTTATTGAATGTTATTTAGTCATATTTAATAATAATTCAAAATAAAATTTAAAATATGTAGTCGATCTTTTAGCCAATAGAAATGGTTTCCTTCCTTTCCACTCTTTTTCCACCTTAGTGCTTTTATTCTATTTTCTTTGCTAAAAATTCTCTTCACATCCTTTTCTGTTTAATCTAATTCCTCCAACTCATTTTCTTTTCTATTAAATTTTCCTTTGGGGCATTTTTAGAAAATACAGCAAAGCTACAAAGTATAAGCACTTATAATCTTATCTACTTAATAGGGTCAGAATATAAGGAAGGACTTGGGAGAACATATTTGTAGCACAATAACAGAAAAAACTAGTATCCAGAGTATGTAATCCAGAATATATAAATGACTTCAATGAATCAGGAAAAGAAAAAAGACAGCCAATAGAAATTTGGATAAAAGACTTTAAATGGCACTTGACATAAAAAGAAATATAAATAGCCAAGAAACATGCACATATTCTCAGCCATTTTAGTAATAGGGAAATGAAAAGTAAAAACACAAAGAGGTGTCATTACAACCCTACCAGATGCACAAAAATGAAAAAAGGGTTCATTGTTCTGTTCATGATTTGGAGCAACATGAACTCTTACTTTGAAAACAATCACTTTGGAAAACAGTTTGCCTTTCTCAACAACCCAGCAACTGCACTCCTAAATATACACCTTTCCTGGTTATTTTCTTTTTCTTTTTTTAAAATATATTTTCATTGATTTTTAGAGAGAAAGGAAGGAGAGGGAGATAGAAACATCAATGATGAGGGAATCATCGGTCAGCTGCCTCCTGCATGCTCCCTACTGGGGATTGAACCTGCAACCTGGGCATGTGCCCTGACCAGTAATGGAATCGGTGACCACTTGGTTCATGGGTCAACACTCAACCACTGAGCCACACTGGCTGGGCTCCTGGTTATTTTCTATTTTTCCTCCAGATCACACTTTGCCCTTCAGTACCCTGCGTTATGTCCATCAGGGTGTCATGGCAATGGGGAAGCCACTGCAGAAGATTTGAGGGAAGAAGGTGAAGTTGCGTATTTAGTCCTTCATGTACCTTTTTGTTAAGTTCCTTGACCTAAGGTCACAACCTCTTGTAGGTGTCCATCTTCATATTGCATTCTCTGCTCGCTCTCCAGGTTCTGATAATCTGTTTCTCTCCTCACCTCTTCAGCCTAGGAGTGGCAACAGAGCCTTGCTCTTAATAGCCCTGGGGTGCTGCACTACCCTTTATGGTTTCCCCATACCCTGCCCGCACCTATAGAGATGGTCCCTTTCTTAAACTTGTCTCAAATTACAATTTTTTTTTCCTGCCAGAACCCTAGTTAATACATTGCTCTGGGAAAACTATTGAACATATTCCCTAGGAAGCATGTATACTAGTAAGAATGCTCATAGTAGTACTATACTAGTAATAGCCAAGAATTGGAAATAAACCAAATATTCAGCAGTGGTGGGATGGTTACATTCTATCATTGTATATTCCAACAATAGAATTCTACACAGTGGTGAAAAATCAGAATGCGGATGGATATCACAAAGATAATGTGGAGCAAAAGAAGCAAGTAATATAAGGATGCCATCAGCATGATTCCATTTATATAAAATTCAAAACAGTTAAAGCTAGACTATATTGTTTTAAAGATGTATCCATATGAAATCAAAGTATTTTAAAAAGCAAGAGTGTTGTTGTCCCAATGGTTAGAATAATGATTTCCTCTGAGTGAAGGTAGGCGAATGTGATTGGGCAATGGCACCTGGAGCTTCTGGGATGCTGGCAGTGTTCTGTTCCTTGTCTTATGAGGTGATTGTATGGATGTTCATTAAAAAATATTCTTTAAGCTGTACAAATATATTTTATGCACTCTTGTTCATATGTGACCTATATCACAATAAAAAAAAAATGGTAGAAACTGTTTTGCTCATCTGCCTTTTCCTCCATCTCTGCAGGCTACTAACTTCAATAGAGAAAAAAGTACATTTCTCTCTTCTAGGACTTTGCTGAACACAGCAAGAAAGTGCCATCCTATACCAACATTTTGAGTTTTTTCTTCTAATACTTCCCCTAATACTACAGCCTCAATCAGCATTTGGTCTGCCTTCCAAAGGACAGCAGTTGACAATTTGACCTAATACTTTGTCACCATCAAATAAGTCACCAGCCAGTGATATTTGTGTCCCCACTGCCCAAAGTTCTCCCTCAAACACTAAGCCAATTCTGTACATTAGGTTTTGTTACTTGCAGCACCCTACTTTCTGTATGAGTTCAGAATTTCACTTCAGCTGTGAGTTACAAAGGCCCAAATGAGAGCTTTTTTAAAAAAAATCCGTTTTAATTTTCACTTGAAGCCTCCGATTTTCTTGGCCTCACGCAGTCAATTTCAGGTCACAAGATGGGCTTTTCCACATCCAACCCTACATGTGAGTTCCAGGTAGGAGGACAAGAAAGTGAAGATTACAAAAGGGCAACAAATTTGTCCCTCTTTAAGGAGCTTTCCTGGAAACCCCACATAATGTCCACATATCTCAAACTGTCATATTGTAGGGCAACTAATAAGGATTCCCCATATAGGGAACTGGGAAATGGAGTTTTTAGCTGAGTCCATTGCTACCCCAAACTTAATCAGGGTCTGTTAGTAATTCTACCTGTACCATAAAAAAATTCCTATTGAAAACTAGATAAATTATCACATTGGTGAAATTTTAGAAGCATTTCTTAGTAATAATACAAGGGTGCCCTCATTATTTTTTTGGAGGTCCTAGCCAATTTAATAAATAATATGAATGAAAACTGGAAACAAAAATAAAACTTTATTGTCAGTGTGTTTGTCTATATTTTTTTAAAAAAATCTAGATTTAATAAGAGTTCAACAAGGTTATGACTACAAGATCAATATATAAAATGAATAGCATTCCTAGACCATAATAACCAATTAGAAGATATAATAAAAATAATCTCTTACAGGACAACGATCTACAAGATACCTAAATGGCAGGGATCTATCAAGAAATATGCAAGAACTTGGGAACTACAAAATATTACTGAAAGATCAATAGTACATCTGAGGACATGAAATAAGTAACTTCATGATAGGAAGGATGATAAAACTTGTCCCCAAATTTTTCTATAAATTCAGTGAAAATAAAAACAAAATCCCTCATGTTTTTTTCTTGGGAGTTAAGTAGATCCTAAATGTTATATGGAAAAGCAAAAGCTCAAGAATAAGAAGGCAGAAGCACAGGTCCTATTACATACCAAGATTTATTATAAAGCTATAGTAACACAAAATGGGGCACAAAACGTTCTCTTGTATAATTAAGAAATAATCAGTTTTGCTTTGTAATACACAATTGGGTTAGCAGTTCAAGAAAAACTCAAATGATATGGTGAGAACTGGAAACACGATTCCATTTACTAAGCAAACCATAATATTGAACTTGTCCCCCTTACAAATGTGAGTTAATTTATGACAATCTTAGTATCTCATTGTTGCTGTCTACAGAAGGCTCAGGGCGACAGAAGGTAATCCAGAAGCAAATGGTGGTAAACCTCTCTAAATGCAGTCTCTTAAATTTACTATAATTTCAAACTCACACATACATATATATATACCTAGATATACATACATTACACACACACACACACACACACACACACACACACACACAACCTCTGCCAAACTCATGTCTACTATTGAATTCTGCCTACCTTTGTGGGGCCTCTTGAAAACATCCACTACTTTCTATACCTTTTATCAACCCCTTAGCAGTTACCTAATCTCTGGCTTTCCAACTCATTTTTCAATTTTCATCAGTTTCTCTCCCTTCTCTCTCTCTCTTTTTAAACATTTAATCACCTTTATTTATTTACTGTTTGTTTGTTTTTGTTAATCCTCACCCAAGGATATTTTCCATTGACTTTTAGAGAGAATGGAAGAGAGAGGGAAAGACAGAGAGAAACATTGATGTGAGAGAAAACACATGGATTGGTTGCCTTCTGCAGGAACCCTAGCCAGGGCCCGGCCTGGGAGGAGCCTGCAACCAAGGTACATGCCTTTGACCAGAATCAAAAGGGAGAGCAGGCTGATGCTCTATCCACTGAGCCAAACCGGCCAGGGCTCTCTCCCTTCTCTTAGGTCCTGCACCTGCGCATCTGTGTGCACACATACAAAACAGGTGGGGTAGTTCTGGGGTCAAAGCTAGTTTTGTTATGAGGCTCAATTTTTTTTCACTCCTAGGATATGCTACACTTGCAGTGTGCCTGCTGGAGCCATCCCACAGGTGTGAGTGGTTTGGTTTGGTTGTAATCCATTAGACACGCCATGGGATTCCGGGCAGAGGTCCTGGTTGTCCTTCAGTATTCCATTTTCCTTGCATATTATTAGAACTTTAGCTAGGCACATGGTGGCCAAAGTAGATGACTGTGTCTCACCAATTCGTTATTGTATAAACTACCAAGGAAGTGATAATACCCAAGACGAGGAGCCCAGTAAGGTACAGCCGCATTGAAACGGGACACCAAGGCTTACACCTAACGGGAAGGACTTGAGAGTGTCCCTCTAGTCCAAAGGAAGTCCTGGAAGCCCATGCAGAAATGGGTTAGTGCTGAGGTTCCGATCAAAATCGTGCGAAGAATTGCTGGAGAACGAGCGGGCGTTTCCTCAGAACGCTTTCTTCAGGGAAAACCGAACCATGTCACGTGCGCGCCACACCTGCGCGACCTCACACCTGTGCAGCCCGTGGCCGCCCACAGAACCCGGACTCGGATCCGGACTCGGACTCAGACTCGGGCGGACCTCACACCTGTGCAGCCGGTGGCCGCCCACAGAACCCGGACTCGGACCCGGACTCGGACTCGGACTGGGGCGGACCTCACACCTGTGCAGCCAACGGGCCGCCCACAGAACCCGGACTCGGACCCGCACTTGGACTCGGACTCGGGCGGACCTCACACCTGTGCAGCCGGTGGCCGCCCACAGAACCCGGACTCGGACCCGGACCCGGACTCGGACTCGGACTGGGGCGGACCTCACACCTGTGCAGCCAACGGGCCGCCCACAGAACCCGGACTCGGACCCGCACCTTGGACTCGGACTCGGGTGGAACACGCCTGCCCTTCCCCACCGCGCCCTGAGGCCGTCGGACAGGCAGCCCGAGTGGCGCACCCGCGTCTCGGGGTCAGAAGGGGCTGCTGCTCGCCCCGCCGCCACGCGAAAGGCGGTTCGGGAAGCCGTGAGGGGCGCGAACCGGACCCGAAGCGGGAGGAGTGTCCAGAGGAGGCGGCGGCGGGACGCGAGCTCCGTGAGTCCCGGGCCAAGTCTGCACAGTCCTGGCGGGGCCAGGCGGGGGGTGCTGGGGGGCTAAGGGGGCGCTGGCGGGGGCCAGGCTGGGGGGCGGTGCAGGCTGGGGAGCCCCCCAACCTCACCCCCGCCCCGCGGACCCCAGCCTCAGCCTTGTGCTCCCTGCACGTGGGCTCAACCTCGGCATCCACCCCAGCCCCGCTCGGTTCACGTTCCCCAGGTTAGGCCTGTACTGTGAGTGGAAGGAACTGTTCTTCCCACATAAGGAAGAGAATTTTTGTAGAAATGATTAAGCCTTTTTACAAATAAGGGTTTTACGTGCTGTTATCTCATAGCCTGACTCATGCACTGATTTATTGTGTGACTAAGTCAGTCAGTTTTCTGTACTTAAGTTTTTAAAGCAGGGAACGGATCAGCTGTGCTTGGGAATCCATTTGTGTTATAAACTGAGGCGCGTTGAAAGGAACGTGAGGTTAAGAGACAGTTTGGGGGGGGGGTTTGCACTGGAGGGATTATAGCATCGCTGTGTACTTTGAGGTGAATGATTAAATGATTCAAAGAAGAAAGGAGGGAATGTCTAGGAAACTGATATGTGAAATGATTGATGAGAAGGGGTGGGATTCAGAGCCCAGGTGAGATGTGAGAAGCAGAGTAGTTTTTGAGGATGAGCAGGTCAAGGGTAAGATGATTAGGGCAGGGAGCAGGGAACTGAGACTAGGTGCTTCATGGATGTTGGCTTACAGGGTGGTAACAAGAGGAGGGGTGGAAGGAGAGAGGGATCAGGTGATGGAAAGAATGAAGACACTCCCTGGTCTTTGATTGGACTTGGTGGCATTATAAAGAGTCTTTGGTAGATGCTAGGGAAGCTACTCAGCAATACATCTACAAAACCTCTCTTAGGGTCCTTTCTTTTTGGAGATGGTTTATTGTTGATTTCACATTTTTCCAATTCTGACTTTATCCTCCAGTGTTGGGATTGTCCCCTGTGAGCCCTCTCCTCCCCTACGTAACAATCTATATATATAAAAGCCTAAGCAGCCGGCTGACCGTTTGACTGTTCGACCGGTAGCTATGACACGCACTGACCACCAGGGGGCAGACACTCAATGCACAGGCTTGGAAACATGGAACAGACTGATGAATTTCAGAGGGAAGGGGGAGGGAAGAGATCTTATATGCATACTAGAGGCCTGGTGCACAAATTCATGCACTGGTGGGGTCCCTCGGCCTGGCCTGTGGGGATTGGGCCGAAACTGGCAGTCCGACATCCCCTGAGGGGTTCTGGATTGCAAGAGGATGCAGGCCAGGCTGAGGGACCCCACCTGTGCACGGACTCTAGTTGGTTAATAAAATTATACAGGTTTCAGGTATACAGTTTTACAATACATCTGTATATTGTATTGTATGTTTATAATCCCAAGTCAAGTCTCCTTCCATCACCATTTATCTCCCCTTTATCTTCTACCTCCCCCCACTTCCCCTTTTCCTTTGGCAATCACCATGCCATTGTCTGTGTCCATGAGTTTTTCTTTGCTTAATCCCTTCACCCTTCTCACCCAGTCCCCATTCCCCTCCCCTCTGACGGCTGTCAATCTGTTCTCTATATTCAGGAGTCTGTCTCCACTTTGTGAATTTATTTTGTTAATTAGATTCCACATATAAGATTCCACATATAAGTGAGATCATATGGTATTTGTCTTTCTCTGACTGGCATATTTCACTTAGCATAGTACTCTTCAGGTCCATCCATGCTGTCACAAAAGGCAAAATTGCTTTCTTTCTTTTTTTTTAATGGCCCAGTAATATTCCATTGTGTAAATGTACCACAGCTTTTTTTCATCCAGTCATCTACTGATGGACACTTGGGCTACTTCCATATCTTTGCTATTGTAAATAACGCAGCAGTGAACATAGGAGTGCATATATTCTTTTGAATTAGGGTTTTGGGATGTGCTGCATTTTAAAGTTTTGTTTTGGCAGCCTGGCATCTGCGCGGGGTTCTGCAGACAACAATTTTATCTCTGTACGGAGCATTTGGGCTTCCCCCTGTCTAATCTTGTATAAACATTTTACAAACAACGTCCCCTGGGAAGTCCTTGGCCACCGTCCAGCCTCCTAGAGCCAGATACTACATTGCTGACTTCAGGGTGGTCCTTGGGAATCGTTATTTGTTGGGACCAGGGATATTTTTAAGCGTGTGAAAACACTTGTAGAGCGAGGAGAAAGCAGCATCTTAGCACTACAGCTTTATAAAACACTGAGGCAAAGTTCCCGTGTTCAGAATGGCAGAATGAGAAAGGCTCAAGGCTGTTGTTCCAAGTTTTTAGAGTTAAAAGGTTTACCAAATGAGGTTTGCTTTTTCTTCATCCTCTTTAAATGCCCCCAGTCATGCTTGCTTGCTTGCTTTCAGTATTGCCAAATGAGAGAAGCCTCCAGAGTGCTGCTAAAAGCAATAATTTGGATCTTATGGAGAAGCTGTTTGAAAAGAAGGTTAACAATGCTGTGAACAACGTGAGTAGAATTCACTAACGTGACAGTGACTACTCTCAGGGTGGCTTGGGTTTACACAGGTCAACTGAAATATAATAAAAATAAAAATGATGGTGCTGGATGAAATAAGGGAGATCTCTGTTGTTGGTAATTCCAGAGTGTTTATGCTAAAGGTGAAATCAGCACTGGAATAGGCTCTGGGAGTTCCAATTTGTCTTAAAGAGGGGAAGTGCACGTGGTCTTCATGCACATCTGTGCAGTCTGTGGGTGGGCAGTAAAGCCAACTGTCGAGGTTATGGGCCTGGGCTCGGTCCTCGATGATAGCCTGTGGATGACTTTGGCCTCACACATTCTGGGAAGGCAGAACTTTTTTTGCTACATCTCTGGGTTGTTTTCTCCCCAGTTATGTCTTGTGTGTTCGGTTCTTCCACATTTAAAATCTAAAGGCAGCATGGGTTTTCATTCTACTGCTTTTGAAATATAGTGCATGTTGGGCAATGGAGCCCTTTCTGAAACCTGGCTCTTAGTTGTTCTTCGAGTGGTTGGGTTTGGGGGAGAAGCTCACTGCCAGAATAGAAACTTCCTACTGCTTGGTTTTGTGGGGATTCCCTGATAGGCCCTCAAAGTAAGGTTTGTTAAAGTGAACTGGTTGGGGGCTGTGTCAATTGCTTAGGACAATTTGTGGAGTGGTGCAGGTTAGGGATGTCGGAGGTGAATTTAATGTTAAATGAAACAGAAGTTCCAAGGCATTCAGAGGGTTCTAGCAAATGTTCCCATGTCAATATGATTTTGTAAAATATAAAGACGTGAGAAATTTTAACTACCATCGGTTAAGTTTTCTGACTCTGGCATCAAATGGGGCTTCCTAAAGAGTGTAAAGTTCAGGTTCCACAAAACCTGGATCTGCCCCAGGCAGTGAGATCATAGAAACTGAAGTCTTGCATCATATGCAGGGGAAGGATATTTAGCAGTTATTCACGTGTGTATGTGAGGGGATATGTGTTTATGTGTATATTATGTACATGTGTGGGTGTCTGATGTGTTACAGGTGTATATATATATATATATTCATTGCCTATATACCTCCTAGAAGAGCAAAAGTTTGCAGCATAACAATTTTAGTAACAAAAAAAAAAGAAAGAAAAAAGGAAAGGAATGAAGGAAAAAAGGAGAGAAAAAAAAAAGCAAGGATCTTTGAAACTGTTTAGGTTAATTGTTGAATAAGTAAAGCAGTAAGAATTTTTTACTGTAATCATTTTTCCAAGTAGCAGGAAATAGATTCTTCAATATAATTTTATAACCATTTCAGTTTTTTTTACATATAACTTCCTGATATTTTAAACCATATTTTTTATATTAAAGTATTTGGAGAAATACTCCTGGTGAATTGTATTATTCCTTATAATGACATCTCTATTAGTCCTGTTTATGGTAAATTGTTGACATGGTTACTTGTAATGTTCCTTAAAAATCTGAGATGATAGAGATGAAAAACTGTAGGTGGTTTTATTGAATTATCTTGGATGTTGTTTTGACTTGCATTTTTATTCACAAATAAAGTTAAGGGGTTGTATAAGACCAAATTTGACATACTTCAACATAGCTCTAGATTTCGGGCAATGTCAAGATAAGTAATGTTTTGTCTAACTTAGTTTATCACCAGTTTAGCTACCAAGGAAATCAGATGTTTAATTTAAACAGTTCTCATATTTTTGCAATAAATTTTTTTTATATGAAACAAAGGATAGTAAATCAATGCCCAGGCACCTTCTTTGGAAGCAAAAACAGTGTCTAGAATATGGGGAATCTGAGACAAGTTTTATTTGCAAGCAAAGCATCCGTTGTTTGAAATACATTGAGCTGTCTCTAGACATCTCAGGCACACCATAGTGGCTTTCCTTCGAAGCAAAAGATATTTATAGCTTTCTTTGTTTTTATTCTCACCCGAGGATATTTTTCCCGTTGATTTTTATAGAGAGTGAGAAGAAGAGAGGGAGACAGAGAAAAACACCAATATGAGAGAGACACATCGATTGGTTGCCTCCGGAATGCCCCCCAGAGCCTGCAACCGAGATCCGTGCCCTTGACCAGAATCGAACCCAGAATCCTTTGGTCTATAGGCCAACACTCTATCCACTGAGCCAAGCCAGCTAGGACCATAGCTTCCTTTCTCTGTGCCTATTTATTTCTCCTCTCTTCCCCATTCCCTCCCTTTCAGAAGAATTTGTTTGCTTCATGAAATTTACAGTCTAAAAAATCACAGAAGAAAGAACACATATGTATATATTGAAAATCTAGGAAAAATTTTTGTTATACATTATCAATATATTCTAACCAGAAAACATTTACCATTTTTAATGATTGCATATGGGGAAAATACAACTTCTACTCTAATTTGAAATTCATTCTATTGTTACTTGCAGTGATAAGTTATGCAATGGATTTCAGCGTGGGGCATATCCTCCAGTGGACTGCCAAATTCTCTGGTATTTCTGATAATAGATGAAGGCAAGAGTATGCTAGATACAATTCTCACTACTTTCAAAGACAGAAACGAGTAGATAAGTCATAAAAGTACAAGCCCCTGATAGAAAATTATGGTCATTCTAGAAACAGGAATCTTAAACAGGCTAAATAAAAATCGGATTACTGAAAACACAATTATGTTTCCTCAGATGAACCGCACAGCCCTGCATTTTGCAGTGGGGGCAGATCATTTATCTGCGGTGGATTTCTTGCTTAATCGCAAGGCCAGGGTGGATGTTGCTGATAAGGTAAGCTCATCTTCCTTTGGTAGAATGAACTGGAGCGGAACGAATGTGTGGGGAAATCTGCTCACTTCAGTTATCTTTTCTTCACATATGCACAAAATGTTTCCATTGGCAGTACTCATTTTGGAAAGGTCTCTTTGAGAATATATGTATTATGTGCTCTGTATTTGGCGACAAAATTGCTTATCCATTGCCTTTAGGACTTAGGCTATTATTTATTTTCCCATATTCACATTATGGCTAGTAGCATGCATTTGTAAAAATAAAATGGTTGCTCAGAGTATAATTTGGGACATGGAAGATAGAAGCTAACTGGCCTCAGGGACATTAAATCTCGACTTTGCCCTGTGAACTCTGATAAAGAAATAAGGGTTGTGCTTACTTCGGCAGCACATATACTAAAATTGGAACGATACAGAAAAGCTTAGCATGGCCCCTGCGCAAAGATGACACGCAAATTCGTGAAGCGTTCCATATAAAAAAGAAAGAAGGCTTAATAAACATATAGTATGTACTAGGTATCAGTCTTAGGATTTGAATATTTAGTCCCTCAAACTTGTAGGAAAAGTAATACTATAATAATCAATTTACAGATGTGGAGTCTGAGAAAGATTAAATAGCTTGCCCCCCAAAATTACATCTAAGAAGGGGTGGAGGCAGGATTTGGACCTGGCTTAACTGATTCCAGAGACCATACCATTACCCACAAATCAGCCAATGTGTCTGCTCAGATATGAAAACCATCGTGAGGATTTTCCACCCACTTTTCCCAACTTTATCTAGTACTTTACTGTGGTACAAGGAGCCCATTTGGGCTGGAGAAATCCAACATCATGTTTATCATCTCCAGTTGCAAAAAGAGATGATAGCCTTGGTTTTTAGATAATCCAGTGGACCATGGTTTTGAAGTTAAACTGTTCAGAAGATTCCCACAGAGCTAGTCTATTTTCTCTCTGAAATGACTCTTTGGAGGGTAAGGCTCAGCGTTGCTCTACCTTCATGTCTTACAGAACTTGGGTTTAGTATGTTCTTAGTAAGTCTTTGGAAGGTAAATGAATGAGGTCCGTTCAAACCAATTGATCATTTTGTTGGTTTTGTTGGCAATCATAGATGTGGTCTAGACAGATAATGATGAGAATTTCTCCTTGTTTCACCAGTAGGGTACATCCCTCTCTATTTTATTGCTCTGGTATTGTTGGGCAAGTGGATTGGTCAGTAACAGAAGCAGAATGAAGAACGATACAGAGGGACACCAGAAGCACTCCAACATTGTGAGTGTATAAGTTGTGTTATGGTAATGGTACTTAAGGAACATGTATTTTAGGTCTGGAAATTGTTGTTTATTTTTCAGTGTTAGTTAGCCTGCAAAAGATACTTTGGTCATAGACCTGATTGCGAAGAATCTATTCTTCTTTTGACATTGAAATCCTGGTACAATAACTTTTTTATTTTATTTTAATTCTTTTTTAATTGATTTTTTAGAGAGGGGAAGAGAGACAGAGAGGCAGAGACAGAGACAGAATGAGAGAGAGAGAGAGAGGAGAGAGAGAAAAACACGGATTTGTTGTTCCACTTATTTATGCATTCATTATAATTCATTCTTGTATGTTCCCTGACCGGGTATTAAACCCACAACCTGGGACGATGCTGAACCAACTGAGCTCCCTGGCCAGGGCCTTTACTTTAATTCTTATATTAATAGACCATACAATTAAGTTTGGGTGTGTGTGTGTGTTTTGGCATACAGTGCTATGAATTTTAACACATGTTCATAGATTCATGTAGCCACCACCCCAATCAAAATACTAAACATTTGCATCATGCTGCTGTTTGTACTCAACCCCCCTCCCCCAACCCTGGCAACCACTTATTTCTTCTCCATCTCTATAGTTTTGCCTTTTTGAGAATGCCATGTAAACGATATTGTATAGTATATATAACCTTTGACACTGGCTTCTTTCACTCAGCAAAATGGCTCTGTTGTATGTGTCAATAATTCTGCCCTTTTATTGCTGAATAGTATTCCACCGTATGGCTGTAACACCGTTTGTTTATCCATTTACCAGTTGAAGGACATTAGAGTTGTTTACAATTTTTTACCATTCCTTGATTTATTTATTTTATTTTACATTATTTTATTTTATTGTTGACAGTATTACAGATGTCTCCCATTTTCTCCCTTTTTTGTCCCCCTCCACCCAACCCTTCCCCACCCCAGGTTTTCCATGCTATTGTCTGTGTCCATGGGTTATGCATATATGTTCTTTGGTTAATCTCTTCCTGACCGTTCCCCCGCAACCTCCCACCCCACTGAAGTCTGTTATTCTGTGTTTCCGGGGGAAGAGGAGGGGGTTGTTTGTGTTAGAAAATATTTTATTAATTTTAGAGAGGGAGAGATAGAAATATCAATGATGAGAGAGAATCATTCCCGTCCCACACTGGGGATCGAGCCCACAACCTGGGCATGTGCCCTGACCGGGAATCAAACCATGACCTCCTGGTTCATAGGTCAGTGCTCTACCACTGAGCCACGCTGACCGGATGTCCAGTTTTTAATTGTTACAAATAAACCTTCTAAAAACATCCATGTATAGGCATTTATATAAGCACTAGAGGCCCAGTGCATGAAGTTTGTGCACTCGGGTGGGGGGGTGTCCCTCAGCCTGACCTGCGCCCTCTAACAGTCCGGGACCCCTCGGGGGATGTCTGGGAGCCCTCGCTCCTTACCACCCACCTGCTTGCTGCTCCTTACCACTTGGCTCATTGCTCCTTAGCACTGCCGGAGGCAGGAGATGCTCCCACCACTGCCGCTGCACTAGCCAACCGTGAGCCCGGTTTCTGGCTGAGCAGTGCTCAGCATTGAGCATCTGCCCCCTGGTGGTCAGTGCGCATCATAGCGACCAGCTATTCTGCCGTTTGGTTGATTTGCATATTAGCCTTTTATTATATAGGATAAGTTTTCATTTCTTAGGTGTAAATACCTAGGAGTGAGATTACTGGGTCATATAGTAAGTGATGTACAAGAAGCTTCCAGACAGTTTTCTAGAGTGGCTGTTCCATTTTCATTCCCACCAGCCATATAGCAGAGTTCCAATTGTTTCACATCTTCATCAGAACTTGATATTGTCATTGCTTAATTTTAGCCATTCTGATAGGTTTGTATTGGCTTCTCATTGTGGTTTTAATTTGCATTTCTTTAATGGGAGGTTGTGTCTTTTCTTGTGTTATTTACCCTTCATATATCTTTTTTGGTGATATATCTATTCAAATCTTTTGAATTTTTTAAAAAAAATTGGTTGTTTGTTTTCTTATTTTTGATTTTGAGAGTTATGTATTATAGATACAAATATTTAGTCAGACAGGTGATTTGCAAATATTTTCTCATATTCTGTAGCTTTTTCCTGTTTTTTCAGACCAAAAGTTTTAAATTTTGATGAAGTGCAATTTACTTATATATTTTTATATAGTTTTAAAAATTGATTTTAGAAAGAGAGGGAGAGGGAGAGAGAGATAGAAACATCAGCTGCCTCCTGCATGCCCCCTACTTGGGTATCAAACCAGTAACCTCTTGGTGCATGGGGCGACACTCAACCAACTGAGCCACAGCAGCCGGATACTTATCCTAGATAATAAAAGCCTAATATGCAAATTGACCAAAGGGTGGAACGACCGGTGGAACGACCAGTTGCTATGATGCGCACTGACCACCAGGGGGCAGATGCTCAACGCAGGAGCTGACCCCAGCCCACAGGCCCCAGGCTGGCCAAGGCAGGTGCTAGCAGGGACCCCCCCCGATTGCCCCGCCGGTCACCCTGCAGAGGGAGGTGAATGGTGGTGGTGGTGGAGCGGGGCCCGTGAGTGGGCGGTGCCAGGCTGGCCAAGGCAGGTGCCAGCAGGGGCCCTTGATCGCCCCACCAGTCACCCCACAGATTGGCCCTGATCACTGGCCAGGCCTAAGGACCCTACCCGTGCACGAATTTCTGGATCTGTTTCACCTGTACAACATTCAGGGGCCAGTCTGAGACTTGGGCAGTGGTCTAGCTGTTCTCCAAGCTTTTGTCAAGCTGTTTAGGTTCAGGTCCATGTACAGGTCAGGGGTGAGGCCAGGGATACATACACAACTTTATGGGATTGCTTTCTTGAGCTTCACTTCTCCAAGACCATCTCCCCTTATTTTCCAGCTTCAGGGCCCCTCTTCCCCCTTTTCCTGGTCCTCTGACTAGAGAGTTAAGGGTGTGGTCTCCCAGCTCCACTATGTATTTCTCACAGTTGGGTCTGCCTCCAGGACTAAGAGAAGAAAAGAAGTAACATGAGTTCCCACTCCCACTCCTGCCCCCTCTCTGACCACAATTTTTCTGGTCAGAGAGAAGGATTCCCACTGTCAGAGTTTTAGGTGCTTGCCCAATCACTGCTGCTACCCCTCCTACCACAGGGTTACAGCTTTGGGAGTGAGGCTTGCCTGGGGCAGGGCCAGAAGAGAAAAAAGAAACAGGATTTCCTTTCCCTTTTCTGTCCTATAGAGTCCCCCTTCTGCTCCTTAGACCAGAGAGGGCTTCTCTTGGAGCTTTTTCTGTCCCTGCCCAGGGTGTAGTTCCGTGATTTGCACTTCCATGAGTCTAAGTGGGAAGGTATGAAAGGAAAAAACAAACAAAAAAATCAGCAAACCCTAATTGTTTATAGTTTGGGTTCTGGTTTTCTTCCCCAATCTACCTGTTACCATTTACTTTTCAGATTTCTCAAATAGCTTCTCCATGCATTCTGTCCAGAGATTCTAGTCACATTTGGTGAGAAAGACAGGGTCCTGGTTCCCCATCTTAACTAGGACCGAAAACCCACATCTTTAATCCTATATAATAAAAGCCTAATATGCTAAGTGTCTGGTCATCTGGTTGGTTATTCAACCAATCAAGGTGTAATATGCTAATGGTATGCTAAGGCCACTCAAGTGCTCGCTATGATGTGCACTGACCACCGGGGGGCAGACGCTCCAACCAGTAGGTTAGCTTGCTGCTGAGGTCCGGCCAATCCCTGGCTCGCCAACCTCTCGCATCCCTCCCTGGCCCCGATCATGCACCAGTGAGTCCCTCGGCCTGGCCTGTGCCCTCTCACAATCTGGGCTGAGGGACTTCCCCCCACCACCCCCCCCCAGTGCATGAATTTCATGCACCGGGCCTCTAGTATGCTATAAAAGCAAATAGAATTGTACAATAAATACCTATGTATTCATTGCGTAGGTGGAATAGCATTTTTCTTTTAAACACCTTGTTTCTAATATATTAAATATACTACTGGTTTATGTCAGAGTATAAGTCAATTATTCACAAAATATTTTACCAACTTATTCTATTTGAGGCTTTTCCCATTTGGAAGCTTCTTGTAATTTGCTTTATGAGACTGAAGTGCTGTCAGGTAAAAGGTATAGTAATTTATGATGTGTCACTATACTCTGCCTCAACAGGTTCACTAAGTTAAATATTCCTATAACTAATTTAATTACAGTGGCATTAGTATATAACTAATAAGATGATTTTTATAATTCAAGCAATGCCATGTTTGGTCAAACCTGGCAGCTTCTTTATTCAGTTGAGAATCCCTGACTTTGACTTGGCAAATCTGTTTTGTAAGTTCTATCACCTAGTTGCAAAGAGTCAATAATGGAAGCTCTTCACCATCAGTATTTACTCAGTGCTAGTTGTGGGTAAGTCTCAATGCCAACTTCTGGGGATTCAACTAGATACAAGTTCTTGCTTCTCAAAGTGTGGTCCTGGACCAGAAGCACTGGTATCACCTGGGAGCTTCTTAGAAATGCAGACTCTCAGGCCCACCCCTTACCTTTTGAATTAGAATCTGTGACTTAGCAGGATCCCCAGGTGATTGTGTCTGGGAGGACTGGCATGAGATACAGTCCCTGCTTTGAAGGGCCTGTAACCTCCTGGGGGAGCAAGGACCAGGACTGTCACATGTGTACCATTTGAGGCACTGCATGACAAGGATCAGATGCATAGCCCACATGCTGAGGACTCCAGGTTCAACGTGGGTAGCATTCCAGAGTCTTGGGAAGAGGCAGAATAGGTAAAAGGAAGCTCTTCTTCCAGATGTGAGCAAAGGATGCCGGGTGGAGGGCACATGATGCTCAGAGAATAATGACCATCATCTGCTCTCAGAGCTTCTTATTTCTGGGAAACTCCTCAAGAGCAAATGTTCCCAGCGGAAGTTGTTGACCTTCTCACCTATGACCAGACTGGTGATGAGGACAGGTTGTTAGTGGTGGTGGCATTTCATACTGTACGGAGCATCGTGTACTGACACGGTAATCCATGACACGTGCTCATAAACTGCCTCAGGCATGTCAGTTTGATAGTACAAGACTTAGTTTTATGACGGTCCTCGTGGGGGGAATTGACATCTGTGAGTGGTGATTCTTTGCCTCTGAGGAACAATGGTTCCACTCCGAATTTATGGCTTCTGAGACTCAAGTTGTTTGCAGCTTGAATTCCTGGCTTTTGGATTTTATGGTCAGTGTTTGAAATCTTTAAGTGTTGGTGGATTGAAAATTAGGAGTGACCTCTTAGGGAAATTTTGAGCTCCTATCAAAATGTGATTTATCCTCTATCCCAAATATTTCTGACCTCTTTTTTTGACCATATGTGAAACTGGACTTAGTGCTATTGGATATAAAGCATTAATTGTAAATTAATGGGAGGAACTGTGTTTAGGGCACATTTCCTGAAGAACCTCAACTAGTTATTGTACATTGTTGAACTTTGAGGAAAAGAGTACA
Organism: Myotis lucifugus; assembly: GCF_000147115.1. Classification (NCBI taxonomy): domain Eukaryota; kingdom Metazoa; phylum Chordata; class Mammalia; order Chiroptera; family Vespertilionidae; genus Myotis; species Myotis lucifugus. The sequence continues at coordinate 38,609,967 of NW_005871048.1, read as the reverse complement.
GAAATTGGTAAACATTTTCTTTATACTGGAATTATAAATATTTAAATAGACTATGTGGGCCTAACTCCATAATACACATCAGCAACAATGTAATATTTTTTATCCAAATGTTTTAAATTTAGTTTGTTGAATACATAGATGTGGAACCTGCAGATATGGAGGACCAACTGTATATACATACACACATATGAGTTTTTCTGGTAATTGCTTGTTTTATAAAAATGGGATTATGTTATATTTTATCTGCATCTTATTTTTTACATTTTAACAGCTACCTCATGGAAAGCACTCCAAGTCAATTGTTATAGCTCTAATTCACGATTTTTATTTTTTATTTATTTATTTATTTATTTTTTTAAACATATTTTTATTGATTTTTTACAGAGAGGAAGAGAGAGGGATAGAGAGTTATGGAGGACCAACTGTATATACATACACACATATGAGTTTTTCTCCTACTGGGGGTGTGCCCGCAACCAACGTACATGCCCTTGACCGGAATCGAACCCGGGACCTTTCAGTCCGCAGGCCCATGGAAAGCACTCCAAGTCAATTGTTATAGCTCTAATTCACGATTTTTAATGGCTGCATGATGTGTTCCCTAATTTGTTCAACATTCCTATATTGATAGACATTTGCCTTGCTCCCAATTTTAAGGGTTAAAATTAATATCCTTGTTGATATAACATTAAGTCTTAAAACTTATTTTCATGGGATAGATTCCCAGGAGTGGGATTGCTGGTTGTATTTAAAATTTTAATAGAGATTGACAGATTGCTTAAATATAATGGCTTCATTTTCCACTGATAACTTTTTTGGTACACTTTTCAATTGGTTTAATTTCCTTTTTCTTGTTGATTTGCAAGAGTGCTTATATATTAGAGAAAGTAACCATTTATCTTTATTAAGAAACATTTAGAGAATCAATCCTTTGTTATGGACTTTGTTTATCAACAGTCTTTCCTTTTATAACTTCTGGATTAAGATATTGTGCATTGCAGTCTAGATTTTCTTCTAAGGTATTTATTGTTTGTGTGCTTTTGTGTGTTTGTGATAAGATATAGGACTTAATTTTATTTTCTTCCAGATAGAGAACCACTTGTGCCTGCACCATTTATTTGTTTTCCCCATAGAAACGAAATATCATCTTTGCTGTATATGAAATTCTCTCCCTGTTTCTTACTTTTCAACAGTTGACTATTAACTTGTCTTTTGGTGACTTCACATGTGTTCTTTTCTTCTCTCTTCTTGGGAAAGCATGGCTTGACAGTAATTCACCTTGCAGCCTGGTCTGGAGGCCTCGAGATCATGCTCATGCTGGTTAGAGCTGGAGCAGACCAGAAAGCCACGAATCGGGTCGGTATGTGGGTCACTCCTGGACATAAGCTCTCACCTCACAGTGCAGGAAGGGGAGGTCTTGAGATCACTATGTGATTACCTCCTCTCACCTGGCTGTCCTCAGGATGGAATGAATGCCCTTCACTTCGCAGCTCAGAGCAATAATGTGCGCATTTTGGAGTACCTCATTCAAGATCTGCACCTGAAGGACCTGGACCAGCCTGATGAGGTACACTTGCTATGGTAGGACAGGTCTCCCATACACCCCTATCAACTTCCCCTTTCTTTCTGCCCCTGCTGGAATGCCCGTGCAGCCAGCACAAACCTGCAGCCAGCTCTTCCATTGCCCTGGCAGAACCATGGAGCAGAAGGGAAGTGCGGGTGTTGGCCATGGCCCTGGCTCCAGCGTGTGGGAGGGCAGGAGGTAGTAAGGAAGCCACCAGATCCCTTCTTCCCTCTCTACTCCTTCATCCTGGCAGGGGTGTGGGCAGTATCCACAACTGTTTGGTATTCACAATGAGTAACCACACTTTACTCTGTGATGCCTGGCCTTTTAGGAATGTACTTGACCCAAGCCTCTACAGTGCCGGAAGCCAATTCCAGCATGTCATAATTGCAAGAGTTTCATCAAAAGGTTGATGGAACTTGGGGACTCAACAAGGGCTGAGTCACATGTGTTGTCACCTGTTGGGAATGGCTGAGGGCATTTCCCCAAACCTGAAAAGGGATGATTGCTTGCTGCCAGACAGCTCAGGGCATCTTAATCTACATGTTATTGCCTCCTACTGGCCAAACACCTGAACAGCCATAGGCAAATTCTTCCAATCTGACAATGGGTTCTGTACCTAACCCTACCCTTTGAAGTGTATATCTCCACCTCACCTTAGGACAAATTGTGTTAATAAAAAGCAAAGGGTCCTGAGAGAGGAGATCTTAGTTTCTTTAGCTAAGCTCCTCTGACTCCCAAATGCCTTTCAAAATTATGCTTCGTCTCTGGACTCTTTAAGTTACACACAGCCCTTCTCCAGATTGCTGAACCCTTCTAGATGCTGGAACAAGAACCCTGGCACTACAGCAATGAGCCATGGAATATAATGCAATTTTATCATATTTGTCCATGTTTCTTTTATTTTCATAAGGAGATATAATAACAGCTTTTGAGTAGTTATTAATGTGCTAGGTACAGAGGAAAGCTACTTACATTCATTATTTCAGTGAGAGGCTAGAGCCTGGCACACTTGGATGTTAAACAAATCATTGCTGAATGAATGAATTATCCTATTCATCTGCACAATAATTTTATAATGAAGAAAATAGTGTGCTCATTGTTAAAGGTAAGGAAGTTGAGGCTCAGAGAGGCTAAGTACTTGATCTGAAGTCCCAAAATTAGAAAGTGAAAGAGCCAGGTTGCGTGTTCAGGTCTGGCTGACTCCACTTACCGTGCAGTACTGTGTCCCTTTGCAGATGACAGTGGCCATTGCCCACGTGCTAGGGATTGTCTTTTCTCTGCAGTATCTCTTAGGTGTTTTTTTCATAGGATAGTATTCTCTGTGAATACTATCCTATGGCTTGAGGGGGGGGGCATTTTTATTTTGAATGAAACCACCTTTTCACTGTACCTCCAGAACATTATTTTCCATAAAAGTCTCTAAAAGTTAGTCAGCAATATTTACTTCATTTTACTTCTTTTAAAAAAACTTTTACATTTTTTTCCTGACCTCAGTCTAAAAACAAAATAACAAAAGCTATTTCTTCAAATAAAGTCTATAAATTTCTTTTACTTCCTCTGAGTATGACTAAGTAACTATACATTTATAGCTTGGAGGTAGAGAGACTTGGGCTATGGTCTGGGCATATATTATCTATGTGGCTCTAAGCAAGTTCTCCAGCTGCTGAAAGCCTCAGTATCTCCATCTGTACAATGGGAATAATAAAATCTACTTCATGGTAGCACCAAGGGAAAGATTGGAGGGGGATTGACCTCTATATAATTTTTTTTTCCAGCAACACCCCCATTTCTTGATGTAGACAATTGGCATTTTGTCAATTTTTTATGTAAAAATGGCTATGCTGATGAGCTTCATGGTGAGCCATTCCATCACCCCTTTCCAATCAGACATTACCCCTAAAACATTCTTATGTAGCAAATATTGGAGCAGCCACTATTGGAATGCTTAAATGAGTTAATGACTAAAGCACTTAGCAAAAAGCACTTGGCACATGGTAAGTGTTCACTAAATGGTAGCTATTATAACAATTATTATAGGATAAAGTCCACTATCTGATTTCCTCAAACCAATAATTACAGTCAGATAGCATCTAGTGTCAGGGAAAAGTTGGATCATTCTGGTTTGATGGGTGCTGAGTAGGGGTGCAGCCTCTGAATGAATTCTATTCGGTTCAATTCAGCAGGAATTTGTTGAGGGCCTGTCATATATAAGACACACGACTGTCTTCCTTTTTTGTGGACTCTGGCTGCTTTCATGGGAGACAGCAGTGTGTGGGGAGGACCAGGCGGGCTGAAAGGGCTCAAAGATCAAAGCACATTTGTGGAGACCCTCCCCTATTTCAAGAGCTTCTGCTGGCCAGCAACCTTTGTGAAGGTGGAGCAGTCTTTTCTATCAAACTAGAGGCTCGGTGCACGACATTCTTGCATGGGGGTAGGGGGCTCCTCAGCCCGGCCTTTCACAGTCCGGGAGCCCTTGGGGGATGTCTGACTGGCCTAAGCCGCAGTAGAACATCCTTAGTGCTGAGCTCCGCTCAGCCGGGTTTGTGGCTGAGCGGAGCTCCCCCTGTGGGAGCACACTGATCACCAGGGGGCAGCTCCTGCATTGAGCATCTGCCCCCTGGTGGTCAGTGCGCATCATAGTGACTTGTCATTCTGCTGTTTGGTTGATTTGCATATTACCCTTTTATTACATAGGATGTGTTTCATCTCTTCAGCTGGTCTGGGTTTGTCCTGTTCCACCCTTCTTCCTCCTCCTCTGACTATCTGTTGGGTAAAAGGCTGAGGAGCCTTGGCAACAGACTGTGCAAGCTACATGTCCAGCTGAGAGATCTTAAAAGAAAGATGGCTCTAGAGCAGGGGTGGGCAAACTTTTTGACTCAAGGGCCACAATGGGTTCTTAAACTGGACCGGAGGGCCGGAACAAATGTATGGATGGAGTGTTTGTGTGAACTAATATAAATTCAAAGTAAACATCATTACATAAAAGGGTACGGTCTTTTTTTTTTTTTTTAGTTTTATTCATTTCAAACGGGCCGGATCCGGCCCGCGGGCCGTAGTTTGCCCACGGCTGCTCTAGAGATATATGAGGAATGAACAAATAATGAGCCCACTTGGTCATCTAGGGAGAGAAGAATCTCTGAGTCCACTTTTAGTACTGTAAGAAACTTGGATTGATCAATTCCAAAGACAATGTCTATTCTTTTTCTAAGATCTGTAGGTGGGGTGAAGGATGCTGGCAAAAGCTAGTGGGAGATCAGGGTCTATGAATTTATCATTAGGTTTTCTGTCAGTGTTTACTTAAAAGTATTGTGGCGCTCGTGAACACATTTGATAGAAAAGACTGCTCTACCTTCATGGTTGGCCCTCTGGCATAGTGTCTTATCAACAGAAAGTGATTAAGAGCCTGCTTATCTGCCCAGGCTTAGGGAAGTCCTTTCTTTAGCATGGAGGGAACTCCAGATGCTAGCAAGGAAAGCTCTACTGTGCAGAGGTCTTATTAATAAAATGGATTTGTCTGGGATTCCCGTGGAAATGGATGGTCAGGTTGGACTTTGGGTGCCCGTTAATGACTGTTTATTAACATTTTTGCTGAATTTAGTAACTTGTCAAATATGATGACCCTGGCAGTAAACTTAAAAATGAAAAATAGAAAGAGATTAATCAAAGAACATATATGTATATATGCAGAACCCATGGACGCAGACAATGGCATGGGGAAGACCTGGGCTAGGTTGGGGCAAAAAGGGAGAAAATTGGAGACATCTGTAATACTGTTAACCATAAAATAGAATTTAAAAAAAGAAAAATAATTTCTAATCAACAATTGCAACTCTTAAGACTTACATGCAAAAAATTTAAATGCACTCAATTAAAACGTGTTAGGTTAAATATACATTAAGTTAATACAGGAAAAAAGGAGCAGGCATTCTGGGCCCTTTTTATTTTTGTTAGTAGGAAAGGGAATCAGTAACCTGAGCTGGGAAGGCATTGTGATTGTCTGGGCCCCGAAGTCTGGGACTCTGACACCAGGCTCTACTTTTCTCCTGGTGGAAAAATCTCCCTGCCTCCTTGCCTTCGAAGTGAGAGGTAGTCCCATGAGATGTAGTGGATAGAGGCCTATCCAGTTAAAAAGGGTCAGGTGGCTAAAAATGAAATGACATCATCAGAAACTATATTTAAAAACATTTATTTAAAAATTCCTGTCGTTATTTTGCCTACATGTACTAGGATGGTAGAAAAGATTTATATTGCATTTTACTGTTTCTTTAGGCTATGTTTGGTATTTTCTATTTACTAGATGGGATGCTGCTGCCCGATTCATGAACTGTTGAATAAAGCCAATTAGATCTTTAACTTAATATACATATACTTTATGATATTTCTGATGTTCATAAGGTATAGATTACTTTGTATAAATTGGCTTGTTGTTGATGGTCACATTTTTAAAGGGCATTCAAAGTTTAAAGGAACAACTGTTTTGTTGGCGAGGAAAGATGTTTCATTTGTGATAACCTCCCATTTCCTGCCAGGCTATTCTTTGTGGGTGGGTCCTCTTATCACTTTGTTTCAATATGCAGAAATGCAAGACTTATGGCAAAGGTAAAAGAATAAGGCCATTTTAAAGTTGAACAGAGCCTCTGAGATACTCCTAGTAGTGTCTGTCCCCAATCTACTTAATATGTATTAGTTAGAATTCTTTCTGTTATGAGTTGGGGGGGAGGAGGGGAGCAGCTTAATCTAGATTAAGAAATAAGGTAATTTATTAACTCCTAAATTTGAGGGGGAGGGGAAAGCAGCTTAATCTAGATTAAGAAATAAGGTAATTTATTAACTCCTAAATTTGAGGGTATATCTGGCTAGCTTCAGGCATGGCTGGATCCATCTCCTGGCCTTCTCTGTGTTGGCATTATTGATAGGTATACTCTCCACAAGGTGGGAAAGACGGCTGCTAGCAGCCTCCAGTTTATACTCTTATGGACATTCTTAAGTATTTTATTTATTTACTTATTTACTTTTACATATGTTTGTATTGGTTTGAGAGAGAGAGGAAGGGGGAGGGAGAGAGAGAGAAACATTGATGTGAGAGAGTAATACCAATCAGTTGCCTCTCGTATGTACCCCGACCATGGATGGAACCCATAAACTGGGTGTGTGCCCTGTTCGGGAATTGACCAGCAACCTCTTGGTGCCTGGGATGATATTCAACCAACTGAGCCACACTGGCCAGGGCTGAATAATACCTACTTTCTTGATTCCATTTCATAAAGACCAGCGGTTCTCAACCTGTGGGTCGAGGCCCCTTTGGCGGTTGAATGACCCTTTCATAGGGGTCGCCTAAGACCATCCTGCATATCAGATATTTACATTACGATTCATAACAGTAGCAACATTACAGTTATGAAGTAGCAACGAAAATAATTTTATGGTTGGGTCACAACATGAGGAACTGTATTTAAAGGACCAGAAGGTTGAGAACCACTGTTCTAGGAGCATTTAAGCCAGGCTTTTAGCCAAGGACCCTGGCCAACAGGGGAGCCTCCATTTGTTTATTTGTGTGTGTATGCACTCTTTTCTGACTATCTGGCGAGATGATCAGGATTAATGGATTTAACTTAATTAAAGGTGATCCCAGGAACTTGGTTCTTTTGGATGAAAGTTAGGACGGATGTTTTAGAAACTCAAAAAGAACATGAATCACCTCGGGTGGATTGTAGGTGTGCTGTGCCTTCAGGAATCACTATAGGGATGGAGTCCTGAGGTCACAGGGTTTAATTTAAAGTCTTAGTCGTGCTCGCCCTGCTCTGTTTTAATGTTTGACCACTGGAATGTGTGTACTTGGGTTTCATCCACCTTTTGGCTATTTTTGAGTCAGGGCCCATTGGGGAGAACTCGTAACATCCAGCAAACTGTAATTACAGGTTATGATAGGCTTCCTTGCACAAAGTAGAGTGTCTGTGATATTGCTAGCCTTTTGGACAAGGCCCATAACATCCATACCGTCCCCGGCTGCCTCTGTTTCTTGGGAGAAGCTGTTGCCAGAGCAGCTGGAGTGGCCTATGTGAATATGCTCTAGACTAGAGCGATTGCCTCCAAACATGTTTGGTAGCAAACTCATGTCAGGAAACAAAGTTTGTGCGTGTGCCGGCCACATATGTATTTATAGTTAACACATTACAAAACATATGCCTGAAATAGACATTTTAAAAAATTGAGATAAGAATCAAGATAAACAGCAGTTCTCATATTTCCCTGACATTGAAATGATTCCCTTGTATACCTCTCGTGTGTTTTCCTGCCAGTTTTCTTTGAATTCCCATGCATGTATACATTGTAGTGGATGCCCCAAATTCATTTCGTTTATTATTTAGTTAGTTTATTTCAGTTTTCCTTTATTATATGCTATCATGAACCTCTTGGTGCATAACCCTTAGTTTGAATTCCTCACTATTTCCTTTGGGTGTATTCTTAGAGGTAGGATTGTTGGATCAAAGATATGAACGTTTATTAGGCTCTTAATATGTTAAAGATGTGAATTCTTTCCTTCACATTTTGTGCAAATGTTTTTCCACTGGGGTTTGCCTTTTGGCATCTCTTTTCCTGGGAAAATGAGAAGGTAGGTTATGAGGAGAAATTCTGTTGTAACAGATGGCTGTCCCAGGCACTCAGGTGAGGCAGCGGGGACACAGTTTTTCCATCTGGTTGGAATGGGAACTTGTTTCCATGCTCTTGCAGCCCCGTTACCATGATTGTTCATATCGAAAGAGCTACAAGTAGAACCTCTGAGCTGTCCTGATGCAGTTCTTAAGGATGTTTTTCTTAACATCCAACAGGGGAAATGGTTTTAGGAAAGAATCTGCACGAGGAGGGGAAAATGTCCAAGTAGTTGTTATAGGAGACCAGTTTCTTTTCTCTCTCTATTTTGGCCTAAACTAAACTCACTCTGTCCTGTTAGGTTTGTCATAAGTTTCAAGAAACTTAATTATTACGGAAATAGCATATTACTTTTAAAAAATGACATACAACATTTTAAGTCATTTTTAAAGGTTAAAGCTGCACTTGGTACACATGTGCTTCTATTTTTGTGTTTCCCTGCATCATAAGTCCTTGTTTCTGTGATTATCTTTCTTAACAAGCTGTAACCGTCTGATGGGTAGGGTCTGTGTCATGTTTGTCTTTTCCATCCCAGTGCCTAGCAGTGATAGATAGTGGGTGTCTATTAAATGTTTTCTGGATAAATTAACAAAGGTTAAGGTTATGAGTGATGGAGGGAAACAGTTTGAAAGGAGGCAGCATAACAGAGTAAAGAATTCAGGTTTGGGAGCCAAACAGCTGGACTTGCATCGTAGTTTTGCCACTTTTCAACTGAGGCTCAGTTTCTTTATCTGTAAAATGAAGATAATATTAATTCTGATCTCATGGGGTTGTTGTGGAACTTAACTGTGCCAAAGCATAGTCTTGGCAAAATATGTTGGCACATAGATGCTTAATAAATGCTATCCATTATCAAGAGTAATGCACAAATGCTATCCATTAGTAAGAGTAAAGCACACTGTTTCTCAAGCAGCTTCATTCCGTGACAAGAGGTAATTCATTTTTACATTTTCCCTTTTGTTAGAATGGAGAAACACCCTTCTTCCCAGCTGTTGCAGGAGGTCATGAAGAATGCAGCAAAGTGCTGGTGGCAGCAGGAAGTGCTATCAACATTCTAAATAAAGTATGTGTTCCACTCACGCAGTGGGAGGGGCACGCAGGATGCTCTTTGGGTAATCGGGTCCTGTGTTGGTCCACTCACTGGGCTTCTGTAGAGTTAATATTTATAATTGGTTTTGTTTGGGGTAAACATTATTGATTTAGCTCTGATATCCCCTAGTTAATGTCTCCTCAAAAGCAATGCCATTCTCCCTAGTTATTTTTAAAAATTTTCATTTAAAAAAAATTTTAAAGAGAGGAAGGGAAGGAGGGAGAAGGAAAGGGAGGAGAGAGAGAGAGAGAGAGAGAGAGAGAGAGAGAGAGAGAAACATCAATGTAAGAGAGAAACATTGATTGGTTGTTTCCCTTATGTGCCCTGACTGGGGGTTGAACCCGAAACACAGGCATGCACCCTGACTGGGAATTGAACCTGCCACCTTTTTTGTGTACGCGACGATATTCCAACCAACTGAGCCACATTGGCCAGGGCTCTCCCTATTTATTTGGGGAAGGAATCATTGAAAATGGGGCAAAAGGAGCAGATAGTTGTTACTTCTCAAATACAGAGACACTCTTATTTTGCTTTATTTTCACCCTACCGACTAGTGCTTGCCTGGTTTTTGTCAACCCATAGTAGGGGTTGACAAAAAAATTTTGTTTTAATTGTGTGCAAGCCCAGGGGTCAGTCTGGAGCCTGGAGAAGGCAGGAAGGTGCCTTCCTGTGAATACAAAACACTTTGGTGCTAAGAGCCTTTGACGTCGATCTTCATTTTTTAGATGAGAAAACTGGAATTTAGAAAAGCTAAGGAAGTCATGCAGGATCACATGACTAGCTAATGGCAGTGCAAAGGGGGCAGCTCACGTGCCTGAGCTCCTGACCACTGCTGTGGCCTTGTCTGTCGATGGTTTTACTTTCCTTTTCTATTTAAATTATAATGAAAATAACAAAAACTTTTGAACAGTACCAAAAGGTATATGATGAAAAATGTCTTATTCCACCTCAACTTTGAAATCTCACCTCCTCAGAATTAACATTATTAATAGTTTATTTAATCTTACATGGAAAATGTGATTAAACACACGCACATATCCACACCGACACCACATTAATGGTAGCCATATATACTGCTTTGCACCCTGTTTTTGTTTAAATTGCCATAGATCTTGGAGATCTCTCCATATCTGCACAATGTATAAACAGTTCCTCTTCAGAAGTGTTAGAGAATAAAGTCCCAAACTGGTACTACTTTATACCCTTTTATTCTGCTGGCAGGCGTATATATTTATTTGACCCTCTTGAAAAGCGATTGGTCACTTTTCTTCCACCCAAGTTTCAGGAATTATTTATTGTTAAAACACCTGAGGATGTTTTTCATTGATTCTAGTGAGAGAGGATGGGAGAGGGAGAGAGAGAAACATAGATGTGAGTGAGAAACATTGATTGGTTGCCTCATGCACACATCTTAATCAGGGATTGGACCTGCAACCTGGGTATGTGCCCTGACTGGGAATCAAACCCGAGACACTTTGGTGCACGGGACCACACCCCAACCACTGAGCAACACCAGCCGGGGCAGAGAAATTATTTTAAGGGGATGATCTAAAAGGGGGAAATAAGCCTCATGCATTAAAATAGATGTTAAAGTTGGCTTTGTAATGTCTTTTACAAGCTCACTTCTCCCCGCCTAAAGCCGCAGGCCCCACGTTGTCCACATTCTTATGGCCTTGGCCTCATCTAGGCGGTCTGGAAATTGTCTTGAGTCCATTTTTCAGCTTTTATGTTATCTTGACTTTTCCCTCTGAGCTTATTAACGTACTTCCTGGATCTACAGTCTCAGCCCCCACTGGTGTTCCATACCTGCCTCTGCCCAGTCTAGTGAGGACCGCAGGGAAGCAGGCAGTGGATGCAAGAAGCCAGCAGCATGGACGCACATTACCCAGGGGACACGCTGGACTCATTTTGCTTTCACATCTGTAGGTGATTACTGTGTACGCTCTTGGAAGTGCTTCCCCCGCTGACATTGATTAGTCTTGGTCTCCAGGAGATTGCTTTTGTGTCCCCACTCCCAACCAATGGGGGTGGTGGTAAAGGGTTGAGTCATTGCTGAGGAGGTAATTGAAGTAGATTATGGATTTAGCTGATGGTCGACTGCCTCCATTAGTGCTGGATGGAGAGACTGCCCAGAGTTTGGGCAATAGGCTCTCTTCAGGGCCGTACTCACTGCCTGGGTCCAGTACAGACTTCTGTAGACCCTAAGAACTCATATTTCTGGGGGTCCTCTCCTCACATCTTATTAAACAGATTGAAATTGCCCCACATTTCACATCAAATAATTTTTTTTTTTTTTGCTGAAACTTATTTTTAAAGGCTCTTTTATTTGCGCTTTCATAATTATTTGTATATGGTAAACTCCCCTAATTTATGATTGATTTCTTAAGACCTCTGTTCATACTTGGGAATTTCAGGAAGGTGAAAAAATGTAACCTACAAATTGCTTACAAATGTAATGAATATTTTATGAATATTTCATTTAACAATCAATGAAGTATGAATATGTCACTTAAATATTTATTTACTTCAATTTCGTGGTTTTCTTTTGGTATCTTGGAACTTTTTTTTTTTTTTTTTTAAAGATTTCAGATATTTCTTTGGCTCTGAAAGGTCTGGAGGCCTATGCACTGTGCCTGTGGCACCTCACGGGTACAATGCCGCAGACGCCCACAGCTCTTCCTCTATAGCAGTGGTCGGCAAACTCATTAGTCAACAGAGCCAAATATCAACAGTACAACGGTTGAAATTTCTTTTGAGAGCCAAATTTTTTAAACTTAAACTATATAAGTAGGTACATTGTTATTAACTTAATTAGGGTACTCCTAAGGCTTAGGAAGAGCCACACTCATGGGGCCAAAGAGCCGCATGTGGCTCGAGAGCCACAGTTTGCCGACCACTGCTTATCTATTGCATCATAACAAACCAGCCCAAAGTGCAGTGGCTTAAAACAGTGCGTTATTGTCTTTTGTTGGCTCTGAGGGTTGACCGGGCCGAGCTGGGAGATGCTTACTCTAGGGCAGTGATGGCAAACCTTTTGAGCTCATCGTGTCAGCATTTTGAAAAACCCTAACTTAACTCTGGTGCCGTGTCACATATAGAAATTTTTTGATATTTGCAACCATAGTAAAACAAAGACTTATATTTTTGATATTTATTTTATATATTTAAATGCCATTTAACCAAGAAAAATCAACCAAAAAAATGAGTTCACGTGTCACCTCTGACACGCGTGTCATAGGTTCGCCATCACCGCTCTAGGTCTATTATGTGGTGGCAGTGAGATGTCAGTCAGGCCTTCAGTCATGTGAAGGATTAACTGAGGTGGGTGTCCACAGAGGCTCACTCGCATGCCTGGCAGAGGACCAGCATGTGGTGTCTCCATATGCCTTGGTTTTCTCACGGCATGGCAACTGGCTTCCATGAAGTAGGAAGCAGAAGCTGCCAGGCCAGGTGGGGGCCGCACCTGGCACTGGCACGCTGTCACTTCTGCCATATTCTGTTAGTCAAAGCAGTTACAGGGTCTACCCAGATTCAAGGGGGCGAAGAAATAAACTCCACTGCTTGATGGGGGAGTGGCAGGGTCACGCTGCAGAAGAGCATGTGGGAGAGGAGATACCTGTGCAGCCATTTTAGGAAAACATACTCTCCTACAGCATCCTGGGCCCCAAAACTGTGTAGCAATCCTACAATGAATTAAACAATAGCTATTTGTTGGCCTTGCATTATTGCAAAGCACCTCCTAGGCCTTGTGGAAGATGGCAGGATAGTCAAGAGTAGGCCCTGACCTAAAGCAGCTTGACATCTAGCGTGGGCACTGAGTGAAGACATTTGAGCACAGGGAGCTGTAAGAGGCAGCTGCTGGCAGTGGAGGGGAGGGGGTGCTAAAGGGGTTGAGAAAAAGGGCCATGAGGAATGCTGCCGCGTTCCCTCAGCATCGGTCATGCTAAGCTTTGGCAAAGGGGGGAGCTGCTAGCAAACAGGCAAAGAGGCAGGGGAGGGCTGAGGCGTTTCTTGGGACCAATACCACGTCAGCTATTTTGGCTCAAGGGGGCGGGGTGGGGTTGCAGGGTGTATAGAGAGAAGACTTGGCTCTAGTCTACTTTGTGCTTCCTGGAGAAGGGAAACAGAGATTTAACCCATATTTGCCTGAGGCATGTATTCCTCTGACTCTTCAGTGGAAAACATGTAGAAGCAACACAGAACCTCCCCAAATTATCAAAACACATTGGATTTTCTTTATTAAATAGTCATACCACTTCATTGAATTGACTGCCATGTGACGAATGCCAGAAAGCATGCTGGATTCCAATGGGAAGCCCTCCGTGCCCTTTCCACCTGTTTCCTGCAGCTCAATACCAGTGCTTTGCAGATAGCAACCCAGAATGGCCACGCAGCTTCTCAGGGAGAACGCTGATCTGCACCAGAATGTGACCGTGTGTCTATTCCAGTCACTCGGGCTCTGATGGTGGCGCTGGGAGGCTGGCCTGTGGGAGATGCTGCCCGCAGATACGCGTGGGGACGGGTGCTCACAAAGAAGGGATTCTTTCTGGGAAGGCCGACTGACCTCTTTTGGAGACTGAGTCTTAATCTTGAGAAATAAAATCCGAGGAATGAAATTTAGGAAGTCATTGAAGTTCCTGGAGAAAATGAAATCTGTGTGGTTTAAACATTTAATTTGCTATGTGTCTAGAGATGCCATTCTTCTTGTATTAAATTCATCAGTCTGGGCAAATGATGAAGCTGCTGTCAATAGGAAGGAGAAAGATCATTTTCCCTCCTTCAGGAACAGTCTTGTTTTTCTTTTGAAAGTCAATCCTTTATGCTGATTTCAGTTTTCTGAAGTTTGAATTGGCTTTGGTAAAACTTACAAAGGTTCTCTGTGCTGGAATTAGATGGGAAACATTCCTCTATTTCTCACCCTGTTTTTCTTTCCTCCTGTGACAATATTATTTCCTCGGATCTTGCTTAACCATTACTATTTATTGTATTAACTCCAGAGAAGCGATGTGCTTTCAACCATGGCTGGTCGTTTTTGGAGAAGGGCGTTGAGGAATTGGCTCTGAACTTGCCTGGCCCATCCAGAGATGCTTCCTTTTCCTCAGGAGGGGCTGGGCCCCAGCAAGGCCGGTGGTCCAGCAGGAAGGACACTGCCCACTCCCTGGGAGGAGGGAGACTTGTTCCTACTCTCTTTTTTTTCGTGCTCAGTGTGTCAAGAGGGAAGGTTCCTCCTGAGCAGATGGGGCCTGTGCAGAAAGCCTTCCCTGCACATTGCCCCCTCCAGCCCCATCTGTCTCCCATTTCCCTTGCTCAAACCTCTGCCCACTCCCACATATGCTCTCCTGCTACTCTCTACTTTCCTCCAAAGCCCTTACCATAATATGTAATTGTATATTTATTTTGTGACTAAAAAACAAACAAACAAACAAACACCAGTTAATATTTGCTTCCCCCACTAGATTGGAAGATTCCTGAGAATGGGCCATGCTCACCACTCAGTCCCTAGTGTCCTGAAAAGAGCCTGGGCTTCAGGGTATAGTTCTAGAATGAATGAAGGGGGAAGCTGGTAGCTGGTGAGCAGGTTTGCTGCCCAGCCTTGGGATGGAGATGACTGCTGAGCACGGACTAGGGGTCATCCCTGTGCTGGGCAAGTCGGTACACAGAGTATTAGGAAGTGTCTGCTGAAACGAGTCACTTTTTTATATGAAGGAGGAAGCCAGGATGTTTGTATTTGAAATTTTTGTTTCTTTCTGTAGCCTAAGGCGTCCGCCCTTCATTTAGCTGTTATCAACAACCACATCGCCTGGTCAACAGCTTATTAAGTGCACAGCATGACATTGACGTCTTAAATCAGGTAAGTCAGGCAAGTCAGAACCTGGAGTGTCTCTTATATGTTTCAGCACAGTGTGTGTTTAGGGGTAGTTTTGATCAAGTTCAAGGCGCTCTAAAATGTCCTGAGAGGAATGTGCACATTCTTTTTATCCTTGTTTTCTCTGTAACCTGCACACAAATACTTCGTCTTTTTCAAACACACAAATGGGGCTCTGCCAGTACGTTTATTTAATGGGCCTGGAGTTTCTGATAGATGATCAGTAGCTCAGAGGTAAGTTCCCAGAGGCTCTTTAAATGAAAAGCTCCACCCCCAGTTGAGATGTTGTAATTGGGGGCGGGGGTGGGGGGGGGTGGGGGGGCTTTGCCACAAGAAGGAAGCTTTGTTTCTATATTATAGACAGTATTTTAGCCCAGAGGCAAAATCTTGGAATAAAAATCGCCATGATTTCAATCCAGGGGAGCAGCATCGAATACCCCATAAAAGGAATCCATCTCTGGCTGGAAGTGGACAGGTGGGGATGGGAGAGTGAAGAGGGTGGGGATGGGCCTCCCCTCAGGCGGCTGCCCTCTCCCAGGAGCTGCTGGGAGGGAATGGAAAGGGAAGCTCTCTGGAGAGGAGCCCTCCCAGAACCCTGAGGACAGAGACCTCTGGGCTCCCCCTGCCTTTCTGGCTGCCTCTTCCCAGAGAAGCCTGGGCTGTGCCCTGGGGTGGAGCCAGCCAGGTGAGCGGGTTGCCGGCTAACCTGCTGCACATCTGTCCACCGGGGGCACCCACTCATCTGTGTCGTCTTCTCCTCGGGGCTCACCTGTGCCCTGAGCTGATGGAGACCATTGCCCTTCTGTGCCTCCTTCCCCAGGGTCCTTCCTTCTCCCCCGTCTTCTATCCCAAAGTCTGGGGGAAGAAAAGCTCCTCTGTTCTTAAATATACTTATGTGCTCAGCTATGTTAATGCCCTCGGCCTTTCCTACTAGATCCACTGCAGAGGAGGGTATGCTAGCTACCATCCAGTTATAGAACCAGACTTGATTGTTTTAATTTGTTGTTAGACCAGGAATGCATTTAGTATATGAAATAAGAAAACATAAATAAGCTAAAAACTTAAAATTTATTTGTAATCTCCCCAAAGAAGGAGAACTCTTGTTAGCATTTTGGCGCATCTCCTGCCTCAGACTTACAGCAGCACTGTCACATGAGATTTTACGAGGATTTGACGGTTTACACGTGTGTCTACCTTCCACGTTGGATAGGCCTGCGGTAGGTTTGTCCGTGTAAGTGCAATGTCTGGGGTGATGACCCCCCTGAGGGGCATGCAGCCATCCCAGAGTCTTTAATAAGTGCACGTTGATATTAATTATGGGAATGCCCTACGTACGTTGGCCTGTGCGCTGGTAGGAAGAGTACTGGGCTCGGTTATTGCCCAGCTGTGTAACCTGGGGAAGTTGCTTCCTTTCTCTGGTTTAGGGGTGGGGTTATATCACAACCAACATTCTGTCCCAATATTTTAGAAATGTTTCACATCGGCAGTACTTTGGGTGGTAGATTAAGGTGGGTGGCTTCTTACGATTTCAGATATTCTCTGAGACACTCTCATCCTCTTAATAGGAAAATGATTGTTCCAGAAAGAAATGAGAAGTCCTATAGTCTCTTATATGTTACAATGCAGGAAATTTACAAAATAGAAGAGGATGGAGAATAAAAGTAACTTCTGATCCCACTATCTAGATATTATCACTCTTAAGATCATGGATGTATTTTCTTATATAAATTTATATATATATATTTGAGCTCAGCTAAATACAATGTTGTTTCCTTGTTTCCTAAGGCTTTTAATGTTAAGTAAGTATTTTTCCATTTTAAAAAATAATATTTGAAACTATTTTTTATTGTGGCAAAATATGCATGACATAACATTTACCTTTTTAACCATTTGTAAATGTACAGCTCAGTGGCATTAAGTATATTCACATTGTTGTGCAACTATCACAACCGCTATTTTCATTAAATAGTAACTCTCCAGACTCCTCCCCTCAGCCCCTGGCAACCACCATTCTACTTCCTGTCCCTATGAACCTGACTGTTCTAGGCACCTCATATTGAAATCACTTTTTAAAATCTATCTTTAATAGTTGCCTACTATTCCAATATATGGGCATTCCATAGTTCATCTAATGCAGTGGTTCCCATTGTGGGGCACATGCTCCACAGGGAGGCAATTTGATTTTGAAGGGGGGCAATTGGAGAATGAGTTATTAACAGTGAATTTTGTGCATTTCTTATGGTTCTAGGGGCCTCATATACAGTGTGTAAATATATACTGTGACATATTTATGCATTTCAGCTCTCTATTATATGTTCTGAAACTTTATTTGCTATTTTTTCATATCACTTCATATTATTATTTTTTTAACAGTTTCTTAGTGATTTCTTCCTCAGTACTTCAACTGTCCTTTCATTCTTTTATTTTTTTCTTTCATGGATACCATGTTCTTTGGAAGCTTGTTTAGACCAAGTTAATGGCCTTTTAGGCTTCCTCCATGTGAATAGGAGTTCACTTTTTGAATAATAAGAATTATATGTCACGGGCGGGGGTGGGGGGATCTGGATTTTAGAGATTCTTAGGTGGGGCATGGCCAGAAAAAGGTTGGGAACCACTGATCCAATGAGTCTCCTTGTTAAACATGCAACTTCCTATCGTTTTTTACTGTCATAAACAGTACTGCCATGAATGTCCCCTGCGCGTACTTAAAAATCTGTGATCTTATCTGTTTTTCCTGATGTTGATATAGAACACTATTTTCCCTTTGTCTTGTCACTATGCAAGTTTTTCCCCTTCTTAACAAGCTTGGCTCACAGTTTTGAAATTTCTCATGGCAGAGGCAGCAGACTCCTTTGCACGTAGCTGCCGACCTTGGAAACGTGGACGTGGTGGAAACCCTGCTGAAGGCAGGCTGTGATCTGAAGGCTGTGGATAAGGTAACTTCATGGACTTCACTCTGTGCAGCTGCGATGGTTGCTGAGAATGCCCTGTTGGCTGGAAGCCTTGAGCAGCAGCATAGCCTTTGTGAAATGGACACAAACTAGAGAAACCTTTGTCTTGATAGTCAGTAAAGCATCCCAAGATAAATCAGTAAGAATTTTTACTCTGAACAATAAAATGTGTTTTTAAAATTCAAATTATTTATTGATTTTTTAAAAAAGATTACAGATTCACATGGTGCAATATATATAATTAGTAAAGGCTTGACAGTAAAAGTTTCCCGCCCACCCCTGTCCCTGTTTGTCTGGTTCCCATACTACCCTTGACATATGTATCCATTATCATACATTTCTCTGTTCTTTCTAGAGTTTCTTTCTGCATAGGTAAGCAAACATAAATATATTTACTCTTCTTTTATTCCTCTGTCCTTTTACACAGTGGTTATATACCTCTACATATTGTTCTGCATGTAGCGTTTTTGCTTTAACAATATAAAGTGGGGATGGTCCCATATTAGTACGTGGAGAGTTCATCCTTTTTTACACAAGTGCATAATAGAGTGTGGTATGGGCATATGGTAATTTAGTCCTCAGCTGATGGCCATTTAAGTTGTTCCTAAGCTTTTACTGTTATAAACAGAGCTGCAATAAACATACTCATGCATGTCTAAACTTTTTATTTTAAAAAGTTTTTAAATGGTAAAATACACAAAACATAAAATTTACCATCTTGATCATTTTTAAGTGTGCAGTTGAGTACTGTTAAGTACCTTCTCACTGTTGTGCAACCAATCTCTAGAACCTTTTCATCTTGCAAAACTGAAACTCTATGAACAACTGCCCATTTCCTCCTCCTCCCTTTCTCCCTACCCAGGCCCTGGCAACCACCATTCTACTTTGTCTCTATGAATTTGACTGCTCTAGGCACTTCATATATGTGGAATCCTACAGTACTTGACTTTTGTAATTGGCTTATTCACTTAGCATAATGTCCCCAAGATTCATCCATGTTGTAGCATGTGTTAGAATTTCTTTTATTGTATACTAGAGGCCCAGTGTACAGATTCGTGCACGGGTGGGGTCCCTCGGCCTGGCCTGCGGGAATCGTGGACCTCCACACCGCCACAGCCCAGCCTTACCCGCTAGCTCGTTGGGCTCCAGTCTGCTGTCCATGGCGATCCCGCACAGTATGAAGTAGTGCATGAAGTGGCATGTGGCCAGGGAGGAGCCCAAGCCTGAGCCTGGGCTGGGTGCCAAGCCACTCCTGCTCATCCTTTCCCCCCTGCGCCTGGGTACGCAGGGGGTGTCCGTGGGAGAGGCTCGTGCCATAGCTGTGCTTGCCAGCCATCAGCCCGGTCCTCTGACACCCATCTGTCAGCTGAGCAGAGCTCTGGCTGTGGGAGTGCACTGACCACCAGGGGTCAGCTCCTGCATTGAGCGTCTTCCCCCTGGTGGTCAGTGCGCGTCATAGCGACCCGTCAGTTCCGCTGTTCGGTTGATTTGCATTTGAGGGTTTTATTTGAACATTTGGGTTGCTTCCACCTTTTGGCTATTATTGGGGACTTGTTTGATGAAGGAATGCAGGCTCAGCCATTGGAGGGTAGCGGGATGACTGTCCATTAGCTTTACTGAATGATGGAAAAGCTACAGACTGCTGGTGGCGGCCCTGTGAGTTGCTCACACACTCCATCTTCCTTCAATCCTCACATGTCTTCTGTGAAGGGGACAAAAAACCCTACTTTTTAAGACAAGATTTGAGAAATGTTAATGACAGCAGGGGCACACACATAGTAAGAGCCTGGCTTCAAAGCCACGGCTCCTGGCTGCTCGATTGTCCAGTGCTTTCCCATCTTGTCTTCACCCAGACGGTTCACCAGCTCGGCATATCCCTAATTCCCAGTGCAATCACCCTACTCTACTTCCGAATCACACATTTTACACTTCTAGGATTGGAAGTAGTGATATGCTATTTTACTCTTCTCTGTATGTCACTTTTTAAAATTAACTCTTTTTTCTGATAATAAAAATAATACAGTTCCTCTGACGACAATCTGGAAAACATAGAAAAGCATAAGGAAAACACAACTACCCATAATTCCATGACTTAGGTGGCACCTCACGGGTTGTAGCTCATTAGCTTCTAATAACATTTAGGATTAGTATTAACATTTAGTGTTAGTATTTTCCTGTGCTTTCTTTTTGTACTTTATTCTACTTTTTCATTAATACATAACACCTCCAGGGCAGTCTTGCGGGGGGGGGGGGGGGGGGGGTGGAGAATCTATATAGCATTGCAGGGACTTCATGTTGGGTCCCTTGGTGATAGTGGACTGGCTATTTGAGTAAACACTGTTAATACTACAACTTGACTTTGTTTCCAGAACAATAGCCCACAGTTTACTAGACCTCACAATTGATTTTCCCAGATTTTCCTTCTCCTCCTCTCTCTTTCCTCTCAGGGCCTAGAATATAGTTGGCACCAAACACATATTGAATTAATAAATAAAAGCTACCTTTTCTATCTGCTCCCACAATTTTTACCAAAGATAAGTGACTGTTTCCGACTCAATTAAGACCTGGATGGGAAAAAAGGAGCCAAGGTTTGGTATACATTTGACTTTCCCAGAAACCTGTTCTCTGGGCCTGAGATATCACAAGGCTCCCCGAGGGCCTTCCACCCTCAATGGCATAAGTGTTTGGATTTCCACTCCAGCACACACTCTGGGGGAAGGGTTTCTTTAAAAAAAAAATACATATTTTTAATGACTTCAGAGAGGAAGGAAGAGGGATAGAGAGATAGAAACATCGTTGATGTGAGAGAATCATTGATTGGCTGCCTCCTGCACACCCCACACTGGGGATCGAGCCCTCAACCTGGGCATATGCCCTTTCCAGGAATTCAACCGTGAACTCCTGGTTCATAGGTCAACATTCAACCTGGCCATGCTGGCCAGGCCCAGGAAAGGTTTTCTATGAGCCTGAAAACTGGCTCTCAGAATGCTGCCTTCCCCAAATAGGCTAATTACGGTGATGCAAATGGCTTTACAAGCCAGAATTTAGACAATGTATACTTAGAGGCTTGCTAAATGCCTGCAAAATGCAGTTCTTCCTAATTTCATTACTGTCTCTTTTGATTAGAAGCTGATTACTTTCAGCCCTAATTTTTAGGCTCACCTGGGTCTTAGTGCCTGCCCTAACAGCCAAATCATTTGGGTTGCTGGGAGTTGCAAGTAGTCAGATGTGAGAGAATTATTGGGATAAATTTCTGGATCCCTAAGCATAGAAACATAGGTTCCTGTGATTGGAACTTCTTCTTGGGTTATGTCTGACCATTCATTTTAATTTTTGTCAGGATTCTTGAGCAAATTTTTCATGGGTCGTTGGCAAAACAAAGGGAACTGCCCCCTTTTGCTCAGGAAAATAAAATGTATAGATTTCTAGATTGTGTACTGCATAAAATATAGGGGGAAACATCTAGAGTACACTGCTTGCAAAGCTGTGTGCCTGGCTTTGAGCTATATCCATCCTGACAAAGGTGTGCCTTCTGTAATTTATCTAAGGTACCGTATCAGCTCCAGGCCACTCCTGCCCCAAATTATGTCTAGAATAACCCTTATTTATCAGACTATTTGGTTAAGATTTCAACCCTCATCCTTGGTTGGAGGTAATATGATATAATAGAAAACAAATTCTAGTTAGGAGCCCAGCAAGCTGAATTCTGTGCTATGAATTAGTCATGTTGTCATGAGTGATATTACTTTTAATAAAATCTAGCCCTTTTCTGTCTTATTACCCTTCTTAACGCACGGCTTCCGCTTCCTGGGCTAAGGTGGCTGTTGAGCTCCTACCGCCATGCCAGCATTCCACTCAGGAGGAGGAGGAAAGGAAGGAGAGTGAAATCCCTCCTCTATTTAAAGATACTTCCCAGAAGTTGCATGTACCGCTGGCCAGAACTCAGTACAAGGGGGACTAGGAATTGTTTGGAGTGGCCAAGTGCCCAGCTAAAACCAAGAGGTCTCTTCCTATAGAAGAAAGGAAGGAAAGGCTATGGAAGGGTGGTGGCATGGCCGCTTACTAAAGCCTCTGCCACAGGTCGAGTCTGCCTTTGGAGGAGAAAATGTACAATCATGTAATTTATTTGCTGAGCACATCCCAGGGCAGTGAGCCAGGGAGAACCCGGGGGGTATTGGATAAATGTTTGGGTTCTCATTGGTAGAGCACGTGTAAAATATTACTTGTTGATCGTGAGTCCCTAGCCCAAACTCTTTCCCTTGCCCAGTTGACCCAGCACCAGACACGATCAATATCTAGCATTTCTTGGACAATTTACATGTGTCGTGCATGACATGTCCTAAGGGCATTACATACATTATCTTATATACCTCTCACCACAACACCATGAAGTAGTTATTGAGATGGAGAGCAGCTAAGGACCAGCCCAAGTTCACCCTGCAAGGAAGCAGTAGGGTTAGGATTTGAACCCAGGCTCCCTTGTTCTAAAACTAGAGTTCCTACCTACCCAGTGGTTCTCAACCTTCCTAATGCTGCGACCCTTTAATACAGTTCCTCATGTTGTGGTGACCCCCAACCATAAAATTATTTTCGTTGCTACTTCATAACTGTAATTTTGCTACTGTTATGAATCGTAATGTAATTATATATGTGTTTTCCAATGGTCTTAGGCGACCCCTGTGAAAGGGTCGTTCGACCCCCAAAGAGGTCGCGACCCACAGGTTGAGAACCGCCTAGTAACTAGGCCATCCCACCTGACACTTTCATTTTTAACTTTCAGCAAGGGAAGACTGCCTTGGCGGTGGCCTCCCAGAGCAACCACAGCCTTGTTGTGGACATGCTCATAAACGCAGAAAGATACTATGCCTGGAGAGAGGCAAGGAAGGACGATACATTAAAAATGCATTTTTCATGGTGACATTTCCTTAGCCGAGGCATCACCTCTGTTTTCTTTGGGGGTGGGGAAATAGTGGGTTGGGACAGAAGCAAGGGACACAACACTGTAACACCCCTCACATTTCCTGTGTCAGGCAGACAGTACTCACATTCTGAGAACAGCACGGTAGTAATGAATCTGACAGTCTGAAAAGAAAACCCCATGATAGACCTAGAGGGCTCTCGCCTGCAGGGAGGTGTTGCAATGTCTGATGGACCTGCTGAGAACAGCTCCCTAGTAAGGGAGTAGTTGCCATAGTGCTCTCTTGTGGACATTCTGATAACAGCACCCTATTAAGGGATTCGTTGTTTTTTTTTTGTCTCCATCTTGAATGACAAAAATGATCCAATGATAGATAACATTGAAAAGGTAGTCCTGGTTACCCCCTTACCAGTTATATCTGAAAATATTTACTCTGAAATAAGGCAATAAGCAGAAAATATCTAAAATCATTTGATACCATTACTTTCAATTTAGAAGCATGGTGAGAGCACCAGGGATGCACCAACCAACTTTCCTCTGACGTTCAAGCAAGATCACAGCCAGGAGACCAGGCATATTCACAGTCTCCTCTGGAACCTGGCTTATCGTCAGCTGAAGGCCAACGAGTGGCAGAGGCTGGCCCGAGCATGGAACTTCACAGATGACCAGATCAGAGCCATCGAGGAGCAGTGGTCAGGTGAGCACCCCCAGGTGATGTGGGCAGAGGCATTCCGTGTTGGGAACAGCAGTCCTTCCTGGTGGCAGATCTTCCAGGTAAGTACCAGGGACACAGACTTAGGGCTCTCTTAGAGGATGCCAAGACTCCAGCTGTCAGAACTAGTGAGGTCACGTCAGCTGGAGTCCTTTGCTTTGCTTTTTAATGATTTGGCCCAAACCTAGGAAAGATAGAAAGTTTGTTTGGCATTAATCAACCAATTAACTTTATAAACAAAGAAGCCAACACTTTCCTTGGGAAAACTTTCTACTTATAGCAATTCCCATATGTGGGTATCATGAGATGTGAACAAGCCCCATGCTATCGTTGACTTGCACCGCTGATTGCTGGGGACTGTAGACACAGAAGCACATCCCCTGACCCCGTGCTACTTGTACCACAAGTGATGATGCTTTTTATGGCTAATTCTAGGACACATTTTCATGTGAAAAAAAGGGAAAATATTGAATATTGGCTATAGTTTCTGAAAAGAATTCTTTGTTATTTCTCCTTTGTTGCTAATTAGACATATATGTTCTGTGAAGTCTTTAGGAAAGTTGTCTTCTGGAAACCGCTCTTGGCCTGAAGAAATGGTTTGGAAATATAGTGTGCCCTCTGAGTACTTGCCATCAGAGTAGGGGGCGTTTAAAATGTTTCAGGCCAACACTGCAGAGTGCCTACACGGGGCCTACCTCTGCCAGGTGAGGGTCCATTGGCTCAGTAAGCCATGGCACATGTTTGATGCAGTTTGTACCCTCGTTGGCATGATAACAGTAACATTCACAATCCATTTATATTGTGATTCCGGTAGTGGCACCAGGGAGTTGGTGGACTTTTGAACAGAGGCATGGCATGTTAATGATGGTATTTAAGGAAAATTAGTTGGGCAAGGGCAAGATCAGAGGGTTCACCTAGGAGTATGTTCTTTATGTGCACAGTTGCTCTCCCTGAAACGCCGGTCCCTCCAACAGTCTGTCCCATGGACTTCCTCCCCGAGCTCAGACCCAGCTCCTGGGCACACACTCCACTGAGCCAGAAGCCTGCCCTGTGTTTGTGACTGTGACCTCCTACTGGAATGGCAGTGGCTTCTCATCTCCACATCCCAGCACGTCCCCCACACTTCTCAGGGGTTAGGTATCCAGGGAGTACTAGTATTTGCCCAGCACTCACTGGTCCAGAAAGGGGAGGGAATGCAGACTTCCACCAGAAACTGGAGTGGCAGGTTGCTACCTGCTGCTGCTCAGAGTGTGGGTAACGGGCAGCAGCAGCAGCAGCAGCAGCAGCAGCACCTGAGAGCTTATTAGACACGTAGGTCGTCACCCCAGACTGACTGAGTCAGAACGTGCATTTTAACAAGATCCCCAGGTGGTATAGGCACTTTAAGTTTATGTTTAAAAAGCTCCACGTCTCATTAAGATTGTCCCTTCCCGCAGGGCAGGGATGCGACTGTGAAATCATGAGTCCGCTCCTCTGGGCTATGTCAAGCACAGTGGGTGCATGGCCAGTGCTGGAGTGAGTCCCCACTCTGATCGCCCTAAAGCAGCACCAGTGCGGGCAGCTGGAAGGGCTTTCCTCCCCTGGGGCTTTGATCTAACCATCACCAGAAGAGCAGCCGCAGAGGAGTTACAGTTAGACTTGAGATCCCAGGCACAGAGAGACAGCAGCAGCAGATGGTGTTTTGCCTCTGACCTTGTGTGTGTGGCACAGGACAGGACAGCTTCCGTGAACACGGCCACAGGGCTCTGCTCATCTGGCTGCATGGGGCCCTGATGATGCAGGCCGCGCCGGTCAGGCACCTGTACGAAGAGCTGGTCCGCGCAGGTTTCCAAGAACTAGCTGGTGAGTGACAGTTTTCAATAAACAGACACTCCTGGTCCCTTGAAATGTTAGGGGACCGTTGGCAGAGACACTGCCCTGAGCAGCAACGGTCCCAGCTTGGGATTCACTGGGGCTCAGTCAGCATAGGCAGCTTCTTTGGTGAGTGACTCAATGAGTCCTTGTTCTGTTTTTTTCAGTCCTCAGTGTTAAGTGGGCATTTGAAAAAGTACAGGAGTATTTTTGTCTATGTGTGTGGGTAGGGGGGGGAGGCGGGGGAGAATAGGGGAGGTGACAGGGGGACAGGAACGCTGAACTAGGTCATAAGGATAGTTCTCCACAACCAAGAATTGTCTCGCTCCAGATGCTACTTGGCCCCTGTTGGGATACGGCAAGTTAGTGCATTTGAAAATGTCATCTCCAGGTTGAAAGAAAAGAGCAGGCAGCCTGTTGCTTTGCCAGCTGAGGTTAGTGCTAAAAATTACTCTGCCAAAGATTATCTTGTTAGGGAAGATGCTTTGAAAACTTATCAATAAATTAGGTGGTGTTATAACTTACATGTAATCATAACCATTCATGCAAAATATAGCAACATCTACCATTTTTTTTTCATGAAGCTGAGACCATACTTCCACAAATCAGACACCTGATCCAATATTGAGTTTCAAGTATAAGGAATAGTGCCTGGACGATGCCTACTTTCCATGACATTGTCCTCATAGCACTGGGGAAGTGTATCCATAAGAACTCCCAGGGAGTAACTAGAGGCATGCTCTGAAGGGATGCAGGGCATGGGCTCTGAACTTCATGTCTGCACGCCAATGCTAACAAGCTGTGTGACCTTGAGACGTTCTGTAACCTCGCTGTGCCAGTGTTCTCATTTATTAACAAAGGCATCTGGCGAAGGGCTGTTGTGGGATTAAGTGTGTAATAGTGCCTGGCACATAGTAAGTGCTTAATAAATGTTAGCCGTTAATAATAAATGTCATGCTATTTTTTTCCAGAAAAGATACGGCAATTCAAAAGTGAAACTAACTCAAAGCCCAAGAAATGTAGTTTCATAAATGCCTAGAGAAATTGTATGTAAGTGATTTTCCACTCAGCATCCAGTCCTTTGAAGTTCAGCTCTTTAAAGCCATGAAGTCCCTCTAGCAGGATTGATTTTCAGCTATGAGGATAGTGGAAATAGATCCCTAACAGATGAAAAAGTGGTATTCTACTTCCCAACCACTGAACTGAAAAGTCAAAAAACACTTTGGCTTTTGCTTAAGGCAAGTTGTATGATTTTCCCATTTCTGTCATTTGATGTAACATATGTGATAGCATAATCTAGGATGATTTTGTACCCTCATGTTTTAGAAAAATATGATGGTGGGAGCAGCAGCATGGCATATAGGAAAACCGGGGATTGTAAGATACACGTGGTTTTGAGTAGTGATTGTGCCACTTTTTAATTATGAAACTTTGGGCATTCTAATATTCCAATTTCCAAATCTCCAGTTTCCTCTATAAAAATGGAAGAAATACCTGCCATAGCAGTTTGGTGAGGATGAAGGGAGAATGCCTGTAGCCTCATGCCCATAGTATTGACCTCGTTAACTATTATTTCTCTTGTGAGTGAAACTGGCTTCGGAAATTATAGTCACTGTTAGCTTTAAAGAACACATATTGTAGTATGTATGGAAAGGCCAGAAGTATATATACCAATATATTTTTTTTTTATCTCTTGGTGATTTGATTATAGGTGACTTTATTTTCTTTGTACTTCTTGGTACTTTCCAATTTTTTCCACAGTGAACATGTATTATTTTTGTAATCTGAGAAAGTTATTAAACATGAAATCAAGTACCAATTTATGTCAGTTTATATGCACCTATTCATTATAATTTAAGTCTCTCCATTCTCAAATTCTGACTCTAGGTCTGTAAGGCCAGAAATAATATCAACCCAGTTATTCTATCATGAATTTATAGTTCTACATCTTTGGCCCACTTAATGTTATGTTTAGAACAGTTAGTATGTTCACATGATTCCCAAGTTTTAACAAAGGTGTTCAGTGAAAAGTCTTGTCTCCATCTGTTCTTCAGTCTGGCCAGTTTCTACTGACCTTGCTACTCCTCCTCCCATCCCCCCCCCCCAAATCTGGGCAACCTCTTTATAGAAAAATATGAATACATACTTTATAATAATATAAAGTGTTTTAATTGTTGAATTTACGTTAACTTAGGCTAACACTAATTACTTGAGGCTTTATACCATATAGCTTCCAGAACTTAAAGTTTAAAAAGATTTATGATATTACAGTATTCATAATATTGACTTCAGTTTGTCCACATGATTATGGCTTGCACACTGAAAACTGCTCCTAATTGTAATTGAGGTTCTTCAAAAAGCGGAGCCTGAAGCCCGTTTACATGCCACTGCTTCTTTCAGGAATGCAAACTCAAGGGAGCAGGCGTGAAGGAAAAGGGGTGATATGGCGACGGAGGGAGAGCCTAGACCAGGATCAATTACCATATTGGCCACCACTTGGTACCAAGCACAACTTATTTGACCTCGAGGGTACTCTTCCAAGAGATGAGAGATGGGATGGCTATGCATAGCGGGGAGAAAGGAAGACTTGATCTGTATACCACAATGGGTGTTAATTCAGGGCTTCATGAGTGGACTGCAAATGGAACCTGTCTGTCCCTCATGACTGGACTGGGAGGGATGGAAGCCCTCGGGGAGAGGAAGGGGGTAAGGAGATTGCCCTCTGTATAGGCAGCAGATGAGGTGCTGTTGGTTTGTGTTTGTTGTAACCCATGAGCTGTTTGCCACAGTAGTAGCTGGGCCAGAACCCAGAACAAGTTTGGCATAAGATGGATCTAACACTCTTTAAGACATGGCCAGATAGTTCAAATAATTCAGAAAAGCCCTGATTTGCCCCTTTAGAAAATGGGATATCTGATGTCGTTAACAATGTAAGGACATAAGAAAAACTGTTTCCTGCAACACAATTAGAGCATAGAACTAGGTCATGTTCAAAATGGAAGAGGCTTCAGAGTATTAAATCTACCCACTCCTGTTAACAATATGGAAATTGAAGCCCTAGACAGATACTTCAGAATCTACTCATGTTTTATGCACCCATAAGTACTTTAACCCAGGCAGCCAGCAATGAACCATTAGAAGCCTGGTTCTGTACTGCTTGGTCAGTTTTGCCCAGATGGTTTCTTCCTATTGGCCAGCATTGAAAAGTCTCTACTCAGGCTTGGAAGATTTGCCGAGTTGCCCAGGGCTACACCACTCCAGGACACTGGATGTTTAGAGAGAACAATATGGATTCCAAACTGAGGTTTCCGAAGAGGCAAGGAAGAATATCAGAAATAGGATCATTCTAATAGAAAATTTTCTTTTGATGTTTCTGTAACTGTGTTTTTGTGCTGGTAAATTTTTTTCCTTTTAACATCAAAAATTATTCATAGGTGTTGCCATTTCCCCCTTTCTTTAATTGCTGGACTACTAGAAAATGAAGACAAATACATTACAGTCACAAAAAACTCTGTGATAAAAATATCACTACTCTTGGTCTTTATCTTTTTCACTTAAAAATACCTTAGTTTCTATTAGTTTTAATAATTTTTAAAATAAACTTCTCTTAGAAGTTTACTTAGGAACCTTGGAAATGATTCAGCTTTGTGGAATAATGTAGAAAAAACAGGATTTATATACTTTGATGCTATAATCAGCCACAGGCTGAGCCTATTAAAAAATACAGTCCAGATTTTTAATTTAAAAAAGTTTTACTTAATTGCTTAAATTAAAAAAATAACATTAAAATAATCCTACATATTATTTTACAAAGGATGGTGTGGCTTGAAAAAGTCTCTTATAATTCTGAAAAGGTGAACATGATGTATCCATGATGTTCTAAAAATATGGAAAAATTTGAAACTAAAGACTTCTAATCCTTGGTAAAACCAGAGCACTTAAAAGATCTTAATATGAACGTATTCATTTCAGTCAACCACTTTGATGGAATGAACGCTTGTGAGAGACTGGGTGTGAGTTGATCTGGTTCCGAGAGATCTGGAAGCTGAGGTAGTACTTTCAGGATGAATAGTCCGGGGGTATTTTGTTGCAGCAGCTTGAGGAATGGTTTGCTGAAAAGATAAAAATCTTTTTAAATAATCCTATAAAATTACACATATTAAATATCATTTTATCATTTATAATTTAGCCCAACATTTGTTAAGTGTCAAGCAATGAATTGAAGTAGTGGTTACAAGTTGTGGTCCTTTTCCATAAGAAACCCACAGCCAATTAGACTGATGTGCTCAATACCCGTAATTTATGCGAGAGGAGCACAGAGTGAGCCATGGGAGCATTCATTTCTCAAGGAGGACTCAACTGGATGGAATCTTATGCTTAGAGAGGCGAACTGCAGAAAGGGACTTTGTGGTGTCTGGAAGAAGGGTCCTACCCCCCAAGCCCTCCACTGGGATATGTGGAGTCCAGTCCTGGGGAACATGTAAGGAATCCAGTCTGGTCCTTGCTTCAAACCAGCATAAAGCAGGTCTGTCATATTTCACCTGGGAACTGACTAAACCTTTTATGGTGACACACGAGGAGGACTTCTCAGAGGCCTGGTGCTCCCTTCACATGGACCACCACTTTCTAAAGAAAGAAATAAGTAGAGACTAGGGACACATGTTGAGGGGAGGACATGCACACTGCCTCCGAGCTCAGAGGAACATCTTAGACATGAGCACTGATGCATTAAAGTCAGGACACATCTGCCTTCATCTATACATGCAGATGTTCAAGTTCGTATTATGTACATAAGTTCACATTACATGTATACGTCTGTGTAATATGTACACATGTAAGGCTTTCCTGTATTATACCCAATACAGCTTCTCAGTAGGCCACAGTGGGATTTGTTATGCAGATGAGTTCTCAGTTCATGTCACTGACTAGCACATGTAGGTTCTGATTAGGGTCTCCCACTTAGAAAAGCCATCTCTAAAATACTTGAAGTAAAATTATATATATTTGATCAAAACATTCACTATGCATTTCAAAAGCTCTATGATACAGATATGCAGGTCTTCATTTTAGATTCTGCTTTAAGAATAAGAGCTCCTCTTTAAGGAAATGGAAAAATAACCTCCTTAAATATTTTTATACTATATGTTTCTTTGTATATAAATTAACTGGGTAATCATAACAAATGGGAGATATTCTTGCCACTACTATGAAATTTTAGTTGCTAACCACCTAATCTGACCCTGTCAAAAGAGGTATTTTTCTTTGGGGGGGATTGGCAAGAGGAACTGTAGAAATAGATTCACGTTACCATGGGTATCATGATCTACAAAATCCAGTAGAGAATAAAGTAGCACCAGAAGCAAGCAATTAACCAGCAGATGGGGCTAAAGTGTCAGAGACCTGATTACTGGTTTATTAGTAATAACTTTCTGGTAGTTCTGGATCTTGATTCTTGGGAAAAATGAAAAATTGTAGAGAGGCTCGCCATCATGTCTGTCACATATCCAAGTCAGGTACCAATGGGAGCAGTTGTGGCTTTCTAATTCATGGCCAATTATTGGAGAAGCACTGCACATGCAAAGGGCAGCTTGTGAGATAAACTCAGAAACGGGTTAAAAGTCTTTAGTTCCTTATTTTTCTGTAAAATATGAATTTCTATTGTTAATCTAAAAACAAAGGCTAAATTAAAAATAAACGTGTAGTCTCTTTAAAGCCTTCACCTTTTTAAAAAAAATTATTTTGTGTTTTTTATTGCTGTTATTTTTCTCCATTGATTTTTAGAGAGAGTGGAAGGGAAGGGGAGAGAGAGAAACATCGATGTGAGAGACACATTGATTGGTTGCCTCCTGTACATGCCCCAACCAGGGCTGGTGATTGAACCTGCAACCAGGTACATGCCCTTGACCCGGAATCGAACATGAGACCTTTCAGGCCTTGGGCCAATGCTCTAACCACTGAGAATACTGGTCAAGGTGAGAGAATTCTCTTTGAAAATCAATCCTGTTTCTCTTTGGGAATATGTTCTTGTTACTTTTTTGTTGTTGTTGTTGTTCTTGTTACTTTTAAAAATTAAACTTTTTGAGGTAATTCTTGAGTACAAGAAATAATGCAGAGGTATTCCTGTATTCTTTTTAAAAAAAATATATATTTTTATTGATTTCAGAGAGGGAGAGGGAGAGAGAGATTGAAACAGCAATGATGAGAGAGAATCATTGATTGGCTGCCTCCTGCACACCCCCTACGGGGGATTGAGCCTGCAACCCGGGCATGTGCCCTTGACTGGAATCAAACCCGGGACCCTTCAGTCTGCAGGCCAAGGCTCTATCCATTGAGCCAAACCAGATAGGGCTCCTGAATCCTTTTCTAGCAATTTTTATTTGCTTTTGGTTTTACAGTTTACAAAGTGACTTTCTACAACATTATCTCATTTAATCCTGAATTCTGACAATAAACCATAAGAGCTAAGTACTCTTTGACTCCCATTTTACACAAGAGAAAAAGAAGGTTCAACTATTTTCCTTGTTTTATATATGATCATAAAGGCAATACGTAGCATAATTGGGGCACTAACTTGTTTTGTTGTGTTTTTTTGCTTAAATTCCATGGAGGTACCAACTTTTTTCCAAACTAGAAATATGATGACAATTGTATTGAAAAAGGGGAAGAAGAATTTTATTTATTTATTTATTTAAAATATGGAACGCTTCACGAATTTGCGTGTCATCCTTGCGCAGGGGCCATGCTAATCTTCTCTGTATCGTTCCAATTTTAGTACATGTGCTGCCGAAGCGAGCACAAGGGGAAGAAGAATTTAAAATAAGGAGCAACAATTTAAAAAAATTATAAAAGTAGGGAAGTATTTCTTGTAATAAAAACCTGTTACATGAACAGCTAGTTAATAAGCTAACAGTTTTTGCCTCTTTTTTAAATGAATGAGAAATCATTTCTATATTTTATCCTTCTGGCCACTGACACACTGTGTTTCTTTTTGTATTTGATAATTTTTACACTGTTGAGAAGAAATAATGTTTCTGAAATTAATTTCTTAAAAGAGGAAAGGCAGATTCAGACACATGTGTAATAAGCATAGAAAGACAAAATAGTAAAAGGCAGAATAAGAACCAGTCATCATGAATGTTGATCTTCTCCTCAGCATGTCATTTAAGTGTTTATTGGTCTATAAATTTCAGGACATAGATTTTGACAAAAGGTCAAAATGTGCACTCACCACTGTGACTGGATGATGTTTTTCCACAACAACTGAACTCATGGGAGGAGAAACTCCCATTATAGATAAACTGCTACTAATTCTGCTTTTTGAAGCAAAATCAGATCTCCCTGTGATCCGGGCTGTAATTGTTCTTCCAGCTTTCTGTTGTGCAGATGTCACAACTCTGGGTACATACTAAAAGAGCAAAGAAATATTTAGTTGGTAGAAAATCCATGGCAAAATTATAGTACTTTTGGTTTTATAACTTATGAAGAAAATACATAGGCACTTAAAATAATTGTATATTCAATTAACTTTAACATGAAAAAAATAAAAACTTAAAACATGGAAAAAAATAAAAACTTCAAACAATGAGACAAAAATCACAACATAAAACTGAGCACCGCAGAGCATCCCTTTAACTTTGGTATGCCAACTATTTTATAGGACTTCACCAACTTTAAAAAAAACTGTTTTTTAGAAATACGTATAAATTTAAAGGAAGTTATAAAGACAGTGTAGAGAGAGCCTGTGTATTCTGCACCCAGTTTCTGGAAATGATTACATTTTACATAATTATGACATCAAAACCAGGAGGCTGACATTGGTATAATGCCTAGGTATAGATCTATATCACTTTACTAGTGACCCGGTGCACGGATTCGTGCATTGAAAGGAAATTAATTAGAAGAAATATTTTAATATTGTTATTTGCCCTTTCTCTATAATAAAAGTGTCAACCAAATTCACGATCGACAATCACAGATCGAAACACATACGTGCAATTGGTGCCAGCGAGAGCTTTATATGTATTGTGCATGCATGAGTTAACTTAGCCTTTTATATATATAGATGAACTTGCTTAATTAGACCTGCTTTCTGATGTAGCTAAACTTTTTCCAGCCCAGTGAAGCACCCCAGTTTCTCTTTCAGGTAATTGTCAGCACACAGCAGTAAATATTAACATGAAGCAGATTATTATTGTAGATCATGCAGGGAGAACAAAGGCTAAAATATTTAACTGTAGCAGTGTTTGACTATATTCTGCACAGTGAGAAAACTTGAAGTCATTTTCAACGTCCACCATTTCTTACTTCTTTTCAGTTAGGTCAAGTTTCTAAACTTTCTAAATCTCTGTTTTCCGGCTAATGAAAAGAAAATAGGGTTCTACCATGTCTTGTATCTACCTACTCCAGGACTTCTGTGAGGATCAAATGAGATGAGGCACGGGAAAATGCTTAACAATCATTTGGTTAAACTGTAAAATGTTTGCACCTGGCTATAAAGCAAGTCAGGTTCCTGGGCTGAAGAAACTGCAAGGTTAGTTGCTAGGGAGAGGAAGCTGGGCGTTGTTACATGATGTCATTACCCGGCACCCACGGCGACCATTTCTGGGCCGGGCTGGGCTGTGGGCCGCATTTTGTGCCATGGGGTCTTGGCAGTGTTGGCTGTGATTTGGTGGGGTGTTGCTCCGGTGTGGTGGTGGGGCCTGTTTCCCACTTGGGGAAGCTGAGTGTTGGTTTGTCGGTGCCAGGTCTGTGGTGCTGTTTATTTTTAAATGGCCAGTGCGCGTCATGGCAGCCCCTGGTGGTCAGTGCACATCATAGTTACCAGTCGGATGGTCAGATGGACACTTAGGCTTTTATATCTATAGATTACATGTGTAGATTTGGCAATGAAGACAAAGAACTATTCCATCACCATAAAGATGTCCTTCATGCTACCCTTTAGTCATATCCATCCCTCTTCCCCCACTATTCCTAACCCCTGGCAACCATTCATCTGTTTTATAAACTCTTTTGTTCTTATGCATAATTAATATCATTATTACAAATACTTTTGTGTCCTACCTTTTTTCTTATTGATTTGTTAGTATACTTTTTTCCCATGAATAGAGAATTGCTACAATTTTGAGAGATTTTAATACCAACAAACTAGTTTATCTAATTATCTCAGTTCTTTTACTAGTATATATAGCAAATTTTTGTGGAAATGGACTCCTTTTCTTTTAAGAGTTATTTCTACAGAATATATTGCAAAAAAATGCAATGATCAGATCCTAAAGTAATGGTAGCTTTTATAGATTTTGTTGCTTACTGCTGGATAAAAGGCATGTATAAAAAAATTATATTTATATCAAAGGTAATACATATGTGTACTCATTTTCCCCCACTGTCAACTAATTACATTAGCTGGGCAAAAACAAAAAGAATAATAAAAGAAAGAGAACTGACATATTCTACTTTTGTTACTGTCTCCTCAGGCAAGTTACTCTCTCTAAGCCTCAATTTCCTCATTTATAAAATGGGAAAGCAGCACCAACTGCCTAATGATACCCTTTCATTTTCATTCAGATGAAGAGAAAGTTAGAAGACACACTTTACTAAATAGCTTAAAAATCAAACTAAAATTCCTTAATTATTCCAAATGGAGTTAGAAAAAGTTAAGTGCCATCTATTGTCCAACCTCACGAACTGCAATATATTTGCTTGTATAACTTGCCAAATGTTTTTTGAAAATTGTTTCCCACCATGAAATTCTTACATTTTATTTAACACTAGAGGCCTGGTGAACAAAATTTGTGCACGGGGGGTAGGGTGGGGAGGGTGTCTCTCAGCCTGGCCTGCACCCTCTTGCAATCCGGGACCCCTAGGGGGATGTCTGACTGCCAGTTTAGGCCTGATCCCGCAGGGATTCCCACGGGCCTAAACCGGCAGTCGGACATCCCTCTCGTAATTCAGGAACGCTGGCTCCTAACCGCTTGCCTGCCTGCCTGCCTGATTGCCCCTAACCATGTTGCCTGCCTGCATGATTGCCCCTAACCACTCTGCCTGCCTGCCCGATCACCCCTAACCACTCTGCCTGCCTGCTCGATCACCCCTAACCACTCTGCCTGCCTGCCTGATTGACCCTAACCACTCTGCCTGCCTGCCCAATCACCCCTAACCACTCTGCCTGCCTGATTGCCCCTAACCACTCGTCTGCTTGCCTGATCACTCCTAACTGCTCGCCTGCCTGCCTAATCACCCCTAACCGCCTCTGCCTCACCCCCGCTGCTGCAGCTTCGTCCGGAAGGACGTCCAGAATGACGTCCAGCTGTCGTCTAATTAGCATATTATACTTTTATTATTATAGAAGATATTGAGGACATGCGCAGAAAGGAAAGAATTTTACAAATGAAGATATTATTTCACTAGAATGGTAATCCTCCTTTCTCCAGTTATTTGTTTTCCCAAATCTGTACAGTTTACTTTCTGCACACACCTTCCTTTAGCTACTGGAAGTACTGAGGAAGACTGGAAAAAGTTTTGAATGTTCACAGGAAGCTTCTGTGATTAAAGTGGAAAGATCACCAGGCCTGGATCACAAGTCTTCTTTTCCTGTTCCTGACAATGATGGTTTCACATTAGGTAAGCTATCTAACTAATATACAGGGTCGGGCCTAAGTAGGTTTACAGTGTGGAATATGTGAAAAAGTTTATTCTTGTATTATTATTAATTAATTATTGTATTATTTTCCATATGAACAACTATAAATCCTACTTTTGTTATTATGGTTCTTTTTAAAACCAAGAAAGACACATTGAGGTGAATCTGACTATTATAATTATATAAAGAAGGACAAAATTTGTATTACACTTAGATTGGTTTACTTGTGATTCTCCTCTCACCCTAGCCCTAAAGGTTGTCCTTATGTGAATGAAATTGAATGTGCACCTGTTTCAGAAAAGTAGGATGTAGTTGGAGGGATGGAAAAGAGCTGTCTATACAATACATATTGTGTTTTCAAGTTTCAGAGACTTAAAATAGGTGATCCAATTGTTTTCAAAAATCAGTAATAAAAAGGGTGGCAAGTACACTTATTCAGTTTTTCCTATGCATTTTCAGATTTATATATAAATGCAGATTATAAATGGTGTAGTCATATTTTAAGAAGGGAATTTTGAACAATCTAGTTCTTTTGTGTATTATCTGAATATGCAACATGAATGAGAAACCAGAAATTTAAATAAACACTGTTTATTTAAATGAGATCATCTGTATAGGATCACATACAGATGATAAATAGAAAATATGATAAATAGCAGATCTCAAATTACTTTCCCCTAAAGTTAATAGTTCCTAAAAGGCAGAAGTGAAGTCAGCTGGAATACTGAAGATGACCAATTGTCTGGTTGACTCTGTGCAATGGCACCCTCTGATGGCCTGCGAGGGGGACTGT
Organism: Myotis lucifugus; assembly: GCF_000147115.1. Taxonomy (NCBI): domain Eukaryota; kingdom Metazoa; phylum Chordata; class Mammalia; order Chiroptera; family Vespertilionidae; genus Myotis; species Myotis lucifugus. The sequence goes on along the minus strand of NW_005871048.1, from coordinate 38,572,929 downwards.
CAGACCTAAAACCTATTCTGCCATCATCTTTCCTCTCAGGTGGGGAAGAAGAGGGAGACAAGTAAATCAAAACCACTGAGACCTTCACAGAACTACACATGCCTTTGTGCCAAGCTAGAGGAGGGAAGGGTAGAGTGTAAAAAGAAAAAAAGCCCTACAGAGGTGAGTCTGATAAGTCTGACTTGTATCCCTATACCTTTCTCTCTTGAGAGACACGGAAGAGTACAGGTTTAACACCAAGAGGCGGAGGAGTCAGAACCATGATGTGCTCTGTCTGTAACTCTTCCACATTAATAGCAAGATCAATTCTACTTCCGGCCAATTCTCACACAATTACTCCATCCCCAGACAATGCTCTCCCCCTCTAAGCACTTCTCTAATGGTGACTCTAGGAAAAACTGCTCCTATCTTCATTCTAATTATGAATTAAACATTAAGATCTAATCAAATCAAGATGGAGTTACTACAGAGTTGCAGTGTTAATGATAATGTCTATCCAGGAAAAGGGAAGGCTGTAGTTGAACAGAAAATATACTAAAGAGCCATTAACCTACTAAATCCTTGAACATACCCACGAGTTTTCTTCAAAATTAAAAACAAAGAAAACCAAACCAACTCTAAAATCTATTTTTCCTGAATAGTTTTTGAAAAATGTAAAATGAAAAAGTTATTTTTGTTCAATTATCACTACTGTAGTAGAACTTTCTACAGAACTTACAAATTAATGTTTTACTTACTTTGTGTATGAAATATTTTCTGTGACTTGGCCTAAAGGCTTTTTTATCCATGAGAAAGTATGTTCTGAGTTCAGAATATCCAACATGCCCACAAGTTGGGAACCCTTTCCTAACCCCGGCACCTGCGTGCCCTGCACTGACCGTTTCTCCTGACGCAGTGGGAGCCGTGGACCCTGCACCAAGAGGAGCAGACACACAGGAGGCGGAAGCAGTCCCCGCAGAGGTGATGGACGTGGCAGAGGGAAAGGCAGCAGTGCTGGCCACTCCCATGGCTGCTGCTGCTGAGGACGGTGCTGGGGCGGCTCCTGAGGTTATTGTAGCCGAAGGATCCAGATGAACAGGACCATACTCTTCCTTCTTACTATTTGTGAAGTCTAGCCGTAAAAATCACAAGTTAATTCCATTTACATTCTTCCAAGTTAAGATTACTTTTGTCTCCCAACAATTTTAATACATAATAGCTACAAATTTGTACAGAAATGTGTACAATTTTGTCATATATTCTATACATGTTTAGTTAATAGTTTGTCACTGTTAACTGATTAATGTCAGCATTAACTACTGAAGACTTCAATCACTTCCTTCAACTTGTGAAAGCAAATGAATGATTTGCTCTTACTTAAAAGAAAAAGATAAATTCTGAACTCAGGTGGGACCTCACAACCATTAAAATAATAAGGTCACACTGAGGATTTATGTCCTTTTGTGTTAATTTATGCAACCATCCTGATAAATGTCCTGATATTTAGATCTTTAGAATAATTTTGTGATATCAACATACCCTCTCATTTCCTTCCACTGCTCCTCTCCTAACAAAAATAGTGTATTTTTATTGATATTTCAGCAATCAATAATAAATCAATAAGTAAATCTTGACACTGTAAAAGAAATGAGCTCTTGCAGGTGGATTATTTGAGTCATGAATTAAGAGCATATTTGCACACTTAACTGATTTTAGTGACACACATATAGTAACTTTCTCTTAAAACTGAACCTTAACCTTAGATTAAAGGAGTGAATAACCTCATTTTCTAGAGAAGCTAGGACTAACGGTCCTATTTTATTTTGTTAATCCTCACCCAAGGATATATTTCCATTGAATTTTTTTTTATTTTTTTAGGGAGAGTGGAAGAGAGAGGGAAAGACATAAACATCAATGTGAGAAAAACACATTGACTGGTTGCCTCCTGCGTGAGCCCCGACCAGGGCCCGGGCCAGGAAGTGCCAACAACGAAGGTACACGCCTTTAAGTGGAATTGAACCTGGGACCTTTTGGTCCGCAGGCAACACTCTATCTACTGAGCCAAACCAGGTAGGGCAACTAAGGGTTCTGTTTTAGATTTTTCCATCCCAATATTAGAATTTGGTTAAAATTTCTACTTAAAACCATATTTTTGTGATACCAAAGAAAGGGTGAGGGTTTTCAGAATATCTGAATGGAGTATGTAACCCTATGTTTAAATAGTTTTCTGTGTTGTCCTCTTTCCATCTAGAAATACAGGCTTTTGTGTAAGTCCTTTTCTTATACTAATTTTATATAAAAAATATAAACTTGGATTAACAAAGTTTAATGAGGACTATAATGCATGTGTCCTTTGAAATCATTTGATGAAAGGGGCCAATTCAATATAAAATACTGCTTTTGCTTTGAAATCAACACATACACATACTGAGTTTTAACATGCTTTTGATAGAAAGTGATTCTATCTGTTTTTAGGTGGGTGGCAGACTTCATATCAGATGTGGGACCAGTACACAGGTCAGGTCTGGCCAAGGGGCTCCCTGAAAGAGAGACAGATGACCCAGTCTCCCTTACCTAGGTGGAGTATGCAGTTTGTAAGTTTTAATAATTATTCTTGCTTTAACTGGGATAAATTTTTTCAATTGTTAAGTATTTTTCTACTCTTCCTAAAATTGCTTTGAAAATTGGCAGGTATAATTTTAAAGGCCATTTTTATTGTCACACTTTGCCTTCTCTTTTTAAAATATATTTTTATTGATTTCAGAGAGGAAGGAAGAGGGAGATAGAAACAGCAACGATGAAAGAAAATCATTGATTGGCTGCCTCCTACACGCCCCCCACAGGGGATCCAGCCCACAACCTGGGCATGTGCCCCGCCCGACCGGGAATTGAACCGTGACCTCCTGATTCATGGGTCGATGCTCAACCACTGAGCCACTATGGCCAGGCACACTTTGCCTTCTTCATAGAAACTTCTAACTTACAATCTATAAGATTTAGGATATTGCACAACATGAGATACACTGCAGATGATAGCAAAAAATCAGGACAAATAAAAAAAATCAAATACTAGTTTTTTTCTAACAAGACAGATACATTAGGAACATTGCATTATTAAAAACTACATTTAAAAAAGCAATTGTTTTAAGGGAAGAAAGGGGGCTAGTTCTAACTTTTTTCTTGTGAGAACTAATAGCTGTTATTAAAATGCCACAAAACCTAAATATCACAGAGCAAATCCAGCATTAGATCACAGTGAACTTTGCCTTTGGTAGCTCCCCCAGCTTACTGTGTCTTATTATTCTTGGTATCTTTATCCCTCAAACATAGCACAAGGCCACTCAAAACCATTGGGTTCCCAGAACTTGGCACTAGCTGCAGAAGATGGTGGATGTAAAAGCAACAGGAGCAAAACAAATCATGTTGGGTAATTATCAGAATACATTTTCTTCAAATCCTGTTATGGATGTTTGCCTGGAGGAGACATAGCTGTATTCGAATTTAAAATTTAAGATGATCAATTTATAAAGGTGGCAAAACACTCTGTTCTAAGTCAATTCATGTGCATAAGTATGTTACGAAAAACAGATTTCTTGTAATTAAATGCAAGAAGTTCTAATGTGGAACCTAATATCTCTTCTGAGTAGATAATTAAATTCTTCAATTTAATACATATAACTTGCTAATAATTATAACTAAAAGCAGACTAGTCTATTATTAGGGGTGGTGAGTTTGTTTTCAGCATTGATACTCAATTAAAAGGCCATTTATTAGAGAAATTAAGCACACTTTGGGGTATCAGCAAGATAAAGTATTTAGCCTTGATAATCTATAATTCTGTGTTTCTAACCTACATATGGGCCATACACCCCAACTGTTTCAGAGAGAAAACAATTTGCTTTAATTCACTGTCACCCACAACATGCACAGTTTATATAATAAAAGTTTGTTGATGTTTTAAAATGAAGCACAGAGAAGTTATTCACTGGAATGAAATCATGTTAATGACGTTACAAAATGAAACCACCTCATGGGTAAGTTAACCATGAGTCTTGGATAGGATTTACTATCAGGGAATACTGCAAAATGTTCGTGTTTCACATGAAACATGGGAGGCTGACTTGAATGAATTAAGACTACAGTAATGTCCAGCTGGCATGGCTTAGTGATTGAGCATCAACCTATGAACCAGGAGATCACGGTTCGATTCCAGGTCAGGGTATATGCCCGGGTTGCAGGCTTGATCCCCAGTGTGGGGCATGCAGAAGATAGTTGATCAACGATTTTTCTCTCATCGATGTTTCTCTCTCTCCCTCTCCCTTCCTCTCTGAAATCAATAAAAAAATATATTTTTAAAAAGCCACTGTAAAATAAAAAATACTGTAGCATGTAAGATGATAGTCATGCTATAATTACTACAGTCTTTTTAAAAAGTGTATTTCAAAAGGATCTCTCTATTAAGCTAAATAAGGTAAAGAAGGTTTATATTATCCTGTTTGTTCAGAGAAGAAAACCAAAGCCCAATAAGGAAACTAGGCCTCATTGCAAATTGGTGGCAAAGGACTCTTGACATGTGCTCTTCCAAGCCATGTTCATGAAACTGACACAAACAACTCAGATTCGAGCCAATACATGGATTTTTCTTTTTTTAAAAAAATTAAATCTTTATTGTTCAGATTATTACAGTTGTTCCTCTTTTTTCCCCCCATAGCTCTCCTCCACCCAGTTCTCACCCCACCCTCTGCCCTTACCCCTCCCACTGTCCTCATCCATAGGTGCACGATTTTTGTCCAGTCTCTTCCCGCATCCCCCACACCCCTTTACCCCCAAGAATTGTCAGTCCACTCCCTTTCTATGCCCCTGGTTCTATTATATTCACCAGTTTACTCTGTTCATCAGATGTTTTATTCACTTGATTTTTAGATTCACTTGTTGATAGATATGTATTTGCTGTTCATAATTTTTATCTTTACTTTTTTCTTCTTCCTCTTCTTAAAGAATACCTTTCAGCATTTCATATAATACTGGTTTGGTGGTGATGAACTCCTTTAGCTTTTTCTTATCTGTGAAGCTCTTTATCTGACCTTCAATTCTGAATGATAGCTTTGCTGGATAAAGTAATCTTGGTTGTAGGTTCTTGGTATTCATAACTTTGAATATTTCTTGCCACTCCCTTCTGGCCTGCATAGTTTCTGTTGGGAAATCAGCTGACAGTCGTATGGGTACTCCTTTGTAGGTAACTGACTATTTTTCTCTTTCTGCTTTTAAGATTCTCTCTTTGTCTTTTGCCCTTGGCATTTTTTAAAAAAAAATATATTTTATTGATTTTTTACAGAGAGGAAGGGAGAGAGATAGAGAGTTAGAAACATCGATGAGAGAGAAACATCGATCAGCTGCCTCCTGCACATCTCCCACTGGGGATGTGCCCGCAACCCAGGTACATGCCCTTGAACGGAATCGAACCTGGGACCTTTCAGTCCGAAGGCCGACGCTCTATCCACTGAGCCAAACCGGTTTCGACTGCCCTTGGCATTTTAATTATGATGTGTCTTGGTGTGGTCCTCTTTGGATTCCTTTTGTTTGGGGTTCTCTGTGCATCCTGGACTTGTAAGTCTATTTCTTTCACCAGGTAGGGGAAGTTTTCTGTCATTATTTCTTCAAATAGGTTTTCAATATCTTGCTCTCTCTCTTCTTCTGGCACCCCTATAATTCGGATGTTGGTGCGCTTGAAGTTGTCCCAGAGGCTTCTTACACTATCTTCATATTTTTGGATTCTTTTTTCTTTTTGCTTTTCTGGTTGGGTATTTTTTGCTTCTTCGTATTTCAAATCTTTGACTTGATTCTTGGGATCCTCTTGTCTGCTGTTGGATCTCTGTATATTATTCTTTATTTCAGTCAGTGTATGCTTAATTTCTAGTTGGTCTTTTTTCATATCCTCTAGGGTCTCACTAAACTTATCGGCGGTTTCTAGAAAATTCTTGAAAAACCTTATAACCGTGGTTTTGAACTTTATATCCAGTAGTTTGCTTTCCTCCATTTCTGTCATTTGTGACCTGTTTCTTTGTCTCTGCATTTTTTATGCTTCCGTGTGTTGATAGAGTGGCTTTGTGTGCTAGGTGTCCTATAGGGCCCAGTGGCTCCCCAATTACCTGAGGTGGACACTCTTGGTGCACCCCTTTGTGGGCTTTGTGCACAGTCTTGTTGGTTTTTTTAAAAATATATTTTATTGATCTTTTACAGAGAGGAAGGGAGATGGATAGAGAGCTAGAAACATCAATGAGAGAGAAACATCGATCAGCTGCCTCCTGCACAGCCCCCATTGGGGATGTGCCCGCAACTGAGGTACATGCCCTTGGCCAGAATCGAACCTTGTCCGTTTTGTCTTTTGGTTGTATTTTTGAAGTGGTTGTGTGATGCAGCAATTTCCGGTGTTTACCTATGCCGCCATCTTGGTTTCTCCTTCTCTTGAAATAATTTTCTAATTTTTTATTTCTATAGACAGATCTATATTTATAACTTTTGGAAATGAGTTTTAATTGTAGTTTCTCTTAAATTGGAAACTAGCTACTTAGGAAAAGATAAAAATAGGCCTTCAGTTCGCAGGCCAACGCTCTATCCACTGAGCCAAACTGGTCAGGGTATCTTGTTGTAGTTAAGCCTTGATTGTTGTAGGTATCACTGGGAAGAATTGACCTCCAGGCCAATTGGCTGTGAGAATCAGCTGTGTCTGCAGTGGGAAAACTTCTGTGCTGAAGACACCCTTCTGGGGCAAGACTTGCTTCAGTGGGGCTTTGGTGCTCACTGAGTCTGCCCCCTGAGTGTGTCCCTTATGGATCTGAGGAGTTGTAATCTGGATGGTTCCACTCTGACCACTGGGTACACTGGCTCTTGGATCTAAGGAGGTGCTAATTTAGCCTCTGCCTGAGGCTACCCAGCAGGAGCTACGAAGAGATCTGCAGATTCCCCTTCCTTGTTTGGGGTTTGGAGGTGCCCAGATGAGGCCCAGCTGTGAAGCAATGCAAGCTGCTGTGGGGCCTTGGGCCTTCTCTTGGAAGTTCTGGGTCTGTCTGGCCCAGCTGCAGTTTGTTAGGTAATTTTCAGATTGCAAAGGGCCAGGGCATTCATATGCAAAAGCCTCTGCTGCAGCTTGGGTGGGGTGGGGTCTCAGGGAATCAACAGGGCGGAGCAAGCAGCTATGGCTGATCCTCAGCCCTGCCCTAAGAGGCCCCGAGTCTCAGTGTCCCGGTAATTGCTGCAAGCACCTCTGAGAGAAAGCCGCCCTCGAGTTCCGAGTTCTGCCCGCTGCCAGACAGTCCAGTTTCTCCCCGTATGAGTCTGGGTCCCCAGAGACTTCCCGGAACTGGAGTTCAGAGCAGTTGGGGGCTTGTGACTCCCTCCCGATTCAAAAAGACAGCCGCGTCCTCAGTTGCCAGCTCTTGCCGCGTGTGCCTCCATACCTCTGCACTTTACTTCTGCACCTCCTCTGAGTCTCAGTGTGCTTTTCTCTTTCCTTCTAGTTGTAGAATTTCCACTCAGCCAGCCTTCCTGTACTTCTGGATGATGTCCGTTTTGTCTTTTGGTTGTATTTTTGAAGTGGTTGTGTGATGCAGCAATTTCCGGTGTTTACCATCTTGGCTTCTCCTTCTCTTGAAATAATTTTCTAATTTTTTATTTCTATAGACAGATCTATATAACTTTTGGAAATGAGTTTTAATTGTAGTTTCTCTTAAATTGGAAAACAAGCAATTTTTAAAAATGGAAAACCATGACTACTAGATAAGAAATATTTAATCAACAAAATAGTCCAAGGAAACTAGCTACTTAGGAAAAGATAAAAATAGAAATTTTGCACTTAAAGGCATTATACATTCAAAGCATTGTTGTAACTCTGAGCCTATATACTTAAGAGTTTAAGTAACCCTGAGTAGTGAATTTTCACGATAGATTTAAAACTGGATATGACACTATAAAGTTAAAAATAAGAGCCCCAGCTGGTTTTGCTCAGTGGATAGAGCATCGGCCTGTAGGCTCAAGAGTCCCGGGTTCAATTCCGGTCAAGGGCACATGCCTGGATTTCGGGCTCGATCCCCAGTAGGGGGCATGCAGGAGGCAGCCAATCAATGATTCTCCCTCTCCCTCCTCTGAAATTAATTTAAAAAAATACATATATATTAAAAATAAAATACAGTACTTGGATGAGTCATATCTATTGCAGAAAATTAGTACTATAGACCACACTAATTACTGAAATCTCAAATTCTTTTTGAAAGTAGGCAGAGACTCTTAAGTAAAACACTAACCTGCATCATTTCTGTTTTGAAACATTGTCATGGCTTCAAGATTTAATGCACACACCCCCCGCATGAAAGCTTTCTTCATGGAATCTTCAAAGTGCTCTTTTTCATGTTGCATTCTTTGGATCTCAGCTTTTGCATTTTCCAAAGCTCCAGATAACTAAAATAAGGCAATTTTTTTAAAAAAAGGGTTGTAATACAAGGAAGGATATTATTTATTGTTAAAAAGTAGACTTACACTGTGAAGTATTTTTAGGTGAAATACAGGTACTAAAAACACTTTGCCACATGCGTCTTCTGCTATGTGTCTCACTTTATTTTAAACGGTGCATCTTACTTTTAGTGTCTTTCAACAAACCATTTCCATTTCTAACCATAAAGTCAAGGTTCAAACAAGGGGAATTGTATACCAGTCCCACTGACGGTTGCTGATGTGTTTTAATTACAGAAAAAGATAAACCATTTCTTACCATAAATCTTTTATGTAGAATATTAAACAAAATACACTAAGAGCCACAGACAACCCTCACTCCTTTTGGAAAAAAAAATAACTAAGTGCCTGTAATATTAACAGCATTTTAAAAAACTAAATGATACTATAGAATTTAAAGTGCCAAGTGATATTAGTTGCAACACATTTTCCCATAGACGAAATCTAAAGGAACTCCATTTTTTGCATGTCATTTTCAATTGCAGAAAATTGTATTATGATACTGATTTTTAACATTAAGAACTTTGTACTATAATAAAATATTTTTTCCTTTTAGTATTTTATTTCAAGAGGCCTACTGCATTCTTCAATACAGTTTTTATTTCATTTTGAGTCTCAAATGTTTTCCCATGGAAACGTTAATTTTATTATTAGAAGTCAATGGGAAAATAATTCCAATTTGTATCCAACTGCTTTAAATCAACCTTATATGAATAAAGTTTATTTAAATTAACAAGAGGATAAACATTTTTGGTTTTGGTCTCTATTCTTGGCTAAATAAAAGCCAAAAGAAGTATAAGAAAGCATGCTTTAAGAGATATAAGGATCTATAAGTGATTTACATTGTCAAGACACATGTACACACAAGAGTTCCAATGTAAGTTTGGAGGCCAGAGTTATAACTTTTAAAGAATAAATAAGTCTGTAAATCTGACTCATTAGTGTTGTTCTTCCCCAAATAGTCACATAGTCTCATTTGAAGATACACTGCATTAAATGGGTCGCTCTGCCTAACTATAATGTAACAGTGAGTGATGCTACCCATCTTGTTTATTTCTATTAAAGGAAAGTAAAAATAAATTAAAAAATAGAAGTTTTACCACAGCAACTTTGTTTTCATAATCATTGGAAATTTGGACACAAACTTCTTCAGCTCTTGCTTGACAAGCTCGCTCCACCACATCCTTCCACTTCTTTTGCACCGTAGAATGCCAGCCTATCCACACTTTCTTCAGTAAATTTCTCTGGAAGTACTGGTCAGCTAGTTTCCCTTCATAAGCCTAAATGAAAGTATTATAACCTTAAAACACAGTGCACTGGTAAATACACTGGCAGTAATAAAAAGAAACCTAAAACAGTGGTGAGCAGTGTACATACATTATTTAATCCTGTGTAGTTATTCTTATCTGCATAGAGGAGAACAGGCTTATAGAGGTTAAGTAACCTGCCCAAGTAGACAGGGAAAAGCCATCCTTGCCTCATTCTAGAGCCTAAGCTCTTTCTTATCCATTATACATAATTGTTTAATGCAACTAATCAAGTTAGGGGAAAAACAACAACAAAAAACAAATGAAAGAAAATGAGTAACTTGCCACTTGCCATCTTAGTTCTGAATCTGCATGACCCTTTAGCTGAAACCAGGACTAGGACAACAGAGTGGTTGGAAGGCAAAAAGGTAACTGTGGCTTCAGATGGTATTGTTTTCCCTTCAGCTTGGTGGACACCACCATAAGCAAGATTAATTTAATTTACATACTTTCATCATATATAGTGCCAAACTGATTCAAACAGGAACATATGCTATTCTTTTTTTCAATGAATTTAAATTCTTTTGAAGAAGTAGTTCCAATTTTCAATCTTCTTAAATTTGAAAAGCTATTCAAAAAGCAATGGCAGCCTCAACTATTTCAGCTAACATAAAAACATAATATATTCTCATTATGTCACTTGATAAATAACTTTCAAAATATGGTCTAAATACTCATATTTTAAATAGCTCTTTTCAGTCTGATTAATGTAGATTGATCTATTGGGATTAATAAAAAAATGAAAGCATTAGGAGGAATCCTATTCCATGATAGTGGAATATTAAATATTGATGTTATTAATACTAAATATTGTTTTAAAAATATTAACATTTAATATTAATTTATTGGAACTAATGCACAGAGATCAGTCGATGGCTCACATGAGCATTACATTAAAACTATATATATATATATATATATATATATATATATATATATATATATATAAAACCACCTCCTATACTCTTGAGTCTTTATACTCTGTCTTCTTGTAGGATATATACCTATTCATACTTTTCCACTTCTGAGACAATTACTTATTATTCTCTCTCAGTTTGCCTGTACTCTGATATATTGATTCAGCTCTTATTTAATTAAAATGAACAATGTTCAAATTTAAATTATGTACAAACTAAGGATAATTTTTAAAAAGCTATACAGACATGGCTTTAATTCTCACTCTAAGGCAAGTCTACACAACGAACATTTATACAATTTTATAATGTATAACTATAGTGTTGCCTCTTTTTGAGGAGAATGCATTCAGGCATTTTACAAGGAGAAACAATATGGGAACCATATGATATGTTAAAGACTGTAAATTCTTTTTCCATATAATCGTATCTGAGTCAAATTTGTTAAAGGGGTTCCATTACCAAGGCATTTGTAATTTAGGTATAATCCCTACTAACCTATTGTGACAAAGGAAATGATATATCAATAGATCTATAAAATATGAGGTATTTTTTCCCAAACCATACCAAAATCAAATTCCTTGAAATGAGAGCAACCTTAAATTCATTTTGACTTGATCCTAAACAATTCTGAATCTAGAAGTCTAATGTGTGTCAGTCGTCTTTTCGTTTTTATACTTACATCCTGTCTGGATTTGACATGGCCAATCCGCCAGTGGAAGAATGTTCTCATCAGCTCCATCCTTTCCTTTTGCTTGCCTATGGCGTGAGACAAGCTGGAAATCACCTGTGAACAGCAACTAGGCCAGTTACTGTGATGTTACAGTAACAGCTGCTAGTAAAGTGTTTTTTCTCATATATCAAAAAGTGCTAGAGAATATCAATGGATCACTACTATAGTCATCCAGTTAACTTCATTATTATCTTTAAAAAGACCAAAAACACTTCTCCACATGAATACACTACATGAAGGGAAACAAAAGAGGAAATAAATCTCATTATGTGTATCTTGGTAATCACCAAAAGAAATTTATGTACATGAAAATTAATATAGGGTGGGACACAAGTAGGTTTGGTTATTCCTATGGAAAATAATACAATAACTAAAAATTAATATAAGAATAAACTCTGTGTTTCACCTAAACCTACTTGTGCCCTACCCTGTATGGTGATTGACATTTAATTCAAGAAAAACAAGCATTCTTTGAAAGTTTTGCTACATATACAAAAAGTCTTTATTGACTAGGATTGAGGGCAGAGGCCAGATTTTATGTATCTTTCTAGGCTCTAAATACCTTTAGTACCTTAGATTATAAGTTTCTCAATAACTGTTTTATTTAAAAAATATTTTCATTGATTTCAGATTGAAAAAGAGAGAGAGAGAGGAACATCAATGATGAGAGAGAATCATTCATCAGCTGACTTCTGCACGCCTCTTGCAGGGGATCGAGCCAACAACCCCCAGTATGGAACCGTGACCTCCTGGTTCATATGTCAACACTCAACCACTGAGTCATGCTGAACCATGCTGGCTGGCCAGGCTCAATAACTATTTAATAATTTTTTTCTGAATTCAACAAACTCATAAAAGAAAATAGTCATACTATGATGTAATTCTTCAATGTTGTTATTCTTTTATTTTATTTATGTATTATTATATTTTTAAAATGTTTTTATTAATTTCAGAGAGAGGAAGGGAGAGGGAGAAGGGATAGAAACGTCATTGATGAGAGAGAATCACTGACCGGTTGCCTCCTGCATGACTCCTACTAGGGACCGAGTTAGCAACCCGGGCATGTGCCCTGATCAGGAATTGAACCATAACCTCCTCATGGGTACATGCTCAACCACTGAGTCACAATGGCTGGGCTTATTCTTGTTCTTTTAAAAAAAATTTATGGAGGCTTTTAAATCCTAAGACAATACTCTCTCTCTCTCTTTTTTTTTTAAATATATACTTTATTGATTTTTTTACAGAGAGGAAGGGAGAGGAATAGAGAGTTAGAAACATCGATGAGAGAGAAACATCGATCAGCTGCCTCCTGCACACCCCCCACTGGGGATGTGCCTGCAACTAAGGTACATGCCCTTGACCGAAATTGAACCTGGGACTTTTCAGTCGGCAGGCTGATGCTCTATCCACTGAGCCAAACAGGTTAGGGCGACAATACTCTCTCTTATAAAGTACCGAGTAGCTGAAATGTCTATCTAAAAATGGCCACAAAAAGAAATTTTGTAAATTGGGCACATTTACTGAGAGATATTTATTCTGGTTTCTTTAAATAATTTTTAAAAGTGGAAAAGGGCATACATTCTAAGATATTGTTAATATTCTCTTTCTAAAGTTGTATGGTGGTGGCTATCCACTTTCTTTGTTTTAAAAAATTGGACATATATGTACAACTCTTTTTTTATGTGTGATACTTTAAAATTAAAAGCCTTAAGATGGAGTTTTGAGGATAATAGAGAAAATGACTGATATCAATATCTATTTAAAAAAGTAAACTATGAAAAATGTTCAATTTTATATCATACCTTGCAATACCAAAAGAAAAGTATATATTTTAAAAAAACACTGGACTCCTTATCCAGTTAATTAAAACAGTGAGTGCTACATCTACAGACTAGTAGTTGAGGTGTTTGCTGAGTCCCTTCTCTCAGAAAGCCACCATCCCCCTGGGGGCAGCCACTGATTTGTTGCCCATCTGCTTTGTTCAAGGTGTTGTCTGGAGGCACAAAATTAGCACGCACCTGAACCTTACTTTCAAGTTCTTAACAGGCTAACAGAAAGTGAAATAAAAGGTGCTGTTTATCAATAAAAAAACAGACTTCTTCAGTGAATAAAGACTTATCACAGATATAATGTGAGAAACTTAAAATAACCCCTAAAAGATGGCTTAAAATGTAGATAATGCTGGTTCCCTAAAGTTCTCTTATGGGCAGTTAGGAAGGAAAAATTAGTATGTACATTTAGCATGTACTCTTAAAACTCCAAGCACATTGAAGTTATCTCAAAGATAAAATGGCATGACCATGGCATGTTTAATAGGAAGATAAATTGTATATCCATGCACCTATTTTTCTACCAGTTTCTGACGTGATCTTCCCTTTGTATCTTGCATGACCTAAAAAAAAACACACTTCCTGGCCTCTTAGGGCGGAAGGGAGAAAGGAGACAGAGGGAGGGAGAAAGAAAGGAAGAGAGGGAGACAGGGAGACAGGGAGAGAGGAAGAGAAAAGGAAAGTGAGGGTGAAGGGCAGAGAGATGTGAGAGAGATACATCTATTGGTTGCCTGCTGCACTTGCCCCGACCGGGGATCGAACCCGAAACCTGGGTATGTACCCTGACTGGGAATCAAATGGATGACCTTCTGGTGCACCAGACTATGCTCTAACCAACTTAGCCACACCAACCAGTGTACTTCCTGACACTTATTATCTAGCAAGACATTTACTGAATCCCAGTTAAAAGAAATATAAAAGAGAACACCTCATCTTTTCTCCCAATGGAAATTTCATAGGCTTTTTGCAGCTCCTTCAAGCTGTTGATCTGGTTGCACAGTTGTTTTAAATGTGCTGCATGTTTATCTTTCTCTTTTTTCATTTCCATACGGTGCCAGTCAATAAAATTTAGTCTCCATTTAGTTAGTTCAGATATGACGTTTGTCTGAAAAAGAAATATTCTGATAACTAAGCAGTTTGTTCCTTAATAGTGCTTCTTGAAATTACACCGAAATTAAGAAACACTTTTAAAAAATCAGAACAAGCAATCAACATGAAAGCTATTTTTTTAAAAATCACTAATGAAAACATTTACAAGTTCAACAGTTACAGCTCCTCTTGGTTCACATTCAGCATACTCAAGATAGGAATTTTTTTTATTTTAAGTTACTTTGTATTAAGTCTTATTGTCATTTAAAAAAATTTCAGGTTTTATTCATTAATTCACTAAATAAACAGTTTCTTTGTTTATTCAAGAACTTAAATGTCCATATTAAGATGGGTTAGAAAAAAGGAAGTGTAGGGCCATGCGCTAGGGTGAGCCATAGGACTGGATGTTATTTAGATAGAGGTGGACAGTGGGAACCATGGGAGTTGATGCTTTCTTCCCCCAAATAATTTATCACAATGGCTACCTTAACAAATTGCTAAGTCTGATCCCTTTTCACTCTACTGATTGGCATAAATAAAAAGACCAAATAATCATGTTATCAAAAATCAGATAATATGGTTAACTGAACATAGAACAATTTAAGTGGTTGGTGGTACACCACTCCAGTTGACTTACACCATGAAAAGAAGTATGAAACCTGTTCCATGAGGGAAATGGTAGAAACTATACTAAAAGATTATATCTGGGATTTATAGTTCAAATAACAGAGAAATATAGATGCCCCAGAACTCTCATGACCATAATTTCTCTATGCATGTGAATATTCAGTTTCGTTTTCTCAAACTATCTTTCAGAAAAATGGTTATTTTCTCAACTATATTTTAAATAGCAAAAAGAAACCCTGCCGCTTTTTTTTTTGGTAAATTTTTTTTAAAGCGAGTCTTTTTTTTTTGTTAATGTTTTTATTGATTTTTAGAGACAGAGAAAAAGAGAGAGAGAGATAGAAACATCGATGAGAGAGGAACATCACTGATGGGCTTATTCCTGCATATACCCCTACTGGAGATAGAGCCCACCACCCAGGTATGTGCACCGACCAGGAATCAAACTGGCAACCTCTTGGTTCCTGGGTTGACACTCAACTGCTGAGCCAAACTGGCTAGGCTCTCTGCCATTTCTGTAATACTTTGTTTTACTTAAAGGCCACTAACATTACTAAAAATAAAAATCTGTTTTTATAGAGATATCAGTTATACATTGTGGTTGCTATAAGAATGGCTATAAAATGAATACATATTGCTAAAATTGGATTTTGTATTTCATATAAAGGAGACATTTTCATTAGTCATAGCTACAATATAGTAAAGGTTCATCGAGTGTCTCAGTCACATACAGGGTTGGTCTTTCAGAACATCTGAGAAATTCAGTAGACTGTCCCATCAACTATTTAAAACCTTGCTATTTAAAGTATGTTTTCTGAACCAGCAGCATCACCTGGGATATTGTTAGAAATGCATAATCTCAGGTCCTCAAAAACAACTGAATAAAAAGCTGAAGTTCAACAGGATTCCTGGGGGATTCATATGGACATCAAAGACTGAGAAGCACAGATTTTAGACGTTGGACTGATCTAAAACTAAAGTATAACAGAACCTTTTATTTTAAAGAAAAGAAAAACTGGGATTAAGAGCAAAACTATTATACTAATCCAACAACAATACCTTAAGACCTGAACTCCAAAGATCCAGTACACTTTCCACCTTTTGAAGGTTTTCTTCAGAAACAACAGAATTGCCCACAATTATTTCATGGATACCTGGATGACTAGAATTAGACCCAGGTGTGGAAGAGTCGCCTAAAAGATTTGAACTGAAAAAATCCATGACGGGGTGAAAAGGCTTCCTTGGTGATGACACTGGTGATAACCCTAGAATGAAAAAAAGTTTAGTGGTTAAGGCAAACTGAAAACAACCCAAAATGGTGAGGACTTATATTGGAAGGCTAGAAGATGTCAGTTACTATAGAGGCTGAGAAAAATGCAGAGAAATGACTTTTCAGTGTACTTAATCTGGATAATTTAAATTTCAGTATTATCACTGATTTAGGACTAATCAGCATGAGATGCCTCCTATACTCAAATAAAGATGCTTCATATATCCAGTTCCAGCCTGAGCTGAAACTATTATTATCTGTGTCATCATATCAGCATTTTCTAAGTGCTTTGTATGTTCCTATAATAAAAAGGTTATAAGGATTAGCTTTCATAATACATGCTACCCTAAAAAATACATACTATTATCTCCATTTTACTGATTCCAAAACTGAGGTTCAGAAAGGGTTAAGGAATTGACCAAGGTCAGAGTGGTTGTATATAGGTTATTATTACTTTATGTAGAACACTGGGATGAGTTTTAATACTACTAAATGTCAGCACTGTAAGTAGAGACTAGTAATTTAATTTATCAGATACTCAACTATAAGATACCCTGTTTGCCCTCAACATATAGGTAAGAAATATATATACTTTATATAATAAAGTATACACACACACACATATATATACATATACACACACATACATACACACACACACACACACACACACACACACACACTCCCATCTCCTGCCATACAAGGTGTAGAGATGGGAGTGAGAGCCAGAGCCAGAAAGAGAACTGGTATCTATCTTTAAAAAAGCACAGAATATTTTATCAAACATGTATGTTGGAATTAGAGACTACTGATCATCACACTTTTGTTATGAGAGTCCTATGACTAAGCCTGAAGGGCTTTTCTCTCTTCCTTACTGAATGACTCAAGATAAAGATAAAGATAAATCTACTATAGAACTTGTTACTTAAAAGTAAATCAAGAATATTTGCAAAAGGAGGAAATCATTCTCTAATATGTATGTTTTGCATAAAATATATAAACAAATGGTTTAAGCTAGTCACACTATGTAGCACTACCTATATATTCTGAAGATGGTTTAGGAACTCAAATAATAAGGCACATGAATAGTATTTTTTTACTAGATTTTACTAACTAGATCTGCACTCATGGACTCTGCTTTTTTTTTTTTTTTTTAATAATACACTCACCTTTAAAAAAATGGAATCTTGGTTCGCTATTCACTTGACCAAGAAAACCCCACAAAATCAGGCAAATTAAGAGGTTCAGATCTTTAAGTTCACTTTAAGCACACTTGTGAAACTGCCAAGGTCATCATGGGGATAGGAATCCAAAAAGCCACCATGTATTTGAAGGATGTCATTTTATAGAAGCTATTAGAGGCTCGGGGAGGTCCCTCAGCCTGGCCTGTGCCCTCTCAGTCTGGGAACCCGAGGGGGATGTCCACCTGCTGGCTTAGGCCTGCTCCCCAGGATATCGGGCCTAAGCTGGCAGTCAGACATCCCTCTGGCAGCCCGGGAGCCCTTAGGAGATGTCCACTTGCAAGCAGGGAGCAGGCCTAAGCTGCAGTCGGACATCCTTAGAGCTTCTGAGGAGGCGGGAGAGGCTCCTGCCACCACCACTGTGCTGGCAGCTGGCAGCCTGGCTTGTGGCTGAGCAGAGCTCCCCCTGAGAGAGCACACTGACCACCAGAGGGCAGCTCCTGCATTGAGCGTCTGCCCCCTGGTGGGCAGTGTGTGTCATAGTGACCAGTTATTCCCAGTGGTTCTGCTGTTAGGGTCAATTTGCATATTACCCTTTTATTATATAGGATAAATGCCTGGTGCACAGGTGGGGGCCCTGAAGGGTGTCCTGGATCAGGGTGGGGGTCCTGCTGGGATGCCTGGCCAGCCTGGGTGAGGGGCTGATGGCTATTTGCAGGCTGGTCAAGCCCCCCAGTAGGGACCCTCACCCCATGGGGGTGTGGCGAGCCTGGGTGAGGGGCTGATGGCTGTTTTCAGGCTGGCCACACCCCCTTCAAGGTGGGGGTCCCTACTGGGTGCCTGTCCAGCCTGGGTGAGAGGCTGATGGTTGTCTGCAGGCTGGCCAAGCCCCCAGCAGGGACCCTCAGCCCATGGGGGTGTGGCCAGCCTGGGTGAGGGGCTGAGGGCCGTTTTCAGGCTGCCCACAGCCCCTTCAGGGTCGGGGGGGGGAGGTCCCGCTGGTGTGCCTGGCCAGCCTGGGTGAGGGGCTGATGGCCGTTTTCAGGCTGGCCATGCCACCCGGCGACCCAAGCTCCCAGCCTCTCCTTTTTTTTCTGGGATTTATTTATCTTCTATAATTGAAACTTTGTAGCCTTGAGTGGAGCCCAGGACCGGCCAGGGCAGGCAAGAAGCTTGGCTTCCTCCATCGCCAGGGGCAACCCAAGCCTCCTGCTTGCTCCAGCTCTGTGGCTGCCGCCATCTTAGTTGGGTTAATTTGCATACTCGCTCCTGATTGGCTTATGGGCGTGACTTCAGCATAGCAGAGGGACAGTTAATTTGCATGTTTCTCTTTTATTATATAAGCTATATGTGCTATTCTGTCGTTACAATGGTAGAGTTGGTAGGTGTGTCCAGTCCAAACAGTTGTGCTGGACACAGAGTCGGTGGCCCAAAAAGAGTGCTAAATTTTTGCTGCACATACTTAAAAATGTAGAGAGTAATGCTGAGCTTAAGGGTTCAGATGTAGAGTCTCTGGTCACTGAGCACATCCAGGTAAATAAAACTCTTAAGATATGGTACAGAACTTACAGAGCTCGTGGGCAGATGAACCTATACATGAGCTCTCCCTGCCACATTGAGATGATCCTTACTGAAAAATAGCAGACTGTTCCAAACCAGAAGAGGAGGTTGCACGGAAGAAAAAGATACCATAGAAGAAACTGAAGAAACAAAAACTTAAGCCTGAGAGTAAATTCAGCATGAAATAAATACTAATAAAAGTAAAAGAAGGAAAAAAAAAAAAAAAGAACTTGGAAGATCCCCCAGAAATTACATTGCCCAAGCCTTCTATTTATAAGTGAGAAAACTAAAGGATAGAGGCACTTCTTATATGGTGGCTTAAATGGCCCTTACATTAAATAACATTGAATCACCTAGTATGAAAAGTGATCTATTTTTACTATATTATTTATTCTATGTCAAAGAAAAAGTTTCAATCTGGTGCTAGTATGCTTTTAAAACCTCTGTAACACTTGCTAATCAGGCTGAACCCACCACCACCAATAGTATTCAACCAAACTTTAATAACTTGTTTGAGTTGCATTTATTTTTACCATTGCTTTCTATTTGTAACAAGATTATATTAGTTTTATACTGTAAACAGTAATAACATATGTAACATATTTTTCTTTTAAAATAAAAAGCTAAAAATTAATATCTATGAAAACACTTAAATGATAGAATAGGTGGAATAAAGATAGGAAGAAAATCATAAAGTTAGTACACAAATGCCTGAAAATTGGGAAATGATGCATTATGCAAAATTTAAATCGGCCAAACTATCTGATATCCTTTTGAATCTTTAAAAATATTTTTCCTCTTGCCCTAGCCAGTCTTGCCCAGTGGATAGAGTGTCAGCCTGGGGATTGAAGGGTCCCCAGTAGATTCTGATCAAGGGTACATGCCTGGGTTGTGGGCTCAGTCCCCAGTAAAAGGGCGTGCAGAAGGCAGCTGATCAATGATTCTGGCTCATCATTGATGTATTTTTCTCTCTCCCTCTCCCTTCCTTCTCTGAAAACAATAAAAATAAGGACTTATATGCAAGCATATAGCCTAACCAATGGACACAGACAACAGGAGGGTGAGAGCAATGGTGGTGGTGGGGGGGGGTGTAACGTGGGGATAAGGACACATATGTAATAACTTAATAAATAAAAATTTTTAAAAAATAATAATAAAGAGAGCCATAACAAAAAATAAAAATAAAAGTATATTAAAAAGAAAATTGCCCTCTAACCTAGGAGATTTAAGAAAGGATGTCACATAGTATAATAAATAAACCTGTTTTTCTTAATTGTACTATTTTGATTATTATAAAATTATTTTAAATAGTATTAATAAGTTAGAAACAACAGCATTTTAAAATCCTGTCAATAATATGCTAAAATATTCCTCTTACTACATAGATAATATTCATCAAACCACAAAATGTTGTATATTAATAAAAACAAGCTAAAGAAAAGTAATACCTTCTGTCTTTGAATGACTTGAAATATTTAAATCACATCCTTTTCTAACTTCCGTCCTTGTTTCTCTTTCTCTTCTTACTGTAAAGAAAAACACCCCAAAGCACTCTTAAATAAAATATCTATTCACACACACCTAACTTAAGAAGGTTGAGGTATATAAATAAGATTTTAGAACAAAGAAAATATAACATGGTGGATTAGAGGAACATTAAAAAAAAGGAACAAGAATAAAGAAAAGATTCTGAAACTAGAAAAAGTCTTATATTAATAAACTCAATTCTACCCACCAAATATGGATGAAAGAGAAGTCAGTCTACTGTGGCATTCAATTCACACTGAGAATCAGGGGATGAATGACATTAGAACTTAGAAAAGGCTATGCTGTATAATAACATTGGATATTTCCAGGGGCTGGCTGCTTTTCACTAGCTGCAATCAAACTAAAGTGACACCCGTTCCCCCCAAAACAGGGACTTCCTTACTTCCACCTCAGGAACCTTTAGTCAATACATGGTGAAAAGGAAAGTGGGAAAAACCTCACAAGAATGACTTTGCCAACTCTGACACACCTCACTTATACTAAACAATGGCAATACCAAGAATAAAGGGAATGGGATGATAAATTTACATAGTCCATTCTAACCAAGTCCATGTGTAAATCAAGATAATCTAAATTCTCTGCATGTTGTATGCTTAGGTCTCAAGTCCTTTTTGATAAAGGCGGAGCATAAACAAATACTACCCTACATACTAGAAAAGAACAGGGGTCTTAAGTCTCAAGTGATAACCGTGAAAGGTTGCAGAGTTGGGGCATGGAAAGAACTCCTGTGTTGTGTCACTAGGAACAACAGTACAGTAATACTGTAGCCAATGGAAAAGCAAACAAGCTTTTGGTGACCACCTTAAGGGCAGAGGTTTAGAGGGCTAATACACTAATTGCCTAAATTCATTTGTAAGGGAGTATGCAACACTTGGGTTTGCTCAGTAGGAACTCCATGTTGAGGTGCCAGTATAATCAAAACAGTCAATATCACTGATATAAAAATGAATTCAAGGGTCGTATCTCTTAAAGATCAATAAATTTGGATAGAAAGTATTCAGTGCTAAAATGGTTCAGTGGTAGAATAAGTATATGTATTTTACAATTGTGGTCTACTTGTTGATCCAATGCAACAGGTCAAAGATTGAGAAGCAATGGAAAGGCCATGTCTACAGAGGGAGAAGGACAATAGACACTAGGGCTGTGACTTATAAGAAAACGAGGAGCCTGCTGACTGTGAGTAGGCTGTGTCATGTGCCTTCAAGGAGGGATCCTTAGGGTTTATTTATTGTTGATAACTGCGCATTATCAGAGCTGTTTTGTAAGGGCTTTCTGTACCCTTATTTAGAGTGAGCTCTTTGGGATCCTGTACTTTGCTAAATAAGGGACAAATAGGTAAAGGGAGCTTCATCCTTCTTTTTCAACCTTTTACTCATCTATCATCATACATCCTGATTTGTATTAGCTCTAGCTCTCAATTCTGTCACTGACATAGTCCAAGGATGGATTCACGTTTGTGGTGATAATTCAAACAGTCCTCTATGCCTATATAAATACTGCTGACAAAGTCCCCGCACATGGTTCATAAACTTAAGGGGTTCTGAGGGCTACCTATGGACCATCTTTAATTTGGGGGATTGGGCATTTATTTTTCAAGATAATCCTGACAAATAACCATTAGAACAAATACAGAGATGTTACATATTTCACTAAGAGACATGCAATGGCTACAGTGTTGCTTTAAATTTATTACTTTCAGAAAAGTAAGTCAAAGGAAGCTCTAAGATCCAGCTGTCATATAAGAGCCAAGAATAACATAGTAAAATGTAAAGAGTTTCCCCAGATAATAGTGATATTCACCATTGACTGGAGAAGCATTTTCACAATCATAAGTCAATTGCATTAATAAGCTCAAATAACATCTTAGGAGATGTTTTGAAAACTATACATAACTTTGATTCTGAAGAATATCATCAATTATAGTATGAAATCTAACATCTGGCACCACTTCTCCCTTAGAATGAGATGGCTGTGAAGTACCTGGTTCAATATTTGGAGTCACTGTAGTATAACGAAGCAATTCTTCATACTCTTCCTATGAGAAACCAATAATAAATAATGTTTTATAACACTGTTGCAATGGACACTCAGGCAAAAGAATAACAAAAGCTGTACATATTTACTATGTATAAAAGTGTATAGCTATTTTATATTATTATATTTTGAAATATTTTCAACAATAGGACATGGGTAGGCTTTCAACGGTAATCAAGAACCAGTAGGGTAACCCTGACCGGTTTGGCTCAGTGGATAGAGCGTCGGCCTGCGGACTCAAGAGTCCTGGGTTCGATTCCAGTCAAGGGCATGTACCTTGGTTGTGGGCACATCCCCAGTGGGGAGTGTGCAGGAGGCAGCTGATCGATGTTTCTCTCTCATCGATGTTTCTGACTCTCTATCCCTCTCCCTTCCTCTCTGCAAAAAATCAATAAAATATATTAAAAAAAAAAAAAAGAACCAGTAGGGTTGTAAGTTGAGGGTTACTAATAAACAGACTCTTAGTTGGGCTGACATTCTAAGCAGATAACCAATAACACAAAATTATTTCTGGTGTGTCTAGAAAACCCTTCCTTATCCCTGTCTTAAATTCTACTCTAGAGATTTATTATTTTGATGTAAAGCTTTGTCTCCTACCAAAACAACTTGAGATCTTACAAGGTGCTTACATTTTAATAAAAAAGGGGTCTGGACCCAACAATTACAATGTATGGGCTTTTGCACACCAGCTGGGTATCTTACAATTCAACTCAATCTGACACTATCCACCAGAGTTAGCATCAGATCACAGGTTAAGGGTTCAGTCCTATAAGACAGCTCCCCGCACCCCCAACTTCAATTAATTTCCTAGAGTGGCACACAGAACTCAAACATTTCACTTACTAGATTACCAGTATATTATAAAAGGATATAACTCAGGAACAGCCAGATAAATTGAGGCACAGGGCCAGGTATGAGGAAGGGGCTTGGAGCTTCCATGCCCTCTTAGCATGCCAGTCACCCAGCACTTCCATGTGGCTCACCACCCCAGAAGCTCCCTGAATTCTCTTTTTTTTTGGGTTTCTATGGAGGCTCCATTACATAGGCATGATTCATTAAATCATGGCCACTGGTGACTGAACTCAATTTCCAGCCCCTCTCCCCTCCCGGGAAGTTTGGGGGTAGGACTGAAATTTCCAATCCTCTAATTACATAATTAGTTCCTCTGGCAACCAGCCTTCATCTTTAGGTGTGGGTGCAAAAGTCACCTCATAATAAAAGACACCTTTATCATTCTCATCACTTAAGAAATTACAATGTTTTAGGAACTCTGTGCCAGAAACCAGAATGAAGACCAAATACATATTTATTATAAATCATAATATCACAAGTATAAATGAGTTAATTAGGTCCCTCTAGAAACATGTCAGGATAAGACAGAGATGAAGAGTACAGGAAAGCACTGACACCTAAAAAGATGGCACCAAGTTGGAGAGGTACCAGCCAAAGGGAAGGCAAGGATACAACATCTTTCACAATTCCCGAATGCTTCTTTACTAGTAAATAATCACAGATACTTTAACAGCAGCTTCCCAAAGTCTTAAATTTGTAATTTCAATTAAAGGAACATATTTGCTCATAAAATATTTTCTTGAAGCTTTTCTCATATTATACTTACTCAACATAACGTAACAAACATAATGTCCAGCTTTTTTCCTCTTAAGTGATATAATTATAAAACTCAAGATATACCATGTTAGTATTCTCTTGATTAAAACCTACTCTAGAAATCTGAATCCATATTTTTGATAAAACATTTAGAAATAAAAGAAATTCAGAGCGTTTCATATAAAACCCATACCTTCTGCAGTCAATTTATCTGTCACTGTCCAAGCAGCAGAATGTGATGAATGTTGTGGCAACAGGGACTAGAACCTAGAGTAGAACATTAAGGAATCTAGGCCTCAGAACTTTGGATGGTTTGATGTTGTATTAATTGGCATTAAAGTGAAAGCAGCATTCATAAAGAGATAGCTACAATGAGAAAATTCCAAGAAAAAAATGTTTGAGATTTACAGCTTCTCTCATTGTGTTGTTTGAAGCCTTTGTACAAAGAGTAAAGAGCTCATGATTATTTTCAGAAAGATTAAAATAATGTAAGGCATTTCCCAAAGTTTGTAAAATAATTCCTAAAGTTTGGTATAATCTGATATACATTATACATTATATACACACTAGAGGCCGAACGCATGAAAATTTGTGCAAGAATAGGCCTTCCTTCCCCTGGCTGCTGGCATCGGCTTCCCTCTGGCACCCGGGACCCCAGCTTCCCTCCTCCTGCCACCGGCAGGCACCTGGGGCCGGGCGGCTTCCCTCTGGCCCAGGCTTCGTCCGGAAGGACGTCTGGTCTAATTAGCATATTTCCCTTTTATTATTATAGATTATAATTATAAATGTAAATGGCATGAATGAAAAATGTATTCCCAGTTTTCCCTCATACTATTTGTTGAAAATAAGTAAGTCATAACAAATTTAGACATGTCTTCCTACCTGAAGATCTGAAGAGCTTGAACTGTTTTGGTTGCAGTCATTCTGCATAACTGGAAATGAGTATTTCTCCTCATCTGATGACATTCTGTAAAAATACTATAAAACAGTAAACGTTAACTTTAGTTTCTCCCCCTTCAATATTTAAACTAAAATAGAATTCCTTATATAGAGATGGAACACTATCCAAAACAATAATTGTGATATTTTAAAATCATTCCACATATTAGAGCAACCATAGACAAAATCATTGGACAATAAAAAATAGTTAAAGATTCAATTCCCCAAATTAGTGAGTTTATAAAGTAGCAAAGAAGATGAAACAAATACATGAAAGGTTAAAGAAAAATGGAGGCTCCTCAGAAACATCCGCACAGTAGAGGATTGAGAATAATGGATTGTAGTCTCTGTTCTTAACAATGTGTGACAACCTAGATGTTGTGCACTTTCTTTGAAGATGCTGAACCAAGGAGAATGAACAGTTTGTGCAAATTCCCTGCTTGGGAAACTTACCTTTTGGAAGTATTATTTTAAGAAAAGTAAGTCTATACAAAACAACAGATTCTAATATGCACATAGAAAAACTGTTGAAAGTCTTAATAAAAAAATAAAAAATGAAAGTACTTTTAGTAACTAGTAAGTAAATTATTTAAAAGACAAGTAGTGAATATTCAAACTATCTGAATACTAGTAACATGTAAGACATTGGCGAGGAAGTAAGATGAGTCCTCAAGGACTTATAATCTATAGGGAGGGGCCAGATAGGTATATAAGTGACTGGTGAAAAAAGTGCTGATAGACCCTAAACAAAAGAGGTGCAAATAAAGGAGGCAGGAGTAGCCATTTTTCTTGGGGTGAGATCCTGAGGGTGTGAAGAAGTAAGACTGGAACCAGAGAAAATTTTAATAGAGAAAATGACCCCAGTGTTGCGATCTGAAAGACAGATAAAAGTTACCAGGGTATACTAGGCAGTAGAGTTGCATAAGCAAAGACATAGAGGCATGGACAGGTATGCTAGGAACGTAAGTATAGTAGTTAAGGCTGTAAGCAAAGGGTGTAAAGCAAGACTTGGCTGAGAGCAGCCAGATCACGAAAGATCATGATTATGTCATGTTAAAAAGTTTGGTCTTTATTTTAGAGAAGTTATTAAAATGTTTTAAACAAGTGATGACCAGATCATGCTTGTCTTTTAGAATGATCACTCTGGAAACTTTCACGATGAATTAGAGAGTTGGGGTCCTGAAGAAAGAGAGATCAACTGAGAGCCGAAAGCAGTAGTCCAAGAAGTAAGTGTTCCCTCTGGCAGTAATCCAGGAGATAAATGAGAGCCCGAATCTAGGAGTCAGCAATGGGAAGTAGATGGAGGGTATGACTATGAGACAGTTGTGTTATGGCAATGAAAATGAGAGACCATGGTTAATAATTGGTTCAGGGATTAAAGGGAGGAATTGTTAATGGCTTCTAGGAGTCTGACTTGAGTAACTAGATAGATGATAGTGCCACTCACCAAGGCAAGAAATGTAGGAAGATGAGCAGGTTGAGAGGAAGAACACTAGGTTCAACATCAGATGTTTTGGGTGTGAAGTACCTGTGAGGCACTGAGATGAAGCTGCAGGTATGTAGCATATGGCCACCCTGTATGCTGTGCACCAGCCAAGGACTGCCACTTACAGTGGTTGCAACGTGAATGGTGCTTCCTGGAGTTAAACAATGTGGGAGCCCTGCTTTGGAGCTTTAGGTTGAAGGTACAGTTTGAGGAATCATCAGCATAATAGGAAATGCTGAAGAACGAGAGGGTAAGATCACCGATGAAAAGGAGCGATAGAAAAATTTCTTACTCCGAAATCCATATACCCAAATTGTATGCACTATTTTTAGTATAAATGCACATGTGTGTATTTTTCTAGGAAGAGGATCCTTAGCTTCCAATATGTGTTCAGAGGAAACTACAACCCTAATAAAGTGAAGGGCCACTACCATAGTGAGACAAAGGTTAAAACCACGACCACTAACATGTAAAGGGGGGCGAGAAAAGCCAACAAAGAAGACTACAAAGATCAATAAAACTATCAGAAAGAACAGCATCACAAAAGCTTAGAGAAGGAAGTCAGAGTCACGTACCAAAGAAAGATGAGAACTGGACAGAATCCCTTGAATTTGGCAGTCAGGAAGTTGCTATGACATTTCCCTGAACAATTTCAGTGGAAAGTAGAACAGATCTCAATCACAGTGGGCTGAAAAGTAAGTGAGATGAGGAAATTGAAGCAGAAAGGGTGGATCCAGGGAAACCGCAATATTAGAAGAAACATGGATTGGGGCTAGATTGTGGAAAGGATAGCTCAACTTTATTCCGTGGCTGTTCCTGAATATACACATGATAAGTGAACTAAATCTCTGCCTGCCTGTCTTTCGCTAAGCCACTTAGGAAGGATAAAATAAGCACATACATCTCAGCAAGGAATGGCTGCTCCACAGGACGTCAAACCCACCCCTGTGGTAACGTGGTCCCTCTCTGTTTCCATCCACTTCTTCCTTTAGGATGTGCTTGCTGGTCAGTTAAGTATAGGAGTGGGGGTGGGGTGGGGCTGATTATTTAAAAAAACAAATGAACTGCACAGTATGGTCGGACTTATAGGAGTCTTTGAATAGAGACACTGCAGACACGAAACAACTACTGTACTTTCGGAAAATACGTGCTCAATCTTCCACCTGCCCTGCTGTGATGCCAACAAGGTATGGCCGTTTATGTGAAACTCTGCAACGGTAGCAGTACTTCTCCTAGGTTCAGAAACAAAGGAGGAAAATGAAGCTTGCTTTCACGGGTGGCGGATGTACATCGGTTCACTAAATTTTCAGTGTTTTCTAACCCAAAACGTCAGAAACCAGGGATAAAAAGTTCCGAGGGCTTCTTTATGGCCAGGTAAACCAAAGTACGTCTTGGTAATCACCTGTCTGATGGGGAAAGAGGGCTCCTTCTGGGAACTCAAAAGTAAGCCCTAAGAGGCAGAGGAGGGGTGACAGGTGCATGCCGGCGGCAGGGTGCGCCCCGCGCCCCTCGCGGACCCGGTTACCTGCAGGCAAGGTCAGGGCGCGCGGGCCACTTCCACGCCGAGGGCTCGCAGCAGACGGGAAAGCAGTTGCGAGTCGGCAAAGGGCTAGTTCTTTCCGATCACTTTCCTACCCACCCCTGTTTTAATCACATTCTTACTTAAAAACAAGGAAGCGTTTGGCATGGTTACTCCCCCCCCCGCCCCCCCTTAACGTTTTAAATGGCCAGAACCTATGGGACAGCAACCGCTATATTTGAGGCATCCCTCCTCCTGCCCTCTCTTCGCGACGACTCGTAGAGGAAAACCTCGCGACCTTGCCGCCCCGTTGAACAGCAGAAAGGCCGGGTCTAGGGGGCGATGCTCCCAGCCCGGAGCCCGGGGCCCGGGGCCCGGGGCCCGGGGGCGGAAATCTGGGCCAAAGCACTTTAAAGCCCACTCCGCTGCCTCCGCCAGGGGCTCGGGGTCGCCCAGGGCGCCGCTACCCACCGTCGCAGCTCTCCAGGAACCCCGACTCCTCGGTCCGCGTCCGCCCGCCGCTCCCTGCTAAAGCCACAGCCAGTACCGGGGCTACCTTAGCAGCAGCCTGACAGTTTCAAACTGCAGGGAGGAATTAAGGACGGCCCTGGGCATTGGCCCCGACCTTCAGCAACCTGACGTGTGATTGGTCAGCCAGTCGGGGGCGGGGTCTTAGACCGCGGCAGGGAGAAACCGGAGTTCAGTTACTAAGGAAAGCCCCGCCCTCTGGTCCTGAGGGGGCGGGGTCTTAAGGAGCCCTGCGGAGCGTCTGGGAGCGCATGCTCAGTTCCGTTCTGCGACTGCCGACCGCAAGCCCCTTCTGAAACGGGATTTGGGCTGCTGAGCAGGGCCGAAGTCAGCCAGGGCGGAACGCTGTTGTCTTTCGATAATACCCAATCTATGCGTGTGGTCCTCATGCATAAAAGTCATCTGCGTCTACAGGTTCCCTTCAACAGGATCAATTGGAGGTGCTTTTTTAAAAAAATACACATTCCTGAACCCTCTCTCTGAATTCCTTGGGTGTTGAGCAGGGCCAGGGAATCTGAATATTTAACTGTGTTCTTGACACTGTACTCAACTCATTTAATTCTCAGATTATCTCCGTGATAGAGATGCTGTTTCCATCCTCATTTTACAGATATGAAAACAGAAGCCCAAAGAGGTGACTTGCCCATGATCACATGGCTATTAAGAGCAGAACTGGTATTCAAATTAAGGTAGACTGGGTTCCAGAGTCCATGTTCCTGTCAGTAAGTCTGTTGGGAACAGTGTGACTGTTACGGATTAAATAGTGTCCTCAGAAAAAAAGATGTTCAAGTCCTAATCTCTAGTACCTGTGAATGTGACCGTTCTTGGAAGTGGGGTCATTACAAAATGCAATCAAGTTAAATTAGATCATGCTGGATTGAGGTGAACCTAAATTCAATAACTAATGTCCTTATAGAAGGAAATTTAGACACAGAGAGAGATACAGGAGAGAAGATGGAGGCAGAGATTGAGTGATGCATCTGTAAACTAAGAAACATAGATGATTACCAGCAACCACTAGCAGCTAGAAGAGGCAAGGAAAGATCTGCTAGCGCTTTCAGAGGGAGCACAGCCCTGCCGACACATTGATTTTGGCTTCTGGCCTCCAGAACTGAGAATACATTTCTGTTGTTTAAGCCACCCAGTTTGTGGAAATTAGTTATGGCATCCCTAGAAAACAAATACAGTGGCCCAGACATTGAGATAAGAAAGTGCTTATTGTATCTGGGGAATGCATAAAAGCCAGAAAGTAGTCTTAGTAAGGGGCAGAGTGGCACAGGATGAGGCTACAGATGGAGGTGGGGACCTGACTGTTAAGGATTTGAGATTTCATTTAAAGCTCAATTAGATGTTTTTAGATGTTCCAGAAAGAGATGAAAACAACTTGAACTAAAGGGATGACCAGGGTATATTTCACTTCCATACGTATCACATTGCCTGATTAGGCAGCTATTCACCCAGCTTCATTTTTTTTTTTTTACTAGAGAAGGGAATACATTTTTAGTGATGGATAGATGATATATATTTAAGTGTCTATTTATGTATCCATCCATCCATCCATCCATCCATCAAAAGAACATGGTAGATTATTTTTGGCAAGTGGCTCACAATGCATGTCTCCAAACAAATCTTTTGTAGCTGGACTACACAGTGTATTTAAAATCCTTTCATACAATGAGAGCCAAAAGGATAGATTCATTGAATATGTTTTTTAAATGTTTATTTATTGATTTTAGAGAAAGAGAGAGACATCAATTTCTTGTTCCACTTATTTATGCATTCATTGCTTGATTCTTATATGTGCCCTGACTGAGGATGGAACCTGCAACCTTGGTCTATTGGGACGATGCTCTAACCAGCTGAGCTACCCGGCCAGAGCTCATTGAACACATTTAATTGAGTCAGAGGATGTCCACTCCAGAGGAAGAAAGACTGTCAATAAGCAAAGACACAGGTTGTTGGCAGGAATCATGGCTGTAGTGGTCTGCAGGTGAGGCAGTGTAGCAGTGCTGTGCAGGGGTGGGTATTTGTAGAGGAGTAAGAGCTTGTACAGAATATTTTGATTTCCTGGATTCCACAGTTGCATTTTGCTACACAGCACTTCCTGGCTCTTTTATTGCAGAAGGGAGTTTATTTCTTAACTCTCATCATCCGCCTTCTGTTCTTCCTAATCATAAAGACTCATTCTTGAACCTCTCTGTTACCATCCTCTAGCCATATGAAAAAAGCTTCTTATCCTTAGAATTTCCTTTTCCTGATCAAACAATCTGGGACTAGCTGTGAGGCAGGATTAATTAGTTTTACAGAGAACAATGTTACAGAGTCCCACTGATGTTTGAGTGCTATACAGATGCTGTATTCGTGGGTCTTTAGGGCTTCTGAGGGTGGGTTTGCAGATCAGCGTAATTCAGCTCAGAGAGAAAGGAAAGATCTCACATTTTAGAGTGCTTAACCCAAAATGTACATGAGTACTCGTTATGTACTAAGCAATGTGCTAGGCCATTTCACATATATTTTGCTACTAGTCATTACAAAATTCTGCATCATTAAATGATGGGACCAGAAATACATTCACAGTAAAAATTTAATTTGATAATATGCAAAATTGTGATGTAATATTAACCATTATTATATATTATAATACTCTATTGCATATTTATCTCTAAAGTTTAAGATTTAATTTTTATAATGACTTTTGCTCTTTAGAATTTTTATTAAGAAAAAAGCAAATACATAAACCCCAGATTAATTAAATGCCATGTATATTCTACAAACTTTCAGAAGAAAAATGAGATTTTGAAATCGTCAAGTGTCATATTTATCTATTGATATATAGCATACATAATCCAAATACTACATAAAGCAATCTCTATCATATAACTTAAAAAATATATAGATTTTGTTAATATGAAAAAAGTTAAAAGTTCTTTTTAAAATTTATGGGTTTTTAGAATTTTATATTTAAAAAGCATTTTATGTTGGGATTTATTCAATTTATATGAATCATTATTTTCCCAAAATGAATGGGTATGTATTTGAAGACCATTGTATTGAAAACACAAGTCATTGATTTATATCTACATATGACCCTGAACACTTACAAAATTTATGAAACACCCCAGAATTCTAAGAAAAACATATGCCAAGTGTATACTCATCTATAAAATAAAAATTTAAATTCAAGATTGCAAAATAACATGATAGCCCTGTCTAAACTCTAATTCAAATAACTGAAACAACAGTTGAAGATATTGACATCTACAGTATAAAAGCATCAATTTTACCATGAGAATGAGGGAATGAAGTTGATTTCTGGATTTCTATGAATCAACACCCAAGCATCTTTAGAAAAAAACACACAACTTTAAAAGTGAACAGCTATCACCTCACTGGTATGGCTCAGTGGTTGAATGTCAACCTGGGAACCAAGAGGAGGTCAAGGTTAGATTCCTGATTGAGGCACATGCCTGGGTTTGGGGCTCGAGCCCCAGTGGGGGGCATGCAGGAGGCAGCTGGTCAATGATTCTCTCTCATCTTTGATGTTTCTATCTCTCACTCCCTCTCCCTTCCTCTCTGAAATCAATAAAAACATATTTTTAAAAAGTGAAGTTATTAATTAATTTATGGTCAGTGAAGATGTAATTGTATTAACATAATATAAATATATTACCTAAATTATTTAAAATTATAAATAATACTATCTTACTAAAATGATGAAAAATCTATATGGGAGGGATTTGTCTTTTTTTGGAAGCAAAAGGAATTTGAAGAAAACTTGATGGATATATGGTATCAAACACTACCATTTAGAAATTAATTTTTAGGAAAAGCTAAGTTTGTCAGTTTTGCAGTTTAAATATTTTCACCCTTCTAATAGTTTCTAATCACAGTTGACTGAAAACTGTAACTTTTCTCTTGTACACTTTGCTGATGATAAAATAAGATAAAAACAAAATAAGACTAAAAAAAACTAGAGGTTTTAATTTACTATTTTAGTATTTTTGGTATGTATCTTTTCTCATCCTCTTCAGTTAACCTGTCTCTGACCATAAAATCCCAAATCACCTTCAAGGCTTATCCTAAATACCACTCCTCTAAGAAGTCTGTGGGTTTTTGTTTTTGTTTTTGTTTTTTTAAATATATATTTTTATTGATTTCAGAGAGGAAGGGAGAGAGAGAGAGAGAAACATCAATGATGAGAGGGAATCATTGATCAGCTACCTCCTGCACACCCCACACTGGGGATCGAGCCCGCAACCTGGGCATGTGCCCTTGACCTGGAATCAAACTGTGACCTCCTGATTCATACATCAACACTCAACCACTGAGACACACCGGCCTGGCAAAGAAGTCTGTTTTTGTTTTGTTTTGTTTTTATAGTACTTCTTATGATCTCTTTCTCACTCATGTGCTTTGTATGCTTAACTCATTTTGTATTCTGCTGTAATTACTAGATCCTTTGGGGCAGGGATTGTGCCTTCCTCATTTTTCGGTCACCTATAGGACCAAGCACAGACCTCACCTGCAGTGGGTCTTTAATAAACATTTGCTGAATTAAAAATGCTGAATATTTATGGTTTCTCCATCCTCTATAAAATGATTTGTGTTTGCTGTTGATGCAACCTCTTTCCTTATTTCAGTGTGCCTGCAAATTCCACCAGAACAGAGTGAGCCTGCAGCATGACTCAGCGATGCAGGGTCTGAGTGTGGTCCCTGCTCTCCTAGTTTCCAGAGAATGGAAGTAAGTTTGTTCCAGCCACACCAGGTGGCAGTGTGACCCACACTTGCATGGCCACCAAGGCAGGTGTATGTGGAAAAACAAGGCAGTGATTCTACAAGGACATTTGAAAATAATTTAACACAAAAGGGTTAAGTGAACTCAATTTTCTGTATTCTATTCAGAGATTCCAAGACTCCTGTGATTTATATAATTGCTGCTGACAGGGAAAAATGAAAAAAAAAAAAGTTTTATTATTTGCACTGTCAACAGGTACACAGAGAGAAATAAATATGTATCCTGGCAGGCTAGCGTAAATCTTGCATTTATATAAAGAAGTAAGTTAATGATCATATTGAAAGTTAATGTTATGGTATTATTTTGTAAATGATCATATTGAAAGTGAATGTTATGGTATTATTTTGTAAATATGAGAATAGCTTTAAAAGGTACAATTATTCTTCAGAGTTCAAACTATCCTACCTATAAAAAATTAAGAGGTTAATCTGATTATCAAGACAGTATTTTTGGAGTTATAAAATGATTGGATTTTGGTGCAGGTGAATTATTTGTGCAAAATGTTTTCCATGCTTTTAAATACCATTATTGTCTTAAAGTTGGGATTATAGCTGAAGTCCCTCTGAATTTGGGATATGGTGAAATAAGAGACAATTGCATTATTCTGGTATCGGTACCGTATTCCTCTAGGAAGGAGGACACTCTGCAGTACCTGGTAAGTATCATCACTTCCATGTTTCCATTGGTTTTCTGACTATTTGCTGAAACCCTAAGATAGAGGAAGTACTCACTAACAGAGAAATCTCTCCTTGTGGACATTTGTCATTGTGGATATATCTGATTGCCCAGCACACTTTGAACACTCTTTCATGTTTGGAAAATGTCTTGTCTTATGAGTTCCACTTCCCCAGGCTAAAACTGAAAACTGGCTTTCCCAGGTTCCCTTGCAGCACAGGCAGAGGTGTATGCCCTGGATTTTACCAATTAGATGCACTTGCACATGGCTTTAGTTCAGAAGCAAGCAATGGGAGAAGGAAGGCATGGAGAATTTGTCAGCTGGAAAGGATGATAACATTATAATATTGGGCTTTTGGGGCATCAATGCCAGAGTTTTTGGCATCTGCTCCTGAGCATCACTAGAATGGGCTGGGCAGCACCTGTGCAAGTCCTGGTGGAGGTGCCGGCCAGTGGCAGCAGGGGTGTTGGAGCTGCAGTGGCGCCTGTGGAGTAACTGAACACTGTTCCTGATTCTCAAGCCCTCTCAGAGCTTCTGTGAGTTACGATTAGCTTTTAATTATTTTTTCCATCGAAGCCAACCAACGTAGATTTTATTGTTTGCCACTTAAAACCCTGATAGAAACAAGGAATAAGAAGATCTACTCATTTTTCATAGACATAAATTTTGGGATAACTTGTAAAAATTCTACCAGGTTATAAATCCAGGGAAATTTCCATATGAAAACAAGAAAGGAAAAAGAAAGAATATAATTATACTCTGAAACTGATTAAAGATCCAGTAACTGAGATAAAGCAACTACAAGTGAGTAAAAGTAAAGCCATTTTAATATTTAAATCTATAACTAGCATGTTTTCTACAAATAAGGGAGAAATAAATTTAATGTTCAAAAGTAGGGCTTTTAATGGTCTTACTAGGAAATACTTAAACTTGATATCAAAGAGGAATTTAACAAAGTACCAGTCTTTTAAAAAGTAGAACAGAAGACTGTTGCTTTTGTCTGACTAGAATCTTATTTCACTTGTAATTACAGAATTCCTCTTTATTTTGGAAAGCCCTTGGCCTGGGGACTACCCATAAGAAGATAAGAAATAATTGCTGAGAAGGGTGGGGCAGCGGGTTAGCTAAGGCAATGTTGGTAGCACCATAAGCCACTTGGTGGTCAGGAATTTAAAGTGAGTCCAGTCATCCTAGTTGTGTAGTTCTCTCCAACCACATTCAGCTGATTAGATGCAAGTGTGAAGTAGACAGTGATTTAATCTGGGATACTATTTAGCCAATTGAAATGCAGGGCAAGAATGATGAGGTGTGCAAGGGAGTGATTCTAAAGATAGACAATGGAATCTAAGTGGGATAAGGAAGACGTGAGGGAAGTGAAGAAGAATGAAAAGTTGGAAGGCCCACTGGGGTCAAAGAATTGTAGTATTGTTAATATACAGAGTAGGTGAGAGAGGAAAAGGTGGTGGTCAGAAAATGGAATAATTGAAATTGAGATTTAGAAAAAAAATTATAAAAAAGATTGTTTATTCATCACTTTTCAGTAATACCCTTTCTTTAAATCAAGTTTTTAATGTATAATTTGTAATAATGAAGTTCATATATTTTAAGTATATTGGTTGATGACTTGACAAATTTATCTACCTATGTAATTGCAATAGAAATCAAGATATAGAAGACTGCCATCTTTTCAGTGCTCACTTGTGCCACATGGCAGTCAACCTCCTTGCAATGGACTGAGTGTGTGTCCCCCTCCGCACCCCCACCTCCATCCCAAATTCATATGTTGAAATCCTAACCTTCAATGTGATAGTACTAGGAGGTGGGGCCTTTGGGAAGTAATTAGGTCATGAGGGTGGAGCCCTCATAAATGGCATTAGTGCACTTATAAAAGGAGACCAGAGAGGTAGTTAGCCTCCCTCTACCCTGTGAGACACAGAGAGAAGATAGCTGTCTATGAACCAGGAATCAGACGTTCACCAGACACTGATTCTGCCAGCTCCTTGATTTCAGACTTCCCAGCCTCCAGAACTGTGAGAAATAAATGTTTGCAGTTTAACTCACCCAGTCTATGGTATTTTTGTTGTAGCAGCCCCAACGGACGAAGCACTCCCAAACCCTTACCTCAATGAAACACTGGTCTGATTTTTAAAAAAATCACTATAGATGACTTTTAACTTATTCTAGAATTTCATGTAAGTGAAGTCATACAGTATGTGCTCTCTTACCCTGGCCACTTTTACCCAGTGTAATGTTTTTGAAATTCATCATGTTATTGTGCTTATCAGTAATTTGTTCCTTTTTATTACTAAGTGCCAATTCATTGTCTAAACATACAACAATTTATTTATTCCCCTGTGGATAGATGTTTGGGCTATTTCCAGTTTGGGTTGTTATTGACATTCATATATAAGTCTTCTTATGGGCACACTTTTTCATTCTCGGGTAAATACCAAAAAACTACAATTGCTGTTATGTATTACCTGTTTTTACATATTGTTGGATTTGATTTGCTAATATTTTACCTAGGATTTTCCTGTCTATATTCATAGGGCTAAGGGAAGTCACCTTAACTATCAGTCAAAGAGCCTAATTCTTTGGCTCTTTACCAGTGTTGGAGCTATCATATCAACAGTCCCTTGATCCTAAACAATGGCAAATGGAACCGGAATGCATATAAACCAGGTGGAATCACCCATCACCACAGGAAGAAAGGTACAAGCAATGAATATGGGGTCATGGCAATAAGGACAAAGCAGATATTCAGGGGCCACAACACTCCCTCCTCACAACCAAATAAACTTGCCCTGTACTCTTCCAGTTTCTGTTTTGGGAGTTCTAGTATATATATTTTTTAGGCAACCAATTCTTCAGTATCTGTGCTTCCTGAATTGACATTCCCCTGCTCAATTATTGGTCATTTGAGTTTGCCTCAGTTTACCTCTTTATTTAGGTTGATAATTTATTCTCAAAATGCAAGTCTACAAATCATAGGGCTGACAGTAGGGGCTATTCTGATAAAAACACGGACAGAGACTCTCCAAAGGGACGCCAAATTTTGGGGAGGCCAGTGGTCTAATAAAAAATGCAATGAGGCAGACCGTTTTCAGTTGTAGCAGTGTAACCACTAAACCACTGTACCTGAAGGTGGGTCCAAAGTGAAGCAGCCCCCATGGAATTGCAGCTTTTGATACCTGGATCAAATACCCTCTTCCTTAAGTGTGAAGTGACTCTGGAGGGTAATTGCTTTAAAGACTGTCAAATTTCCCCAAAATAAAAATTACTTATTCCATAGGAAATAATTCAATTTACAAGGTAAGATTTATAACTAATTTACTGGAACTTCTCTTTCCTGTATACTTTTTAAATACCCGATTGAACCTCTGGCATGTACTAAGGCTATCAGTACATTTTAAAGAAAGCAATCAATATTCCAAAATGTCTCATCACAAAATTAAGCATTATGTAAATGTAACCGAAGTAAAAAACAAAGAACACATTGTTCTCTTCACTAGTTTCAGTTCTTCCCTGACAATGAATTTTCATGAACTGCTTGGATTAAGGTAAATTGATATTTTAAAGTCTGTGATTGTGAAGAAGTACAAATTATGAAGAAGTAGGCTTTTGATTGTATATTTATAGTTATACTGAATATCTATGAACAATTGTGAGTAAAATACCTTCTGTTTTTAAATTGCTCATTATACAGCGTGGGGCAAAAATAGGTTTATAGTTGTGAGTACATAAAGTGGGGCAAAAATAGGTTTATAGTTGTGAGTACATAAAACAGTTTATTCTTGTCTTATTATTTATTGTATTATTTTCCATATGAACAACTGTAAACCTACCTTTGACCCACCCTGTATGTGAAACACAAGTGTTTTATGACTTGGCTTTAAAATATTCAATTAAAAAATACGACTGTGAGGGAAAGGACCTATTAGAGTAAGTTTTCTGAACACCAAAGAGCTGTCTTTTTTCTCTTAATCAACGAAATAATAGTTTTTCAAAATGTATTGCTTGAATTCCTGCCATCTTAAGCAGAAAATATAGAATGTAATCTATGTGTTCTGTAGGTGACAGTTGCACATGTCAGTTCACCAAGAGGTGCTGCCCTTGAGGTTTACTGAAGTGCACAGACACAAAGGAGGAGATCAGAAAATAAAGCAACATAACAATTTGGGGCCATATATAAATGATGGGCCCACATATTGAATGCCTCCTCTCTCCCCTGCTCCTCCCCTTACCACACCCATTTGCTTCTAGTCTATAATTTGTGCACGGGTACAGTCCCTAGGCCTGGCCTGCGATCAGGGCCACCTTCCCCGGCTTCCAGCAGCCAGCCTGCCCCTGCTGCCACCCACCCCAGGTTACCCGTTCGCCATAAGGCGATCAGAGTCTGCTGGCTGGGGGAAGGGACCAAGAGGTTGACCAGCAGGCCCTGATCGATTGGGCGATCCGGGCCTGCGGGCTGGGGGCAGCTCCTGCACTGAGCATCTGCCCCCTGGTGGTCAGTGCATGTCATGGTGACCGGTCGTTCCGCTGTTCAGTCGATTTGCATATTACCCTTTAATTCTATAGGATCAGGAAGACTGAGGATTGATATAAAGAAGCAGATAATCTTGCTTATTTCCTCACGAATTTAATAATCTTTTACATTTTGCTTTCATGCGGGTGTCAACTGATATAGTCATAGGCCTTTTTCTCTCATTTTTGTACCATAAGTCTTCTGTTTATTAAAGTTAGTAAAAGAGTGACTTCTGGAGACATAGCACATTATTAGACTAAGGTCTGTGAACTTCACAAACTTTCAGCTTTCAGTTATAAGATGTTCTGGGGATTTGATGCGCTGCCTTGTGATTACCAGTAATGTATTATATCCTTGCAGTTTGCAAAGGGAGTGATGTTGAGGGTTCTCACCACACACACACACACACACACACACACACTATGTGAGGTGATGGATGCGGTAACTAACTTGATTGTGGTTAATTATTTTACAATGTATACGTATATTAAATCACACTGTACACCTTAAATACATACAATCCTTAATTGTTAATTATATCTTAATAAATGGCGGGGGGTGGGGGAGATCTGTGTACTTCAACGTTAGGAAAAGCATGAATGGCCCATGCTTGTCTTGGAACCAGAACCTGAGACAAGAATTCAAAGAAGAGCTCAGCAGTTCCTCCAATAGAGAGTCATTTTGTTCAGAGTTGTTTCAGTAGAACATTGATGAGATGCGTAGGAACATAAGCCTGTCGCCAGCAATTGGCCTGCGGCAAAACTGATTTCCTGTGACTTTGTTACCCGAGGACTAACTGTGGTTTATTTGGAACAGGGGTTCTCAAACTTTTTAAACAGGGGGCCAGTTCACTGTCCCTCAGACTATTGGAGGGCCGGACTATAGTTTAAAAAAAAACTATGAACAAATTCCTATGCACACTGCACATATCTTATTTTGAAGTAAAAACCAAAAACAAAACGGGAACAAATACAATATTTGTATTTGCATGTGGCCCGCGGGCCGTAGTTTGAGGACCCCTAATTTGGAAGGTGAAGGACTTACCAGCAGGGAAGTGGGGGCTCGAGAGAAGGAATGGAAGGCAGAGGAGAGTGTGTGTTATCAAGCTTCAGTCCCCGGGACACCGCCCTGCAGTCACTAGATCAGTGGTTCTCAACCTGGGCTGCACATTAGAATCACCTGGGAATCTTTTTAAAATCCTGATTTCTGGACCTCGTCCTCAGGAAATTCTGTTTCTTTGTTACTAATGTTGTGGCCCCACCCCATAACAAAGAAACAGAATTTCCGGAGGATGAGGCCCAGAAATCAGGATTTTAAAAAGATTCCCAGGTGATTCTAATGTGCAGCCAAGGTTGAGAACCACTCTTTTAGAGGCACCCCCGTAGGTCAGAACAGCGAAGGAGCTTAGTATTTCCGCTGGCGCACGTGGGTGGGGGCGTGGGCGGGCAGCATGGAGTGCATGGATGCGCGTGCGCGGTGTGTGTGGGTGGGCAGTGTGCATGCGTGGGGCGTCGTGCGCGGGCGTGGGGACGTGCGCGGAGGGCAATGTGCAAGGCCGGTGGAGGAAAGCCCTCAGGTAAGGAAATGCGGTGCTGGTGTGGTGGGAGAGAAACTGAGGCTTATAAAAACGTTTAAGAGTTTATTTGAGTAAAAATCGATGGGAAGCGGGCAGGCAAACTGAACGTGGTGAAGAGCATTGGAGCGGCCGGAGCGCCGGGAGAGGTGCTTCCGGAAAAGCTGGAACCTAAGGAAGCGATTGTGGGCTGTAGCTGAAAACCTCGTTGGCTGTTTGTGATCGCCTTTAGGTTTTGACTGCGTGGCCTGGAGGCATTTGCAGGCTCACACAGGCCGGCACGCATTCAAACCACCTCGGCCTAAAGGTCTCCTCGTTTTATTTTATTAGCTTAACAGGCTGCTTACACGGAAGTGGCCCTGCCCAGGGCATCGGATGGGGCAGCCATCGTGTCCAGTGGAGCTGGAGACCTGGACACGGGAATGGCCCCTGCTCTCAGCCCTCGGTTTGTGGACTTGCATTTTTGAGAACAAATTGTCAGCCTAAAATCAGTGATGGCGAACCTTTTGAGCTCGGCGTGCCAGCATTTTGAAAAGCCCTAACTTAACTCTGGTGCTGTGTCACATATAGAAATTTTTTGATATTTGCAACCATAGTAAAACAAAGATATTTTTGACATTTATTTTATACATTTAAATGCCATTTAACAAAGAAAAATCAACCAAAAAAATGAGTTCGCGTGTCACCTCTGACACGTGTGTCATAGGTTTGCCATCACTGGCCTAAATAAAGAGGTAAACTGAGGCAAACTCAAATGACCAGAAATTGAGTTTATTCAGGAGTAGCAGAGGGATTTCAGTTCAGGAAACACAGCTGTAGGGGAGTCAGTTGAAGGTCTGCGGTGGCTGCATTTATGGGCGAGGAGTGCAAAGAGCGGATAGTCCAGCCGGAGTCCAAGCAGGAAGTTCATTGGCCTGAGGACGAGGAGAGATTCTTGGCGGAAGTATTGTTTGGGAGATAAGTTTCTGGCCCTCTGTAAATCGGGTATTTATGGGAAATCAGCCTCTCAGTTCTTAAGTTTCATTTTCCTGAGGACATACGCATGAGATTCTGCTTCATATCCTCTGGTTCCATTTTAGATTAAAATCCTCTCACAAAGTCAAGAGACAGTTATGTGTTTCCTTTCATTATACTAGTATCTGGAAACTGGTCTACACAAGCATGTCAAACTCGCAGCTGGGGCCAGATGCCTCGTTTAAAGCTCAATCACTATTAAGTAGGTTCAACATGTAGCCTTTTCTGGTTTATTTCCTAAATAAAACAATGAATTGTCTAACTCTACTTTCTTGTCTCTACTTGTATAGTAATTTAGCTGCTGCCAATGTTAATTTCTTCTCACTCTCTTGAATAGTTATATGGGGTGGGATGAAGGAGAAGTGTTTGCTTTTCTAGAGTCACTTTACTCCTTCAAATCACAGTTCTTAAATTTATAGAGTAATGATTCTGAAAATTATTAAAAGTAAAGCACTGCCTATTTATAAAAACTATACTGTCTATAAGATGCTCAGCTGTGGGTGGGAACAGAGAGTACAAATTATCAGGGATTCTGTCTGGGAAGCTCTTTTGGTTGGCCAGCATCTTTTTCTTGTGGATCCTTTTCTCTCCAACTTCATCTGACTTGGGTCTATGTCTGTAATGGGGTCTCACACATATACATACCACTTCCAGGGTTGGTATGTGTGATGATTAATTTTATGTGTCAATTTGACTAGGCCATTGGGTGCCCAGATTAAACATGATTTCTGAGTGTGTCTATGAGGGTGTTTCTGGGTGAAATTAGCATTTGAATCCTAGACTCAGTGAAGTAGATGGCTCTCTCCAGTGTGAATGGTCATCATCCAATCCATGATTGAAGGCCCGAATAGAACAAAAAGTAAAGGAAGGGAAGATTTATTCCTTTCTTGCCTGCCTCCTTGAGCCAGGCTGTCCTCAGTCTTCTTCTGCTCTTGGACTGGGATCTATACTATCAGTTCCCCTGGTGCTCAGAGCGTGGACTCAAACTAGAATTACAACTATTGGCTTTTCTAGTCTCCAGTTTGCAGATTGTGAGACTTCCCAGCCTCCATAATCATGTGTGCTAATTCCTCATAATAAATCTCCAGCTCTGCAGAGTAGCTCAGTGGTTGGGTGTTGACCTATGAACCAAGAGGTCACCAGTTTGATTCACAGTCAGGGCACATGCCTGGGCTTCTGTCTCCATCCACAGCAGGGGATGTGTAGGAGGCAGTGGATCAATGATTCTCTCTCATCATTAATGTTTCTCTCTCTCTCTCCCTTTCTCTTCCCCTCTCTCTAAAATTAGTAAAAACATTTAAAAATAAATCTCTCTATATATGATATTTATAGCCATATAATATATGAAGGTAGATATAATATACACTGAGTGGCCAGATTATTATGACCACCTGACGTTTGTAGGCAAATTAGCTGTAATTTCACGCTGAAGTTGCTAGAGGGCCAGATCATTATAAATGTCTGAATAGCACAACATACCTAAGTATCGTTGCTGATCAAGTTCATCCTATCATGTTGATGGCATATTCCAGTGGAGATGGCTTCTTCCAACAAGACAACGCACCATGCCACAGTGCTCGTATTGTGCAGGAGTGGTTTCAAGAACATGAGGGAGACTTTACCTTGCTTAGGTGGCCCCCACAATCACCAGATCTCAATCCAATTGAGCATTTGTGGGACGAAGTTAAAAGAGCCATCAGGCAGCTGGTTCCACAACCATCAAATCTCACAGAACTGGACAGTGCTATTCATCAGGCATGGTGTCAAATTCCTCGCATCACCTTTCAACATCTCTCGGAGTCAATGCCAAGAATCGCTGCAGTATTGAAGGCAAAAGGTGGCCCAACGAAGTAATTATGGGATGGTCATAATAATCTGGCCGGTCATAATAATCTGGCCACTTAGTGTATATG
Organism: Myotis lucifugus; assembly: GCF_000147115.1. Classification (NCBI taxonomy): domain Eukaryota; kingdom Metazoa; phylum Chordata; class Mammalia; order Chiroptera; family Vespertilionidae; genus Myotis; species Myotis lucifugus. The sequence goes on along the minus strand of NW_005871048.1, from coordinate 38,529,780 downwards.
GCTATGTATATGTGCCCATATATATATATGTATACATATACATACATATAGTATATATTATTTATCCAATGGTAAATAATATTTCTCCAGAGAATCCTACTTATAGCACATGACCGGGGCTGGACCAATCTTAATACACTATTTGGTTGGGTTCACAAACTATGGATATTGATAAACTGAAGTTCTCTTTCTTCCTTTTTTCTAATCTGGGATAATATAAAAGTGGGCATGGTTGTGGTCACTGTCTTGATTCCCTTAGGTGGAGAGAGATGGCATATAGATTGCAGCCAAGTAGAGGCAAGTAGTGGAGACAAAAAGTCCTGGAGGTTTTAGTCTCTGGATCTGGCTATGCTTGAGCTCAATATTAGGGCCTTCTGAGCAAAATTTTCTGAACAAAATATTTTTTTTTGTTTAGTTTTAAGTTAGGTTTTAGCACCTGCAATAGAAAGAGTTCTGACTAAAACGTACTCAGAACTGGCAAGAAACTCAAGATGAAAATGAGAAAATGTTTGTATCAGAAAATTTTTTTGAGAAACTTAGCTTGATGATTAAAAAAAATCTCCTGAAGCACAATAAAAACTGATTTAATATCAATTAGCAAGAGGTTTTATGAAACCAGAATATATGTGAACTTATGACAGTTTTTAATAACTCTTGTATTATCACACCCTAAAGAGAAAAGGGTGGCTAACATTTATGTTTCCTTGCAGAAGAGAAAATTACTCCGGGATATTTTTGTCTTCTGGCCTCCAATTCTAAATTAGTTTGTGAAAGTTGGCAAGTGAGTAAATACATATATATTCTTTTATAAGTTTAATTCCTATGTGCAACTTTATTTCCAGGGCTGGGGGTTAGGGTATGAGGGGAATCACAAACATGAAAAGCAGTTGTTGATGTGCAATATTTACAGTATACAGTAAATCAGATGGTACTTGTGATTCCTTTGAGAATTGGTTGGAAAACCATGAGATATCCACTGATATCTGGCCTTGGAAACCTGAAAGACCTATTTTGGGAAGGTGAGTCTTGCAGCAAATCCCTGCTCTCTCTTAATCACCAGTACTTCCCACTCCCATCAAGCAATGATCTCAGCTATTGTTGCCCTACCTTCGAAGCAGCCCTTCATTGTACAACAAAAACATGATTTATAGAGAGGCAGTGGGCCAAGGGCCTCTCAGTGCAGAAGTGCAGACCATGTGTGTGACACCACAGAACTGATCAATGGAAGCAGCTGATAGTGCAGTCTATAAAGAAAAACACGAGGGTCACAGATGATTGGGACAAATCATCTGTTTTCCAACTTTTTGTTTTCAGGACCCTTTGTATTCTAAAAAATTACTGAAGGATGCAAAGAATTTTGTTTATGTGGGTTATATCTATTTATATTTACCATATTAGAAGTTAAATCAGAAACATCTATAAGTATTGGGAAGCTTACAGGCTCATGGAGGAGGATATGACTTTCCAATATTCTAATTTATATGGAAAGATTAGAGTTTTTAATTGGCATCAAATACTGTATTATTTTCCTTAAAGTAACTAGAATGTGAAGTGAAAATGTCCACCAGTACCCAAATCTGAATAACCATGCTTTGCCAGTGTTTTTTTTCAAGACAACATTGTGTTCCATGAAAAAAGTGTCCAGTTCAGCTTACAATTTACATATACAGTTGTTTCCCTTGAGCCAAACATTGTGCTTTGTTATACAGAGGAAATGCTTTATGAGTACTTTCCATTTCATAACAGAGAATGTTAAAAAGAAGTATATTCAAGGGTTGGTAACTAACAATTTTTAGAGCTTTATCAAGGGCATTCTTAAGTGAAACTGGCTTTATTTATTTATTTATTTATTTATTTATTTATTTTTACTGGAATGTGTGACAGTGAAGAATACAATGACTACTAGAATAGTTTGGTGCCACTGTCTTGATTGGTCCTAAGATGCCAATGGTTTTATCCACATTGCTTTGCACTATCAGTGTGAATGTTTATATAGTGAAGGAGACAAAAATCGTCTTAGTTTTATTATGAAAATCGTTTTGAACTTGTGGGTCCTTGGAAAAGATTTGGGGACCCCCAGGGGTTGGCAGACCATATTTTGAGAAGCATTGATTTAAAAATGCTACCATTTTATTATTCAGAAACAGACTCAGTGAGTACCTATTATTACCAGGCACCAGACTCAGTGAGTACAAGTCAGCTATGAGGCAAGGGTGGGAGGGAATGGACAGGGAGGAGCAGCAAAGATTGGGGTGTTCTTTCTAATTTCTTCTCTCACAGAGTGCATGGGCTGTGTCAATGGACAACACAAGATCTCTGCCTTCCTGGAGGTTATTTTCTACCAGTGGTGGTGACAGACAATAAGACAATCCTATCTAATAATAGAGAAACATGGTAATTAGCCGTACCTCTGCTACCCTTCCCATTGGCTAATCAGGGCGATATGCAAATTAACTGCCAACCAAGATGGCGGCTGGCAGTGTTACAATTATAGAACAAACGCAGATCCCTGCTTTCAGCCAGCCGGGATCTCAAAGCTGGAGTGAGCAGGACCTCAACAGTGTTACAATTATAGAACCCAAACAAACCAGATACCTGCTTTCAGCAGCCGAGGCCTCAGAGCTGGAGCCAAGCCTCAGAGCTAAAGCTGGCCCAGAATAAAAAAGAAAAAGAAAAAAAGGACAGGTTGGGAGCTTCAGTCATCTGCCAGCCTGAAAGCGGCCCTCAGCCCCTAACCCAGACTGGCCAGGCACCCCAGTGGGGACCCCCACCGTGAAGGGGGTGTGACCAGCTGCAAACAGCCATCATCCTCTCATCCAGGCTGGCCAGGCACCCAAGTGGGACCCCCACCCTGATCCAGGACACCCTTCAGGGCAAACCAGCTGGCCCCCACCCGTGCACCAGGCCTCTATCCTATATAGTAAAAGGGTAGTATGCCTCCCAGCACCGGGATCAGTGGAGCCGTGAGGCCTCCTGGCACCGGGATCAGCGTGATAGGGGGCAGCGCCCAAACCCCCTGATCACCCTGCGGCTCTGTGTGTGACAGGGGGCGGGGCCACAACCTCCCTATCCACCCTGCTCTGTTCGTGACAGGGGAAGGTGCCCCAACCCCCTGATCAGCCCTGCTCTGTGCCTGATAGGGGGGAGCTCCCCAACCCCCTGATCGCCCTGCGGCTCTGTGTGTGACAGGGTGCGGCGCCCCAACCCCCCCCCCCCCACGGGCCCTGCTCTGTGTGTGACAGGGGGCGGTGCCCCAACTCCCCTATCGGCCCTACTCTGTGAGTGACAGGGGGGAGCTCCTCAACCTCCTGATCGGCCCTGCTCTTTGCGTGACAGGGTACGGAGCCCCAACCCCCCTGATGGGCCCTGCTCTGTGCGTGACGGGGGTGGCCCCACAACCTCCCTATCGACCCTGCCTTGAGTGTGACGGGGGGCGGTACCCCAACCCCCCAATCGGCCCTACCCTGAGTGTGACTAGGGGTGGCATCGCAACCTCTTGATCCGCCCTGCTCTGTGCATGACAGGGGGTGGCACCCCAACTCCCCAATCGGCCCTGCTCTGAGCCCGACCAGGGGCTGCACCTAGGGATTGGGCCTGCCCTCTGCCACCCGGGAGCAGGCTTAAGCCAGCAGGTCATTATCTCCCGAGGGGTCCCAGACTGCGAGAGGGCACAGGCTGGGCTGAGGGACCCCCTTTCCCCCCCGAGTGCACAAATTTTTGTGCACCGGGCCTCTAGTAGATATAATAAATAGGCAAATTCGGAGATGCATTAGGAGATAATAAGTGCTATGGAAAATTAAAAACTAGAGCAAGGTAAGGGTGATTGGGAATGCTGGTAGGTGATAAGTAGCAGCTTGAAATGTTAGAGTGCTCAGGATAGCCCTCATTGCAAAATTGATATTTGAGCAACTTCTTAAAGGAGGTGAGGGGATTAGCCATGTGGTTGTCTGGTGGAGGAGCATTTCAGTCAAGGGAACAACCGTATAAAGACTGTAAAGTGTGAGTATGCCTGGCATGGTAAAAAGCACCATCCTTATATGTAGCATGCCTCTCCTTTGATGTAAATCTTTTATATATATCTCAGAAAAATTCTGTTTTTTTCATATTAATCACACTCTTTTCAGTTAGATTTATTCATAGGTAATTTATGGTTTATATTACTGTTTTTCATAGACTTGTTTTTTTCCCATTACATCTTCTTGGTTATTGATGCTACATAGGCAAAACTTTGAAAGTGTATATTTATCTTGTATATGATTACTTTCCCAAAATTAAAAAAAAATCTGAGCTTTTCAATTGATTCTCATAAGAGCTACCAATAATTATGATTTGTGTTCTCGTTTCCAGTAGTTAAAGTGCTTATTTTTACTGTAAGTTATTTGGTTGGCTGTTGGTTTGGAGTAGATATTTCTTACATTGAGAAAGAATCCTTCTCTTCCTAATGCACCAGATATTACTTTCAGGCCACAAACTCAGGTGTGCAAGAAAAGGAACAGGTAAATTTGTGTTTTGAGTCTTTATTTTGTAAGATGGCAAGACCTAATCTCAGTTAGTTAGGGCTTCTCCTTCCCTTTTCCAAGCAGCTTACGTTGTGATGAGGTGGGAGGAGAGTGGGCATCTGATCCTGGGCCTTTTTCTCTTGTCTATTCCTTCATTTTTCTCTTCCCCAGTTGTGGCTGAACAAGTCAGCTATGAGGTAAGGGTGGGATGGAATGGACAGGGAGGAGCAGCACAGATTGGGGTGTTCTTTCTAATTTTCTCTCTCACAGATTGCATTGGAATGCAGTAAAAACCAAGGAGTGTTCAGAGAAGTTTTCCTTACCCTGATCCCTGGTCTTCCCTTGACAGCTTATGGTCCTATCACAGGTTCCTCAACTCACTAGCTGTGGGGTGAAGTCACAAGTGGGGTGTGGAGTGGTGGGAATGAGAAGGTATTTGAGGATCCTGGCAAGCAGTGGAGCATAGAAATAAAGGGAGAAGGGAAGGTGAAAGGAAGGAAAATTCCAGGAATAAGTAGCAAGAGAATAGGTCTGGGTCAGCATGGGCTGGCTGCTCTTACACATAAGCAAATTTGCTGGCTATTCCTAGTGAAGGACTTCCCATATTTCAATTAAAAATAATAAAAAAGGAAGTAGGCATTACCCAAAGAACTTCCCCTTTTTAATATTTTGCAATACAAATACATACATATTTTGTATTTGAGTCTTCTTTTTCCTTTACCCCTCCCTCCCTCCCTCCCTCCCTCCCTCCCTCCCTCCCTCCCTCAAGATTTGTAAAACTGCCATACAAAAGGCAGAAACTTGGGACAATAAAAAAAGTAAATGCGTTTTGACATTTACCTCTGGTTTTGAATCAAAAGTAGCTTGAGAGAACAGATAAGTGATTTATTTTGCCAGAATGTGTTTAAACAACAGAATGTGTTTCTTTCCTTTGGAAGAAAAATTTGCTCTACATTCTGCCTGTTCTTTGAAGAATGCAGCAGGCAGGACTGCTAACTCTTGGGTAGCAGTAATCAGCAGTGCAGCCTTCTTTCTCCAGATCGCAGGTTGCCATTTATTTCTTAAGCTGCAGTTTTGTGCTGTTATTTTTTCCCCTCCATCTGATTCATTCTGAGTCATGGGGAGCACGCTCTCATTATGAGGGGGTACACTGCAGAGAGGCTCACCTTGAATGTTTTGCATCATTAATGCTTGCTCGAGTCTATCAGCAATAGTTTGGAGAGTCAGAAAACAGGAAAAAAAGAGAGTGTGTGAGGGTTCTGCTTGGGAGGACTTGGATTAGGAGGAATGAAATTAATGAAGAGAGTTTTCTTATTTATTTATTTTTCTTTATTTTTATTGTTGATACTATTACAGATGTCCCCATTTCCCCCACCCCCACCTCCTTTGCCAGCTTCCACCAGCCCCTGCCCCTCTCTTCCCTCTGGCCATCACCACAGTTGTCTATGTCTATGAGTTATGCATATATGTTCTTTGGCTACTCCCTTCACCTCCTTTCATCCAGTCCTCTTCTCCCTCCTTGCCTCTGAGAGCTGTCAGTCTGTTCCATGTATTCATGCCTCTGTTTCTATTTTGTTTGTCAGCTTATTTTGTTCATTAGATTCCATATATAAGTAAGATCATGTGGTATTTGTCTTTCTCTGACTGGCTTATTTCACTTAGCATAATAATTTCTAGGTCCATTCATGCTGTTGCAAAAGGTAAGATTTCCTTATGTACAGCTGCATAGTATTTCATGGTATAAATGTACCATAGCTTTTTCTTTATCCATTCATCTATTGATGGGCACTTGGGCTGTTTTCATATCTTGGCTATTGTAAATAATGCTTCAATGAACATAAGGGTGCATATATTCTTTTGAATTGGTGTTTTGGGATTCTTAGGATATATCACCAGAAGTGGGATCTCTGGGTCAAAAGGCAGTTACATTTTTAATTTTTTGAGGAAACTCCATATTGTTTTCCACTGTGGCTGTACCAATCTGCATTCCCACCAGCAGTGTACTAGGGTTTTCTTTTCCCCACATCCTCACCAGCACTTATTGTTTGTTGAGTTATTGATGGTAGCCATTCTGACAGGTATGAGGTGATATCTCATTGTGGTTTTAGTTTGCATCTCTAATGAAGAGAGTTTTCTGTTCTTTTCCTAAAGTAATGTACTACTGTCATGATGGCATTCTCTCCTGATGAAAGGTTCTATTTGCGCATGCCGGGCTCCTAGGGAATGGTTAGGGTTGGGGTCCCCTTAGTGACAGAACAGCATTACCAGTATCAAATGTCTTTGGTCATTAGTCTTCCCAAATACATTTGCTTGTAATCCCTCAATGGGGAATTGAAGATTATCATCTCAGTCACAATGAAGGGACATGCTTTTTCAGGAAGTTGGAGCCTCTATTCCTTACGAGCACACTGAAACTGAGCATAGCTTGAAAATCTGAACAAAAGGAGCCCTGTGGTCAATGAAAATGACTCCCAAAGAGATAAGAAAAGGGTAATATATACTTTGAGGATATTGAGAGCTAGAATAGAATGGAATTGTGGTACATTTCTCTTCTCTCCTCCTTTCTGTGCATAGTACATATAGAAGATGGAGACAATGAATCAAAAACTCACTCTTTGTCCTCTCATCTAAAAACCTTAAAATCCAATTGATTTACTGTAGGTGTAATAATTCAGTTTCCAAGAGAAGAGTCATAGTACCAGTAAATGATAGAAAAGTGTAATTGGTTGCATTAGTGGCAAGCAGTTGGAACAAAATGTGTCACAGTTTAGAAACCATTCTGTGTGTGATTATGTGTGTGCTTTGTAAGAAGAAATACACAAAATGGAAGGACATAAGGAATAACATCGTCTCATTGGCATGAATCATTTAACTTGAGAGTCCTTCTATAGTTCTAAGCTATAAAAAAGCATATTTTCCCAAAACTGTTAACTTGCAGTAAAATCCATTTTCAGTACTTTTTAATTCAGATCACATAGCCTTCTTGTAGGCTATAAGGAAGTTCAAGCTGTTCTAAAACAGTCATCACGATCCATTACACTTTGTTCCCTGTAGCTTTTGCTCCTGGGTACATTTGATACTGTAATTGTATAAGAAATTTAAATATATGCTAATTTTACATATGGAAGGATTATAGTTTTGCTTGTTCAAAGCATTCTTGAATATACCATCCAGAATTTAGCATGAATAATTCAGGGCAAAGGTAACATTTCAAAAGGTGATATGTCAAATTAATTTCCCTTTTTATGTTAAAAGAAGTACCCTAAGAGAAAAATACTTGTTGAGATTGTGGTTTGGTTTACATGTGGGAAACAAAAAATTCAAGCTAATAATTTAAGCCCCAAAGATTTACTGCAAATATCTATATCACTGAAGCAAAATCATTTTTCCTAAGTATGCATTATTTAGATACTGTATTTATTCCATTTCTAATAAATGATAAAAGGCATCATATATAATATTTTAGTTAATTTTTGAACTATAATTATTCTCTGTTTTGGATGTTGCAGATTATATTTTCAGATCTACTTTGAAAGGGTTAGGAAACAATGTAGAGAAAATACATACTTTCATACTAGTTTATCCCTCAAACTAGGGAAAACTCAGCGTGTTCTTTCAGGAGCTAGCTCCTGCTCTGTCTGATAATTAGTCATTCAATCTTCTTTGAGATCTTTCACTTTCCTTCTCTATGCAATCAGTTACAAACTCCTACAAAGTCTTCTCTTGTAAAAGTGCTCTCTTCCATCGAATCTCAGAATTTTGTTCCTTTGGAGGAGGCTCATATAGTCCAGTTTTTTCAAAACCTTTTAAGTAGCAGAAAGTTTTCTCCACATACCTAGAAGTCCTACTACTATGACGATGACAACAGCAACAGCAACACAACTACTACTAAATCTGATTTGGTTCAGGCAAGGGTAGAAGGGGAGGTCACAGGCCTCTAACTTGTCCATTCTTGCTGGCTTGCTTCGCCTTCAAAGCTGCTTTATTTAACCTCAAGGGATCCTTGGAGTGGGAAAAAAGGTCCAGAGATTAAGTGTCTTGTCCAAGATCATTAAACCAGTTAGTAAAAAGCTGAGACTGGAAGTCAAGTCTAAGTTTATTGCCCTTTAGGCTCCATTGCCCACCTGAGACTTGGCTTATTGCAATATGTTCTTAGTACTCTCCAGTCTCTCCTCTTACACTTTCCCATTTGTAGAACATAAGATATTATGTATCTCTCCTGTGTTCAATAAGCTCCTGTGGCTCTCTGTTGCTTATAAAATCAAGCCCTAGTCTTTCTGGATTCATTTCAGGCTCTTTATAATCTGAGCTTTTTCTTACATTTTCTCCAATTCAGTGTCACTGTGCCAGTCTGGTGGTTTCTTCACTGATCTGGGAATCACCTCCAAGTCTTTTCTTATATTCTTCCCTTTACCTAGGATGCTGGTCTTCCATTTAACCTATGTTTCAAGTCTCAGATCAAGGTCCTTGAAACCTGTTCTAACTACCTCAGTTCACAGTTAACCCTTTTTGTCTTTTGAAGGACTATATTCTATGCCATTTTTTGGCTTTTAAATGTCACATGGGTAAGAATATGTATTGTCTTGTCAGTAAAAATATAAATTCTGCTAAGACATGGACCGTGGCTTCTTTTGTACACAATGCTGACACTGTATCATGTGACAATCGATTGGATTTTGTGAGTGAATTAATTTGGAATGGGGTGATGAAAACTCTTCCTGCTCTTGACACTTCACCAGGATCCACTGCAGCAGTGTTCATGCAGCTTGATGGGGTTACTCCAGTTGACTCTCATCCATTTTCCTTCGCCACCATAAAATATTGGATCTAAGACTTTTTACTTGATCGTATTTTGTAATTATGCCATCAGCCTAATCAGTAAGTGATTCTAATAGAATATAAACAGATGTTAATGATAATAATTATAAAAATATGTTATTGCAAATTCCTATTTCTATAAGTTTTCAATAAATGTCCTTAAAATTCCATAGAGCAATAAGTAGAATTCCCTTTTAAACATTAATAGGAATCATGCCAAAAGCCATATTTGCTCCTAGAGCAGAGGCTGCAACAGCTCTATCATATCCAGATGATAAACTCAAGCAGAACTCCATGCTTTGTCTACATATGTATCTACAATTAGAATTCAGAAGGCAGGGTTAGTTGAAATGAAAAATGGAGTCAGAATTCTGATTGGTTATTGAACTATATTGCAGACTAGAGGCCCGTTGCACGAAGAGATTCGTGCAATAGGCCTTCCCTTCCCCTGGCTGCCGGCACCGGTTTTCCTCCGGCACCCGGGACCCAGGCCTTCGCTCCGGAAGGAGCCTTCAGTCTTTGCTCCACCGCTTCGCCCCTACGTATGCAAATTAACTGCCATCTTTGTTGGGTTAATTTGCATACTCTCCTGATTGGCTGGTGAGCGTAGGAGGGATGGTTAATTTACATGTTTGTCTATTATTAGGTAAGATTATAGTTCATGTGACAATGAAGAATAACTTTGCTAATTAGGTTATAGAATGAGTATTTTCAGTATACCTTTGTTAGTACCTTTTTATTTTTTATCATTTTTAAATATATTTTTTATTAATTTTTAGAGAAAGAGGAAAGGAGAAGGATAGAGAAATAGACACATCAATGATGAGAGAGAATTATTGATTGACTGCCTCCTGCATGCCCCCTGCATGGGGATAGAGCTCTCAACCTGGGCATGTGCTCTGATGGGGAATTGAACCCTGACCTCCTGGTTTCTGGGTTGATGACTCTGAGTCATATAGCTGGGCTGTTAGTACCTTTTTAAAAAGCATGCAAGCTGAAGATTTAGCTCAATTTATTAAAAGTATGTTAACAATATTGAATATAATGAACAATGTCTTAGTTTTCTCAACTTGTGAACATATTATGGTAAAGGAAATGACACTAAATGAAAAAGTAAGAGGTATAATTAAGAATGATTTGATTAGTCTTAGAAAAGTCTTTTGATATATTTCCCCCAAATTGAAAAATTGATATTTCTAATGATGAGTAACAAATCTCTTCACAATTCAGGGTGATTTCCATTTCAGTGCTTTCAATAAAATTGAGGAGGAGCTAATTGAGTTATCAGCTGATGGGCCACAAAAATAATATTTGACTATGTGGCACTGGGTGGGTTTGGCATGTAAAGTAGAAATAGTTCAAAGAATTGAATGACATAGTTTCATAACAAGATTTGCTCCAATTTCATCTATTTATATATTAATAGAGATTCTCAGGGCTCACAAAAATAACACATTATAATTGATGCTGAACCCAGTCTTATTATAGCAATAAGTAATATTCATCAAAAACATGAAAAAAATTTATAATCCTCATCCATTTTATTGACAAAAGAATTTCCATTTTTTCCTTTTATGTGTAAAATTTTCATATATAGGTTGTCCCAAAAAAAGTATGCACACTTTGCCAACTGATAACTCAATTTTAACTCCATTTCAGGTTTAACTGATTTGGAATAATGGGTGAAGCCAGACTAAGCTTTGAACAAAGAAAAGTATCACTAGATTTTTTTTATAGGGATACATAATAGATAAAGTTTATGATACAAAACTGGCAATAGTCAACCAATTGATAGAGGAAGACATAAACAGATGGAAGAACATACCATGTTCATGGATTGGTAGAATCAACATCATTAAAATGTCCATACTACCCAAAGCAATCTATAAATTCAACACACTCCCCTTGACAGACCTAGAACGAACTCTCCAAAAATTCATCTGGAATAAAAAAAGACCTCGAATAGCTGCAGCGATCCTGAGAAAGAAGAACAAAGTAGGTGGGATCTCAATACCAGATATCAAGCTGTATTACAAAGCCACTGTTCTCAAAACTGCCTGGTACTGGCATAAGAACAGACATATAGATCAATGGAATAGAATAGAGAACCCTGAAATCGACCTGAACCACTTAATATTTGATAAAGGAGGCAAGAACATATAATGGAGTCAAGACAGTCTCTTCAATAAATGATGTTGGGAAAATTGGACAAATACATGCAGAAAAATGAAACTAGACCACCAACTTACACCATACACAAAAATAAACTCAAAATGGATAAAGGACTTAAATGTAAGACGGGAAACCATAAAAATACTAGAGGAATCCAAAGGTAACAAAATCTCAAACACATGCCGAAGCCATTTCTTCACCGACACAGCTCTTAGGGCATTGGAAACTAAAGAGAAAATAAACAAATGGAACTACATCAAAATAAAAAGCTTTTGTACAGTAAAAGAAACCATCAACAAAACAACAAGAAAGCCCACTGCATGGGAGAACATATTTGCCAATGTTATCACCAATAAGGGTTTAATCTCCAACATTTATAGGGAACTCATACAACTTAACAAAAGGAAGAAAAACAATCCAATCAAAAAATGGGCAAAGGACCTAAATAGACATTTTTCAAAAGAGGACATTCAGAAAGCCAAGAGACATATGAAAACATGCTCAAAGTCACATTAATCATCCAAGAGATGCAAATCAAAACAACAATGAGGTACCATCTCACACCTGTCAGAATGGCTAGCATCAACAAACGACAAGTGCTGGAGAGGATGTGGAGAAAAGGGAACACTCGTGCACTGCTGGTGGGAATGCAGACTGGTGCAGCCACTATGGAAGACAGGATGGAATTTCCTCAGAAAGTTAAAAATGGAACTCCCATGTCCTGTGTTGAGCGTCTGCCCCCTGGTGGTCAGTGCATGTCATAGCAACCACTTGTTCCACTGTTCAGTTGATTTGTCTATTAGCCTTTTATTATATAGGATGGTAAGGCAGACTTTATTCAGTACTATTGTGATAGGCATAGGGATCACTTTGATAGAATTTTGCAGTGGGGGAAGGAGACTGAATTCAATATAACATAGGCAAGCAAGACTTTATAACCAAGGCACAGGGTTGGGTTCAGTGGATGAAAAATTACTGAGGGGAAATATCAGGGGTAGAGGTGGGATTCTGGCTAACCCTATTGTCAAGAGCCAGCAGCAAGAGCTCTGCACAGCTCTGCTTGTCTGACTGGCTCTGAGTGGCTGTGAGTCCATGTATTCTACTTTTATACTATTTAGACAAAGAAGGCTTCGTGCCAACAGTCACATCAATCATATTTGCTGCAGAAGGGCACAGTGTACCTTGTGTCCTTGCACCCGCTCATGGTATCTTGGCCTGATTAGGATTCCCAGGCTCAGAGTCCTTGAACATTCCATTTAGGCACATGCCCAGAGCAGCCTTTGGTCATTCTGGTGTATTGATAACAGGCCTTTGTGCTCCCACCAGCCTTGATTATCCGGGGACCTGGCATGGTTCCCATACCTATCTAACAGGATTCATACTGACGACAGGCCAGGGTGATCAGATATCACCCCAATGGATGGTGGAGAATGAGGAATGTGATCAGATATCAAGGGTGAGCAGATATTGAGGGTGGGAGGTTCATGCTAAACAGCAGGGTTCTTGTTAAAACTTGATTTTATAGGAAAATGCACAGAAGGTTTAGGAGCCTTACTAAAGAGTGGTCAAGCAAAGAATCTTCGTCAGTAGGTTCATAGATGTGATTCAATATTTGTTGAATGGATGAATGAATGATACAACTTTTAAAAAATACAGTTTATTCTTAATAACAGTGTGTGGTCATAGATAATGGTAGAGTATTATTATTTAAGGAGGAAGAACTTCTATACTAATGAAACATCTCAAGAAAACCTTACAAATAGCTACATTAATCAAATAAAATTATGTACAAAAAAAAAAGACTTTGAGGGAGTTAATGCCAGTATTCAAATGTTGACTATTTCATGTAAATTCTCTGTATCATTTGGTTTCTGGGAGAAGCAGTCACCAAGATAGGCTCAGACATGCAGGGGATTTATTGAGGAAAATGCCTGTGAAAGATAAAAGGGAGAGCTGCAGACGGTGATGCAAATCTGATACCTGTGAAGGAGAGGGGGAAGGAAGACAGATTTGGCAGGAAGAGCTTGAGACTGCAGTGCAGTTCTAAGAACATGTCAGCCAGATCAATGGGGAATTCTCCAGCCCAAGTCTCCGCTTGGAGAAGTTTTCCACTCTTCAGGATGGACTGCACTAGTACCCCCACCATGCACAGCCAAGACTTAGGGCAGCCTAGGCCGTGGTCGGCAAACTGCGGCTCGCGAGCCACATGCGGCTCTTTGGCCCCTTGAGTGTGGCTCTTTCTAAATCTTACAGTGATGGCGAACCTTTTGAGCTCGGCGTGTCAGCATTTTGAAAATCCCTAACTTAACTCTGGTGCCGTGTCACATATAGAAATTTTTTGATATTTGCAACCATAGTAAAACAAAGATTTATATTTTTGATATTTATTTTATATATTCAAATGCCATTTAACAAAGAAAAATCAACCAAAAAAATAAGTTCGCGTGTCACCTCTGACATGCGTGTCATAGGTTCGCCATCATTGCCTTAGGAGTACCCTAATTAGGGTAATAACAATGTACCTACCTATATAGTTTAAGTTTAAAAAATTTGGCTCTCAAGAGAAATTTCAATCGTTGTACTGTTGATATTTGGCTCTGTTGACTAATGAGTTTGCCGACCACTGTCTAGGGAAGCATGGCCTCATTGCAGACACGGTGATGGATCCAGAGGGCTGCAGCTGGGGCTGTCAGTCCATTCTGTTTCTGCCAACAGGAGACCTAAGCAGTGCATTCTCACGGCTACCACACCCGGAAAGCTAGAGGAGCACCATCTGTGCTATCATGTCTATTTTATCTATCAGGTCACTCTACACTGGGCTGAGGGCAGCCGATTGTCTAATTTTCAGTTTGTAATTCATGGAGGCTATTTTTCTTTGACAGAGGCTGAACTTATTCAATCAATACCTCCAAGCTTCCTGGTCCACTTGCTGTTTGCCACCAGCTCATTGCATATTCTAGATAACATGGATTTCATTTCTTTGTGGCCTCCAGTCCATTTACTGCTTGGAACCGACAAGCTCATCCTTGGTTATTCCAGTGTTGGGTTAGGCAATAGAAAAAACAAATAAGGAATAAAGGCAGGCCTTTAGCAAACAGTTCTTCATTATGGTAAAAGCTCTCTGGGCTAAGCACTTACACATTTTATAACAAGTAATAGGAATTCAAAGGACAGAAATGTGGTAACATTTAACTATAAGAGCATCTCTAATTCCAATAGCTGGTACTGTTACCTGGTAGTGAGTTTCTTTTTGGAGAAATGCAGAGACCCGGAGGATAAGATCTTGGAACTCATAAAAGCCTGACAAGACCAGCTCCTGTCTTCTCCTTGGGGCTTCATAAAATTCAGTGTTTCTTTCTGATTAAGAAAAGAAACCCTTAGTGAAATACATAGTAATATAAACCACAAAAATTCCTGCTTAATGGTGAGAGACTAGAAACTTTCCCAGTAAATTTAAAATACGATAAAGATGCATCCTAGAACTGCTAAAGTATTACTTCAAGATTATATCCTTATATATTTTGAAAACCCAAAAGAATCAACTGAAAAAAAGCATTAAAAATAGAGGATTAAATGGACACAGACAATAGTGTGGTGAAGGCCTGAGGTGGGGCTTCATCTGTCCTCAGGAACTGCACCATCAGTTCCATTTGTCTCTAGAGAAGTTTTGCTAATGGTCCTGCTGCTATCTGTTGTCAAGTCTCCCTTGGAGGAACAGTTTCCAGTATGGTCACCATGGTGATGCCACATGGGTCACTTTGTACTTATATGACCTAGACATCACAGACCTTGATTTTAGGCCCAGCTCTGTAGTCTTTTTGGGGATATGTAATTATGAATCAATTATATAGAGCATTAATACTAATCATGTAGAGGTAAAATAGCATTGAGAGGTTAAAATAATCTTTCAAATTTGCTCACTCCTGTGTGATGATGGGTAGTTTTTATGTGAGCAACTGTAGATTTGAATAGGAGGCATATTTTGTTCTGATTGTTGCATTGCTACTCACTTAAAAAATAAAAACAAAAGACATTTTGCTTCTGAAATTTAGCTAATAAAATAACTTGTAGCTTTAGTTCAGAAAATGCTTTGGGGTTTCAGTTCAATAGTTTTAGAAAATACAACAGCCCATCCCCTTTTTCAGGGATATATCTAAGACAGAACATATCTTTATATGCTACATTTTCAGCAGTTGGAGGAGGGATCAAAATCAAGTATTTTAAAGAAAGATTAGGCTGATATACAGGTGTTACTATATTGGATGCCCGCACTTAACTCTGTAGTTTGGTATTTATTCCAAATATTTCTGATCCTTGTGTCTGGAATGTTCTTATAAGACACCCCCTGCCCCCATCATCAGAACTATCACCAGTCCCTCCAATCTCTCCCTCCTCCCCCTCCCATGCTCCACAAATATACCCATTTTCTCTCTAATTCTCTTGGGTGGTTAACTTCCAGATCTTTTGGTTCTCAGCTGAAATGTTATTCCCTCACCAAAGCCTGTTTCATTGAATCACCAATATCCAGCACAGTTTATAAAATGTGGTAAATATTTAGTTAATCAATTTCATTCCTATTTTTGCTAATGAGTAATGTTTTCGTTAACATCAAAGTGCACGTCTCCATCCACATTTCAGGCTATTTCCTGAAGGTACATACCTATAGGTAACTAACTGTGTTTAAAAGGTACAAACATTTTTAAGACTGTATCTATATATATTGCAAAATTGCTTTCTAGCAATTGTTTCAATTTCTACTGACACCATTAGTAGGGTCTTTCTGTGTCCCAACAAGGAAACTTTTACATTTTGGGGCACTGTTTTCAGGCTTCCTAAATTCTGCAACTTTATTTTAAATTGATTGAAAATGTATTTTCATTGCCTTTTTATTTTCCTCTGTTGCTGGCTTATTAAAAAAATCTCATTTCTGTGGGCAGGCTTGTTGCTGTCACACAATTATTTATTCTCTTAGAGTTTTCTTATTCAGTATCACATGATCTCTATTCCAAAAGGCAATATATTTTTTGCCAAAACCACAAATGATTTCTCTAAAGGTTTTTTAATGCCTCAAATTGAGCTGTCATCTAGTTCACTGATCCAAAAAGATGATAATACATTTTATATAAATAATTTAGGAGGATTTCTCCTGTCAAAGCAAAAAGTGCCTTTAAAAATAAACCAATATTAACAGTAATAATTCAGAAAAGATACCACAACAAATCCATGAATGATATTTTATATTTATTTTATAATTTATGAGTTAGGACCATACTATATATTGCAAATAATAGGCTACATTTTAATATCAGGTTCTTAATTCACAATATTATGTAGTAATTGAGGGGACTGAATAAGATAATAAATGTTCCTTTACAGAAAATATGGCAAAAATCAATCAGCAAACAGGCAAATTAAGGATTTTAGCATCTGAACAACATAAATTGGAGTTGGTATATGTTGACATTTTATGTTAACTCAGAATACATGATAGCCTATGCCAGCAGTTGACAATTTAAATTTAAATGTTTTTCTGTAAAGGGCAAATAGTAATTATTTTAGGCTTTGTGGGGCCATTGGGTCTCTGTTGCAAACACTCAACTCTGCAATAGCGGCCACAGGCAATGAGTAAACAATGGGGGTAGCAGTGAACCAATAGAACTGTTTACTACAACACAACAGTAGGGCTGGAATATGCTGACCCTTGGCTGATACGTTAGATATGACAGTGTTGCTCCAGAATGCCACTGAAAGTCCAAAACATGATTGTTAGGAAGAATAGGAATATTTACCAAAGCATGTTACAAAAAGCATGAAGAAACCACACATTAAACATGACACATTAAAAAACCCAGACCTATAGATAGATAAAGTCTGAAATAATGTCATAAAAGTTTTCAAAGCTGGTAGAAAGAGATGAGAAGAGACTGAGTAAGATGTAACAGAGCAGCCTCGTGCCCCTCAAGGCGAGGGGGAAATACTGAGATGTTGCTGATGGTGGGTGGGGATTAGAGATGTTTAATGAAGCCCGGACTTCAGACTTTCTTAATGTCAGAAGCCCCAGGAAAAAGGACCTTGTTTCCTTTGTTATCTAGGGAAGAAAGGAGCTACTGAGGTGGACTTAGCTTGGTGTGCAATTAGAGTATTTTACTTTGTCTCACCCTGCAGTTCCCACAATGGTGATCGTGGGGCCAGCAAGGAAACTAGGTTACTCAAATGTACCCAAATTATGATGGCTCAAGATCCATTTACTTTATTTATCCTCCCCAAAGTACACTCAGATATGTAGGAGAGGCCCTGAGGTACTGCCTCAGATGTGGTAAGCCCCACCTCCTCACCCTCTTGCTGTCCATTCTCTGTCACACCTTCACAGTGGTGTCTCTCTGGCTGACAGCCCTCATGCTTTGCAAGGCACAGCTGTTCCTCCACTGGTGAGCCCCACTGCTTCAGGAGAAAGATAGATTTTCTCCTTGTAGAGATGGCATTCAGCTTTCACTAAACTATAGGGGCTTAAATGGATATAACTCTGTTTTTGCCACAAAACAAGTTCAGAGGTATATAGTCTATACTTTTGTGTCACCATTTTTAGTTTGTGGTTTTTATCCTCATGGTTGCAAAAAAGCTGCTTGTATGTCCAGATCATGTCCACAGTCCAGCCAGGGACAGGCATATAGGAAAGAGTTGGCACCAGCAGATTTCTACTTATATATTTACTAGAGGCCCAGTGCACAAAAATTTGTGCACTGGGGGGGAGGGGGGCCCCAGCCCGGCCTGTGCCCTCTCGCAGTCTGGGACCCCTCGGGAGATAACGACCTGCTGGCTTAGGCCTGCTTCCCGGTGGCAGAGAGCAGGCCCAATCCCTAGGTGCACCCCCCCGTCTGGCTCAGAGCAGGGCTTATTGGGGAGTTGGGGTGCCACCACCCCATCATGCACAGAGCAGGGCGGATCGGGAGGTTGAGATGCCACCCTCAGTCACGCTCAGGGTAGGGCCGATTGGGGGGTTGGGGCACCGCCCCCTGTCACACTCAAGGCAGGGTCCATAGGGAGGTTGCGGCGCACCCCCTGTCACACACAGAGCAGGGCCGATCAGGGGGTTGGGGCGCTGCCCCCTGTCACTCACAGAGCAGGGCCGATCAGGGGGTGGGGGCACTGCCCCCTGTCACTCACAGAGCAGGGCCTATCAGGGGGGTTGGGGGCTCCGAACCCTGTCGACCAGGGGGTTGGGGGAGCTCCCCCCTTGTCATGCACAGAGAAGGGCCAATCAGGGGGTTGGAGGAGGCTCCCCCCCTATCACTTCACAGAGTAGGGCCAATAGGGGAATTGGGGGCACCACCCCCCTGGTCAACACACAGAGCAGGGTCGATCAGGGGGTTGGGGTGCCGCCACTGTCAACACTCAGGGCAGGGGCGGATTGAAGAGTTATGGCTCTACCCTGTCACACACAGAGCAGGGCCGATCAGGGGGTTTGTGCGCTGCACCCTGTCAAACACAGAGCCGCAGGGCAATCGGGGGATTGGGGAGCTCCCCCCTATCAGGCACAGAGCAGGGCAGATAGGGAGGTTGTGGCCCCGCCCCCTGTCACACACAGAGCTGCAGGGTGATCAAGGAGTTTGGTCGCTGCCCCCTGTCACGCTGATCCCGGTGCCGGGAGCCTCGCTGCTCCGCTGATCCCGGTGCTGGGAGGCATATTACCCTTTTACTATATAGGATAGAGGCCTGGTGCATGGGTGGGGGCTGGCTGGTTTGCCCTGAAGGGTGTCCTGGATCAGGGTGGGGGTCTCCACTGGGGTGCCTGGCCAGTCTGGGTGAGGGGCTGAGGGCTGTTTTCTGGAAGCGAGTGACTGAAGCTTCCAACCGCTCCTTGTTTTCTTTTTTTTTTTTTTTTTCTGGGCCAGCTTTAGCTCTGAGGCCTCGCCTCTGAAAATATCGATACAATGTTGCTAAAGCCCGGCTGACTGAAAGCCGGTTTCTGGAGTTTTGTTTAGCTTCTTATTTGCAACATAGTACATAGTTGCTTAGAGTTGCAACTGAGAGGCCAGCAGCGGCAGGCGGGGAAGGTTGCAGTCCACAGTCACTGAAGCAAGCAAACCTCCCTGCTCGCTTCAGTGCTTGGCTGCCGGCCTCCACCTTGGCTGACAGTTAATTTGCGTATACTCACTGATTAGCCAATGAAAAGGGTAGCGGTCGTACGCTAATTATCATGTTTCTCTTTTATTAGTGTAGATGGCCAGAACTCTGTCAAGTGGCCATATTTAGTTGCCATGAGTCTGGGAAATTTATATGTTATATATGTATATCTCCTCTAAAAATAGTGATTAGGTTATCCCAGTGGTCGGCAAACTGCGGCTTGGCAAACTGCGGCTCGCGAGTCACATGCGGCTCTTTGGCCCCTTGAGTGTGGCTCTTCCACAAAATACCGGCTCTTCCACAAAATACTGACTTCTGTGCATGGGCCACGAAGTTTCAATCGCACTGTACGTGCACGCCCCCACGTGGTATTTTGTGGAAGAGCCACACTCAAGGGGCCAAAGAGCTGCGTGTGGCTCTCAAGCCGCAGTTTGCCGACCACGGGGTTAGCCCATCTGTACTGAATTCTCAATTTCTTGTCTCTTCCATTTGTAGGCCAGGCTCTTTCCCTAAGTGCCCCAAAATATGGTAGAGATTGGGCTTAACTTCTAAAAAATAGCTATTTTTTTTAAATAGTTTAAAATTCATAAGTTGTAAAATGATAATATAATTCCTGCATGCCTTTTATCTAGTTCCCCAAATGATAATGTCTTACATAATCATGTTTCACTGTCACAACCAGAAAACTGATGTAGGGCCCAGCTGGTGTGGCTCAGTTGCTTGAGCATCATCCCATGCACCAAGAGGTCACTGGTTCTATTTTTTAAAAAATATGTTTTTATTTATTTCAGAGAGAGGAAGGGACAGGGAGAGAAGGATAGAAACATCAATGATGAGAGAGAATCATTGATCTGCCACCTCTTGCATGCCCCCTACTGGGATTGAGACCACAACCCTGGCATGTGCCTTGACCAGGAATCGAACCGTGACCTCCTGGTTCATGCTTCTATCTCTCTTCCTCTCACTCCCTTCCTCTCTCTCTAAAATCATTAAAAACATACTTAAAAAGAAAACAAGAAAACTGATATTGTCACAATACCATTATCTCAGGTATAGACCATATTGAACCATATGGTAACATGAATTGATATGTAATAATGCTGAGTATAATAAAGCATAACAAAAAAGACTACATATGATATGGTTGCATTTATATAACATTTTAGAAAAATGCAAACTAATGTATAGTGACAGCAGAATAGTGGTTGCCTGGTGTTGGGTGGACATAAGGTGGATTCAGGAGGGAGGTTACAAAAGAGCACGTAGAAACTTTTCAGGTTGATGAATATGTTCATTATCTTGATTGTGGTCATGGTTCTGGGCTGTGTATATATGTCAAAACCTCTCAAATTGTACATTTTAAATGCATGTAGTTCGTTTTATATAACTTAAACCTCAATAAATCTTTTTGAAATAGCAGCACGGAAGTAAAATTAAATTCATGTATAATCACCAAAGTTATGATAATGATTAATGTTTTAATTTTGTAAGTGATCACTCTTTCCCAGGAGTGCTAAGCACTTTACATGTTCTCAAGCATTTACTATCACATTAACCATGTGAGGTGTACTATGCTTATCAGCCTTTCCCAGAGGAGGAGACCGAGGCATGTGCAGCGGGTAGGAGATACAAACAAGGTTGTATAAGTAGAAGGTGGCAGAGCCCAGTGAATTGGCTACAGAGATTGTACTTGTAGGGTTAACCATTTACAGGTGAAACTGGAAGAGAATGTGAGAGTGTGTGACAGGGCAAAGATCCAGAGTGAGACATGTGGATATCTTAAGCAAGCCACTACTTAGGATCCTTTCCAAGCCAATATTAATTAAATATTTACTAAGTATTTACTTTGTGGAGAAAACTGTTTTTCTATTAATCATAAAATCACACTTTTTAAATGTTCAAAACAAACACTGACATCAGAAAAATTCTAACTTGTTTGAAGTTATCTTTCACTTCTCAGTTTTTCCCGCTGATTTTCTAATGATAGTGGTAACAGGATTACAGGAGAGGATCTTGTTCATATTTAAAAGTTTGTTTAAGTTTGTTCCCACTTGTCTGTGCATCTTTTCCTTTCTTAAACAAATATATATATCTTTATTGATTTCAGAGAGGAAGGGAGAGGGAGAGAGAAATAGAAACATCAATGATGAGAGAGAATCATTGATCAGCTGCTTTCTGCCAATTGGGGATTGAGCCCGCAACCTGGGCATATGTCCTGACCAGGAATCAAACTGTGACCTTTTGGTTCCTAGGTCAGTGCTCAACCACTGAGCCACCATGGCTGGGAGCATCTTGTCCTTTCTCCTGTTTTCTTGGGATAACAAAAAATCAAACAAGTTCTTGGGAAGTACATTACAGAATTTAAAATTTATTTCTTCTTCTCAATAAGTATACTATACATTTAGCTCTGTTATTTTGTCAGCTTCCAGGCTTCTGTTAGGTGACCAGTCTCAGTGTTTCTGCCATAGATTGTTGGGCAGTGTAACTTTTGTGTGTCACAAAAATGCTCAAAAGTCATGGGTTGGCTCTAGCAAGTAGTAGTTTTTCCCTCACTAAAGGTTACTTTGTACTCAGAACTTACCAATTGCATTTTACCAGTTATATAAGGGATTGATTTTGAAAACCTCAGTTAATGGCATTATATTTATGATTTACTCCAGAACTCTTTAAATGCTCATTAGAGCTGTCTGCTGCTTGGTAGCCCATTCCTTAATCCAGTTCTGGGAATACCCAAATCCTAACAATCTGATCAGAATTACACTGAAAGAAGTAGGATGTAATAAGACAGTAATTCAGAGGATCTGTCTGTACTGAAATTGAAATCTCTCTGTGAAGAGCTAGAAAGTGGAATCCAGAAGAATAATTTGTAAAAGTGTTTGTCCGGCAGTGCTGAAGACCTGGAAGGTAGTGCACTCTACATTTCTGGTACCTATACTTTTCTCCATCACAGGGATAATGGGTTAATATGGGGTGAGGGGAGAATGTATTGATTTCTTCAGTTCAAATGAATAGCTTAATTTTCAAGCTCATTAAGACTTTCTGTTGAGAGTTTTCGTTAGCTCAATAAAGAAGGAAACCTATCCAATAGCACTATGGCTACTTGATTTGTTGTCTAATAACGAAAGTGGGATTTACTTATTTGTGGGTGAGAGTCACATTAACCAATAGTGAGGAAAAACACCCAGTAGCTTTCTTACCATCAAAAGTATGCTTAACAACAAAATAATCATTTTAGGATTATCCATGTTCTTTCTTCTCCAGAGATTTTATAAGCTAAATTATTGATCAATTTGTACTCAATTTAAGATCTAAAATAACAATGTAGACTAGGGAAAGGAAGATCAATTTGTACTAAATTTAAGATCTAAAATAGCAATGTAAACTAGGGAAGGGAAGATATTGATTTATGACTTGGACAAAGTGGTCAAAATGTTGATGTGCCATCAATATATATAACAAATGAATTACTAAATTCCTGACTAGGAATATGGATGTGTTTAACTGAATTTGGAATGCTGAGATGTCTTTGATGACAACTAGAAGATAATAATGAAGGAGAGAGACAGGTCTCATGTTTACTGTTGATTCTAATGAAATGATTCTTGATTAAGCACTTCACCTTTTTTATATCTTGGTCTTTTTATCAAAAAACAAAAACAAAAAGCAAGAAAAACAAAAACAAATTTAAGCCAGGCCAGCATGGCTCAGTGGTTGAGAGTTGACCTATGAACCAGGAGGTCACACAGGGTTTGATTCCCAGTCAGGGCACATGCCCCGGTTACGGGCTCGATCGCCAGTAGGGGATATGCAGGAGGCAACCAACCTCTGGAATGATAAGCTATAAGAGAATAAATGGGTGTTTCTTTGAGCTACCAATTTGTGGTGATTAATGGCACAGCAGTCACAGGGAGTGAATCCACTGGTCATTTCCTGACCAGTGGTGGGCTCTTGTCAGCAGCTCCCTCAGGTCTTCCACTGTGATAGAAGCACCCCAAACAGAAACAAACCTTTCTCTTGTTAATAAGGATTGATTTTCATGACGTAACAGTTTTACTGAAAGACTTCCAATCACCTGGGAAGGAATGAAACAGATGAAGGAGACTGAAAAATCCACCCTGCCATAATGTGAGTGGGATACCTAGCATCCCATGCCTTTCTTCTATGCATTAATGTTGGTCCTGGCCCAATTTCTGTGAATCAGATAAGGGACATGTACCATGACAGTCTAATCTGCTCTGTTTAACAGGTTGGCAACATGGAGAGGTTATCTGTTCTGGGGCAATCTTCTCTAGCAGAACCCCTTAGGGCAAGCTTGCTGTCAAAATTTTGTTATGCATCTCTATCATGCAAGACATAAATTGATCACAACATCCTTCCCCACTAAGCTGGCAGTTGGGGTCTCTGAATGCCTCTCAATGCAGATCTCCCAAAGGCTACTGCCAGATGAGGGATGTTACTCAAGAGGTTTTCCATCCCAGTTCTAAGGGTGTGCTCGGGCTGAGAGCACTCATGACAACTCCGGGAAGACAGTATTTGTCCCACCAGATAGTGGACCAAAATGACCTGATTGAATTTATAAATATTTCTTCCCCTTTAAAAAATAATTCTTTCAGAATCTCTCATATGAGTCATCCCTGGAAAAATCTTCTCAATTATGAGAAACTTCAAACTGTGAGAACTCATTAAGTGTGAGTGTTAATTGTTCTGAACTAATCAGAGAAAGAGGTATTATAGAAATAAAAAGGTTTTTAGCTGGTTTTTTTTTTAAGTTGCAAGCAAGTTCTGTAATATTTATTCTCCCAGTTGGTTGTTTTTTGTATGTTGGATATCAAATATTAATGTGTGTCCCTCTGTCTTCAGCAACTTCACTCTGAACTTTGGGTCACATCAAATTCCAGTTTGGTTTTTACCTAAGGTACCAGTGTCCTGTCTGTGCCTCTGGAATGTCTTGAGCTCAGCATTGCATCTCTCATCTAGTTGTGTCACCATCCCCATTGGTATGCAAGGTAATGGAACATTCATTACCTCTGGTAGGCCCCCAGGCGACCAATGAAAAAACTCCTTGTAGCTCTGGTTGCCCTTAGCCATATTCTCTTTTTATCTCCACAAAGAGATTTGAAGTTAGCAAAGGTAGGTTTGGTTCATTAGTAGGGAAGACCAAGTTTATGAGCTAGGCTTTAGCACATAGGCACATAGGAGGGGATAATTTTAAGTCTTGGTGAATTCAAGGGTAGCAGAGCTGGCTTAATTGAATTTCTTATGTCTACATTTTCATGCATTTCTTTTGTTTTTATGTAGCTTATGTAGCTTAAAGTACCTTTTGTAATGAGCTTTGAGATGGGAATTTGAAATGAGAGCATGCTTTATAAATTCGGATTTGAGTCACTGCAAGTGGTATATGCTCAGAAGTCACCAAATGTGCTCATTTTGTTGGCCAACTTTTCCCAGTGCCCACCACTTGCATTCAGAAAGCTGCTGTTCCAGAAAGCTGTTTAGAGTAATTCTGAAAACCGTAGTAATCAAATAATTAAAGCGCCCTGTAGAAAGGAAACTGACATCACAGTTTTAAAAAGAAAAATTTCTTGACAGGGTGACTGCTAGTATTGAGGCCCCTGTTATTGTTCTTAAAGACTCACATTTTAAGTTAAAAGGAAGAACCAACATACTTAATTTTGGTGGAAACACACAAAAGAGAATGGCCATAGGTAAGTTCACTAGAAATATCTTTGGACTTTTTAAAGGGAACATGATCTGTTCTATGTATTCATATAAACAAAAAATATCTGTATATTCTATAAATTGCTCAGTGGACCAGCTGACTTTTCTCAGCAAGGAACTTTGACATTTAATAACACAATTCCTCTCTGTATGTATGGTTTGGTTGAACCTCAGTACTATTAGGTATCATTTTTTTCCTGCTCCAGGTTGTCGTCATTCCAAGGCATGGATCCTTTACTTTGGGATTCTTTGGTGGGCCTTTGCCTGTGTGCAAATCAACACAGCTCTGAAAATCCCATCCTTCCATAGTTCATTATTAAATCTCTATTTGAATAACTTCCAGTCATTTTTGCTTTACTCATAAGGGACTTATTTCATTGATTGCCTTCTGCCATTAAACTTTCTTCAAATCTCACTTTGGTTCTATTCTATTGATGTAGCCTAGGCTGCACTGGGGGACTTTCATCATCAGATGAAAATCTTTTCTGCTCTCTTTGCTCATCCTGGCTCAGCCTCCTCCACCATTACTAGCTATGTGGAGGATGAGCAATAGTTAAGACAAGATTGAATCATTCAGGTGGGTCATCACTTTGGGGAGTGGGAGGACCACTCTGTCCATGGGGAATAAGTGCTCCTTCAAATGAGGACTGAGGGATGTATTGCTGCAGCACACATACAGCCATGGGCCTGGGGCTTTGGAATGAACAACAGCAGTCACAATAGTGGTTGTGATGGTGATGCTACCTGTCTTAGGTCAGATTTACCTAGAAGGAGATTTGTGTGCAGAAAGTTTATGAGGAAGAGCTCTCAAGAATGACACTTACAAGGAAATGAGGGAGACAGGATTGGGCAGAGGGAGAAGTTGAATTAAGATCCTTCTACAGCAGAAGATTCTGTCAATTGTACCTCAAGCTCAGGAGCCAGATGACCCTTCAGAATTGTCCTGAATTGAGGCAAGGGGCCTGGGTATTGGTAACCATTATATACTGGTTGAATCCAACTACACTATGAGAAGAGTATTATTATTGTTATTCTCATTTTACATTTGGGAAATCAGGGCCCAGTGAGATTAAGAAACTTGCCGAGTGGCACATGGTTAGTAGGCAGCAAAGGCAGATTTTGAATCCAGAGCTGGGGTAAAGGGTTCATAATTATAACATTCTTCTCTGCTTGTCTTGCATTTAGTCTTCTGAAGACAATTACTTAGTCTTTATAATTCCTGAAATTACTTAATGTAAAATGGTGATGTTAGTGTATATCCCCTCCATTCTTGGTGAAATGTTGGTACGCATGCGATTAAATATAGACTTATTTGCTCAATTCATCCAGTGGTCTTTACAATTAGAAGCTGGCCAGTGTATGCTTTTATGACCAAAAGTTGTTAGCTGTGCTCGGGAGGAAAATAATTATACTTTTCTTTTCCCTCAAACATAAGTGCTGTCTCCACAGAGTTATAGAAATTCATGGTTCTCCTTCAAGAAGGCATAAACCATGGAAACTGAATGTCTACCTAATACTCATAACAGAGTGGTTCTGTAGCAATGAGATTCACTTAACAGGCTTTCTTGTTCTTGAAGTTAAAAAAACACACCTGTTATTGGAACTCTTATTTATGATTGGTAGGAATGCAATATGGTGCAGCCATTTTGGAAAGCAGTTTATTACAAAGCTAAAAGAATTTTTACCATGTGATCCAGATATCATTCTTAGGCATTTACTCAAATGAGTTGAAAACTTATATCCATATGAAAACCTGCACACACATGTTTTTAACAGCTTTATTCATAATCTCCAAAAGCTGTGTACAACTAAGATGTCCTCCAATAGGTGAATGGATAAAGCAACTATGGAACATTTATATAATGGGATATCATTCAGCGATGAAAGGAAGTGAGCTATTAAGCTATAATAAGACACAGAGGAAACTTAAATATTGTCAAGTAAAAAAGCTACATACTGTATGATTCCAACTGTGTGATCTTTTAGAAAGAAACAACTACTAGTATAATAATGTTTTTTAAAAAATAAAATCTTTTTTGTGGAAAGTATTACATAGGTCCTCCTTTTCCCCCCAGTAACCTCTTCCAGCCCGCTCCCATCCTCCCTCCTCCCCCAGGTCCTCACCACCCCATTGTCTGCATCCACGGGTTATGCATATATGCATACAAGTTCTCTGGTTGTTAATGGTTTTTTAAAGAAAAAGAGATAATAAAAAGATCAGTGGTTGCATACATTTTAGGATGATTTTAGGATGGTGAAACTATTCTGTGTGTTACTGTAATAGTGGATATATGACATTATGCATTTGTCAAAACCCATAGAACTTTATAACACAAAGAGTACACCTTAATGTATGAGATTTTAAAAAATTATGTAGAAGGTCAAGGGATCTATGCATGAAATGCAAACTGTGATGAGAGAATCTAAATGTTTACAAATGTTTTAAACAATCTCACTCAAGAGGATAGGCATAAGTGACTTTGGTAGTGAGAGGCATCTGTAAGACCAAAGTCAAAAGGAACTGTATATAAACACTGTACTCTAGTTGATAAAGTTGTGTCTCATGGGGGTATAGATTAATATTCTGATACTATTACACGTGTACCCTGGAAAGTATCTCCCATGCAGAAGAATTCCAAATAATTTATGTAGACATTTTTTTGTAAAGGAGGGTGAATATAACATCCCACTCCTTAAAGTCAGTGGGCTACACTGATTTCCAGAGTACAGTATGGAAAGTAGTGGGGAAAAGAGTAATTTTACAGGGGAGAAACCTGACAAATACTACTTCAGTCAGGTGATCCAGGTCAACATCAATGCTCATAAATCATGTCCCTTGATATGATGTGATGAGAATGGCATTTTATCTCTGTAATATTCCTCCCCAAAAGTTTATTCATGAGAAAAACATCAGACTAATAAAGGGGTGTCCTACAATATATCTGATCAGTACTCGTCAAAAGTGTTTTGTGTTGGTCAGCCCATTCTTTAGTGATTTATAAGTTTAGTCTAGTTTGATGTAATCAAAATAGGACCCTACAAAAAGACTCCTGTGTTCCTCCTGCTAGTCTCTGTAGCCCAGACAGAAAGGTCTCAGTTGCACCAGCTTTGTTTAAGATGAATACTTGGCTTCCACAGGTGGGCTTCCCATTAGTATCATCAGATTTACATTTCACAATTAGAATCAAAGGTGGTGAGGGTATTGATAAGTATGTCGGTGTCTCAAAACTCCCATTATAGAGATACTAGAGGCTTGGTGCACGGGATTTGTGCCCTGGTGGGGGCGTGGCCTGTGGGGATCGGCCCACTGTGGGAGTGCAGCTCATCCAGGTCAGCCTAGCGGCTGTGGACCTGCCCTCTGAGTGGCTGCTTCCTGGTCTGGCATCTTCCATGGAGCCAGAATACTCGCCTCTCCAGGGGACCCTGTCAGGGCCTGGCCCAGGGACAATAGCACTGAGAGGCAGCAGAGTAGGCTTCAGTCCCACGGTGGCCACGAACCTGCCTCCCAGCCTCCAGGGTCAGCTCTGCAGAGGCTCTGCACGGCCTGCAGGCGTCCAGAGGAGGTGTCAGGGAGTGAGGAGGAGGAGCCTGGGGTGAGGAGGCGATGATCACAGCCCAGGTTCCTGCCTGTTGGCCCGGGGTTCACAGCAGGAGCAGCCACTCATCCTGGTCAGCTGAGCGACGCTCCCACTGTGGTAGCGCACTGACCACCAGGGGGCAGATCCTGCATTGAGTGTCTGTCCCCTGGTGGTCAGTGCGCATCATAGCGACTGGTTGACCAGTCGTTCTGTCGTTCAGTCGCTGGGCTTTTATTATATAGGATTGTCTACTTTGAAATCACAGAGCACCATGGTATTTTTACACGCAAAGCACTATATATACTCATAAGGTTACCGGGTTAGAGAGGAGATTTGTGAGTAGCACAACAAATTCTTACAGTAACAGCTGTCACCAAATGATGCACTGAATCTACTCTAAAAACCTGAGCCTTTTTTATTCTTTTCTATATATCTTGTCTACAGCATCTCTTGACCAAGACAATGCTATTGTTCATAAACTGAAAAATATGATGACAGTGTCAGGAGTTCCCAGCCATAGTTCCTTGATCTGGAATTCAGGGCACATAGTTACTTGATGGGCAGAAAGAGTATAATCTGGAATTGTTGAATTCAGGGTACAGAGATCTATTTGGTGAAAGAAAAATAGGACACTGAGGATGTGTAAAATGGCAGAGAACAACTCCTCATTGGCAAATGTGAAAATAGTGAGTGGCAGCTCATCCAAATGATTTCTTAAATGATAACCCATGATAAAGTTGTGAATGTTCAGTTTACCTGGAAGCTTTCTGGTACCATTGTTTACCATTTTACCAAATTAGACATTTATAAGGGCTCAACAAAAAATCATGGCTAGTTATATTTCCATAACATGTGCAGTGGGCAAATTAAACTCAACATCTACCTCCCATAGTTAAGGGGGGAAATCAAGTAATTAGAGACAAAGATTGTTGGCACAACAAAATTGTCGGTTAATGTACAATGCTTTGTCATGTAACCCAGCACAAGAAGGATCATATTTTTTTTTACCATAATAGGGCTATGATATAAAAAATAACATGTTATTTTATGTGAAATAACATCAAAGTTATGCTATGAATTTATCGTGTGGGTTTGAGGGTGAAAATCCTTATGGTGACAAAATGTGTTTAATGTTTTAGAGCCTTTAAGAGGGAATGTTCTAGATAGAACCCAGAGTAGTTGTCATTCCACTGCTCACTTTATCCTCCCCCATCCCAGAACCAACAGAACCCACCCTCCCCTCAGAGGAGCAGTCAAAATGGAGACAATAGAAACTCTGGCATTGAACATTTGGAGTGGTGGAATCTGCAGCATTCGGAGGGAAATGATGGTGGCTGAGACTTGGCAATTTCTATGGGGCATTGTGGTAGATCCCAAGGGGGACTCTGGGTAGTGACTGTGGAACAGAAATAGCAGAGGAAAGGGTTGAAGAAAGAGGGGAGTGGGTGGAGGAGGGAGCAGGGGAAGAATTAGGAAAGAAGCAAACACTGACACTCTCCAACTCCTGCTCTGTCCCAACTCAGGCCCATCAATGAGGTCTTTTCCCTTGTGCAGGAGGAAGGAGGTAGAAGTGGGGACCCTAGTTCCCACCACATCCCTGTTGTTAATATGTGAACACTGTAACATCCCTCTGTGGGTTATTAGACAACAAGGGTCATCTCCTCCTGCAGTGACCGCCCAGGAAGGGAACGAGGAAGGTCAATGTCCCTGACCTGCCTTTTCTAGAAGGTAATTCAAGGCATTCTCAGAAACATTTTATGGGACACCATATGTTGAAGAAGCCCTTCAATAAGATCATGAGTGGTTCAACTAGTTGTGTAGCAGGCAAGGCTGGCAAATCCAGATCCCGGATAAGTGTCAGTTATGGTGATTTTAAGTTGCTACCCCTTTTATGACCAGGTCAGTCATGAGCTCTTTGGGGTACCTAGCATCACTTTCATCTTCTTGTACTTCCATCCAAGATTTAAATTTTCAGGAAAGAGAGGGTGCCTGATTTACCTAGATTGGATTATATGCCTAGCAACTGGTCATGGGGAATATGATAGACAGAAACAAAAAGTGTGGTTAACACACGGAAGGGTAAGGATGCTGGATAGGCAAAAAGATCAAATGTGAACCACATTCTACCACTTTAGAGGCTCACTTCCCTCCTACATCACACACAGATTTTCATGAATCCAGATTTTTTTAATGCCTCATCTAATATAAGAAAATTTATGTGTAACCAAGAACACATTAGTTATGGTATCCAGCTTAAGTTCAGGCTCCCAGGGTAAAGTACATTCCTCTTCTAGTTCCATTGCGATTTTGCCTTGCCATTCTGAAACCTGAAACTTGATCCTTTTTTCTTACTTAACACTAAGTGTAGGTGAGTCATCTACATTGATACACATGACTCTACATCTTTCCTTTCTACTACTATATGACTATGATTTACCCATTTTTTTTCTGTTGAATTTTTCCATTTTGGACAATTACAGATAACACAGTGGTAAACATTGTGTGTCTCTTTGTTCACATGTGTAAGTGTAGGAGTTTTTCTAGGGCAGGAGTAGCTGAGTCAGAGTATGTGCATTTCTAACTTTTTCTATTGTTAAATTGCTTCTTTATATTCCCACCAACTGTGCATTAGAATCTTATTTCTTGACCTTTTCTACAATATTTGTTACTATTGGATGTGAATGTTTTTGCTTATCTGATGGGTATGATATGATATCACATTATAGTTCTTATTTTCCTCTCTGATGTCAACCTTTGGTAGCAGGTATTATTATTAATCTCATTTTATAGCTGGGGAATCAAAGACTTAGAAAATAATTTGTTCACAGCTTCACATTAGTAGGGGACAGGAAGTCAGGAATGACCCTGAAGTGTCTAACTCTGAGTTTCAACATTTTAGCTTCCACTTCACTGTTAAGCCAGGATGTGTTGTTATAATGTGGAAACAGCACAGGGAATCATATTTTTCTCTTTATTCTGTACTCTTCCAGTAGTCTACTCTCTTTCTGAACTTCATTCTGGCCATCTTTTTTATCATTTCCATCTTTCCTTTTATCTTTTGTTCTTCCCTCTCTTCTTTCCTCCTTCAACCATTCTGTCCCTCACTCCCTCCTTCCTTACCACCCTACATTTTAACAATTGATTTTAGCTGGGTTATTTTGGTATTCATAGAATTGGAAAAAAATGAAGTAAATAGGCATAATAAAATCTTAAGATATTAACTGGATTTTCTTTATACTGTATGTGAAAAAATTACAAACCCACATATGTCAAGGTTGAAAGGGAAACATGAAGCTGAATGCATTCGTGTTTGTGTGTAATTTGGAAATGACTGTTAGCAAAAAATTCTTTCTGGAGCAGCTGCTTCTGATACACATCACTTGTCTTTGATAGTTAGAATCAAATTTAAGCTTCCTTGGGAACTGAAATTATGCAGTAAATTTATAATTAACCATAAAATATTAAATGGAGAGTTGCCCCACCATTCATTCCTGCATTAATTTTTCTGTTAAAATTTCTTTGGCAAATTCTATTCTTAGCTGAAAGGGAATGACCACCTAAGCAGGTAATGTGAGAAGTATGATTGAAAAACAAAATACAAGCTCAGGATGTTTTAAACCTTGCAGTTGGAAGAGCAGTGAAGCAAATTGGACTTAGTCACCAAAGCACCAAGTTCAGCAAATTTCTAGGCCTCAGGGTTTTCTAGAAAAAAGATACAAGAAGTTGAATCAGTATTTTTATACAGAATGTTAAGGTTTTGACTTTGTCATGTTGCTTTTTTTTCTTACCCAAATAGGAAGTCTCTCTTCTGCACCCTTAGGACAGTTTGCCTCCCATAAAGCTTTTTTGGTTTATAGTTGCCACCATCACAGAGTTAAAAATCCTTGACAACAGGGCTCACAACTTGTTCATTTTTGAGTCCTTACAGAAATTAGCACCTTGTCTGACAAAATACATGATTATTGGGTTAAGTCAAACTGAATTCAATTAAGGTAACAAATATCCTGCTCTCTAATTCTGATCATGTCTGTGAAGAACTGGTCCTGGGCACATGCTGAACTGTTATGATTACAGCAAATTTCTGATCTCCATAGCCCCAAACTCAGCAATACAATGCTTTTAATAGAAAAACCGAAGTATCCTAGGTGAGATATTGGTAGTGAGCTGTGGTATAGGTTAGCAGATATCTAATAACAGCAATTCCATTTCCTGAGATGCCCTTGAATAAGTGACAATGATGCCTTATCCTTGGGTGGGTAGATTTAATCTTATATAATGTTTTTTCCCCTTAAATTAGGACTTACCAGAGTTTTGGGTTGGGGGCAGATTGAAAAGAATGTTCTAAAGTTAACTTGGAAGAAAAACATGCAGAAATTCACCAAAATTTCTCAAAACTTGTCGGACAAGGTATTAAAACATATTACAAACTATTGTTGTTAAAACACCATGACACTGGGGTAGGAATGGATCAATTTGTTTATTTGTTCATGTATTGCTATTTGGATTGTTTCCAGTTTTTATCTGTTATGAATGGAGCTTCTATGAACATTCTCGTACAAGTATTTGCATTCTTGTAAATGCCTAGGAGTGGAATTGCTGAATCTTATGGTAAGAATAGGTTTAACGTTATAAGAGATTGTTACACTCTTTTCCAAAGTGATTGATTGATTTTGCATTTCCACCAGCAATGAATAGAATTTTAGTTGCTCCACATTCTCTCCAATATTTAGTATTGTCAATATTTAAAATTTTAACTATTCTAGTGGGAGTACAGTAAATCTCAATGTAGTTTGAGTTTGCATTTCCCATATGACCAATAATGTTGAGCATTATTTCATGTGCTTATTATGCATTTGTCAATTTTTACTTGAGTTATTTGTCTTCTTCTTGTAATTAAGTTGAAGAGATCTTATATAGTATTTTGGATACAAATACTTTGTCAGGTACAATAGAATATTTGTAAGAGGAGATTTATTATAGGAATTGCTTACATGGTTAGTGATTACAGAAGCCAAGAAGTTCCAGGATCTGCCATATGCAAGCTGGAGAACTAGGAAAACTGGTAGTATAAATCCAAATCTGAAGACTTGAGAATTGGGGATCCAAATCTGAAGACTTGAGAATTGGGGAACTGATGTTATAATTATTATTACTGTTATTATCATTTTGAGAGAGAGAGAGAGAGAGAGAGAGAGAGAGAGAGAGAGAGAGAGAGAGAGAGAGAAAGAGAAACATCAATGTATCAATGTGAGGGAAAAACATTGATCGGTTACCTCATACGTGCCCCTACCAGGGATCAAACCTGGAAGCTTGAAGAATGATGCCTACAGAGATCAGATACCTCCATTATTAGACAGAAGAAAGTAGATGGAGGATGAAATATAGAGCTGAGAACAAACACCATAATACCACCCCAGATGTTTGTCCTCTGTTTCTGAAAAGCATGTTTATGCTACTTTACTATTCTTTCAAATTTAGACTTTTATCTATTGACACCTACCATTGAAAATTTGGTTCTCTTGAACTATTTCCATCCTCCTCCATGCTAAGCTTCCGTTATTTTGCAAATGGTGTTATATCACAATTTTTGTCTAAATAATGAATGCTGTATTATTATGAATATGTTTGTACATGTTGTCCACAGCTGAGCTATGTAGTGCATTATAATTACATTTCCATTAATCATTTTTTAAATTGTGGTTAAATGCACAGAGCATGAAATTTATCATCTTAACTACTTCTAAAGTACAGTTCAGTAGTGCTAAGTACATTTATGTTGTTGTATGATCAATCTCCGGAACTTTTTCATACCTTGAAATTCCCCATTTTCTCCTCCCCCAGCCCCTGACAACCACCACCCTACTTTCTGTTTCTGTGACTTTGACTACTCTAGACACATCATGTAAGTGCAATTATATATACAATATTTGTCTCAGCATAATGTCCTCAAGGTTCATCCATGTTGTAGCATATATGAGAATTTCCTTTCTTTTTAGGGCTGAATAATGTTTCGTTGCATGTATATATACTATATTTTGTTTATTCATTTATCCATCAATGTTTATTTGGGTTGCTTCTATCTTTTGGCTATTGTGAATAATGCCGTTATGAACATAGGTGTATAAATATCTCTTTGAGACCCTGCTTTCAGTTCCTTTGGATTCATATCCAGAAGTGGAATTTGCATACACGGTATTTCTATTTTTAGTTTTTTTTGAGGAACCATCATATTATTTTCTATAGTGGCTGCATTCTTTTACATTTTCACCAGCAGTGTACAAGGGTTCCAATTTCTTTACATCCTAGTCAACACATTACTTTCTATTGTTGTGATTTTTTTTTATAGCAGCCATCCTAATTGTTGTGAGGTGGTATCTCATTGTGGTTTTCATTTGCATTCTCTTGACGGTTAGTGATGTTGAGCATCTTTTTATGTATCTGTTGGCATTTTGTATATTTTCTTTGGAGAACTATCTATTCAAGTCCTTAACCCATTTTTAATTAGGTTATTTGTGTGTGTGTTTTGTTGTTGAATTGTAGAAGTTCTTTATTTAGTCTGGATATTAATTCTTTTGTTTGTTTTTCATTAATCCTCACTGAGGATATTTTTCCCATTGGGTTTTTTTTTAGAGAGAGTGGAAGGGAGGGGGACAGAGAGAGAGAGAGAAACATTGATATGAAAGAGATACACTGATTGGTTACCTGCTGCATGGCCTCGACCAGGCCAGAGACCAAGCCTGCAACCAAGGTATGTGCCCTTAACTGAATCAAATCCGGGACCCTGCAGTCCGCTTTATGCACTGAGCCAAACCAGCTAGGGCTGGATATTAATTCTTTATCAGATATATGATTTGTTAATGATCTTTCCCATTCTGCAGGTTGCCTTTTCACTTTGTTGATAGTGCCCTTTGATGTGATTAAGTTTTTAATTTTGATATAATCTCACTGTTTTTGCTTTTATTGCCTGTGCTTTTGCTAGCACATCAAAAAAGTCCTTGCCAAGTTCAATGTCATGAAACCTTCCCCCCCTATATTTTCTTCTAAGAGTTTTGTAGTTTAAGTTTTACATTTAGGTCTTTGATCTATTTTGAACTAATTTTTAAATGTGGTGTAAAGGTCCACATTTGTTCTTTTGCATGTAGAATCCAGTTTTCCCAGCACCATTTCTTGAAAAGATTATCTTGGTACCCTGATCAAAAGTCACTTGCCAATATATGTGAGGGTTTACTTCTGGGCTCTCTATTTTGTTACATTGATCTGTCTTTATGCCAGTACCACACCACTTTGCTTACTGTGGCTTTGTAATAAGCTTTGAGTTCTGGAAGTATGAAACTTTCAACTTTATTCTTCTTTTTCTAGATTGTTTTGGCTATTCAGAATCCTTGAGATCTCATATAGATTTTAGGATAGACTTTTTTTTTCTTTTTGCAAAAATAAATTATTGGGATTGCATCAAATCTATAGATTGTTTTGGGTAGTAGTGACATTTTAGCAAACTTATTTTTTAAATAAGCTACCTCATCCCTGCACTCAGTTGTAACTGGTCTTAGCCAAGTCAGAGTCTCTCAATTTTCTGATCTTCTGATCCCTGATCTTCTGCTCTTCTTCATGCCTGTCTGAATGAGTGGGGAGAATGCTTTCGGCACATAAAAACTTCCAACCAATCTTCTTACTCCCAGCCCAAACTAAACTGTTGGACTCAGTGATATCTGGTTTATTCAATTCTTGAGAAGTCCCAAGGTTCTGTAACTTATCAAGTTTTTGACACATAATTAGCGTACGTCTTGTTGGACCTTGCATTAAGATTCAGGCTTCATTTTCCTCTGGCCTATTAAGCTACTTCTCATTTATTGTTTTCCACTTTCCAGATTTTGTTGACATCTCTCATATGTTATAATTAGTTCATTTGGTTTTTATATTCTTGTGAATTTATAGATATTCATTCATTTTCTTCTCATTTTAGTGGGAGTTCAGGAGGCAGCAATTGAATATAATAATTATATTCAATCCACCAAGTTTTCTCACAAATGTATTGCATTTTAAATTAAGAAAAAAAACCCTGAAATAAAAAAAGTGGTTAATAGAGTTATAATTAGGCAAATTAGTTTGCTGGCTAATTCAACTTAAAAATAAAATGTTTTAAAAAAATAAAAAATAAAAAAGAAATAAAGTGTTTTGCTATTAATAGTAAAGTGATGCCGAAGCCGGTTTGGCTCAGTGGATAGAGCGTTGGCCTATGGACTGAGGAGTCCCAGGTTCGATTCCGGTCGGGGGCATGTACCTGGGTTGCGGGCACATCCCCAGTGGGAGATGTGCAGGAGGCAGCTGATCGGTGTTTCTCTCTCATTGATGTTTCTGGCTCTCTGTCTCTCTCCCTTCCTCTCTGTAAAAAAATCAATTCCTCTCTGAAATAAATAAAATATATTTTAAAAAATAAAGGAATAGTTAGGCAGTCATTAAGGTATCACTATCAAAACAGCCTTGATTCCAAGAATATCATCATCTGATTAGAGAGAATAAAGAATTCTGAGTTGTCAATAATACTAATATAGGTCTTTTTTCTTACTTAAAATTCTTCCAATAAAGTAGAGTGTTTTGAGTTGCTCTTGCTGTGACAGAAAGATATTATGATAAGTCAGGTGAGGGGAGGGAGGGTTGCTGACAAGGGTCATTATTTGAAAAATTCTGGCCTTTGTTTTTTACACATTTTCACCATGACACAATAACATCCAATACTTATTGTAGTTATTTAACCTAATCATTGTGCCAAAGATATAATTGATCTTTCTTACACAGGAGGAACATAGAATAACAATGCCCTAATTTTGTGTGTCTCTGTTCTGTAATGACAGGCTGTCATCTTCTATAATTTACCAGAGATGATGAACAATTTGTGTAGGCTGAATGTAGTTGCTTAGTTACCACCCTTTAAAACGTCCTTAAATGTAATTGCTTCTTTGCCAGGGAAACATTGATCCAGCTAATTTGCATTGAACCACTCTCTAAGAGCTCAACATATTAAATACTCCTGTGCTTTTAATTTCAAATTATTTGCCCTTTAAGTTCTGTTAAGGTAACTCACCTTTTTATGCTCATTATTTGTCTTTGAACAAAGTGAAACTTCCAAATGATTATTTGTACATAGTCATTTCCCCATTGTTTTTCTCTATCTCTATTCATATTGCTTTTTCAGAGTTGAGGATAGAAACTTGTGAAGAATAATGAAAATCTCCAGTCTCTCTGAATGATTTTAAATGCTTTCAAACACCACAGTCTGGCTTTCTTTAACTGTGTATCAAAATTTGTACCATATAAATGTTCTTTTGGCTTCTCTATTGATGTAGGAATAATTTACAACTCAGAACAAAGCCAACTTACTTTTTTGATCTAAGTTTGAGGCGGGTGTGAGATAGGAGAGACCAGAAGTGGATTTGAGGAAGAACATGTTTATATTTCTACCCTCTAATCCTCAAGTTTACTAAATGACATCCAAGCTAGATTAGAGGAGAAAGTTTGGAAAAGAGACAAAAGGAAATTAGAAACAGTGTAGTGACTTCACTCTCTGAACCCCACTCATGTATGTGTGTTCATCCTTTCAAATCTACATCTCAGGATCCCAGAGAGGAAAGTCTCAGGAGAAATCTGGAATAACTGCAAGCCCTCAGTAGAAACCCCTTACTCCATGCTGGCTTAGCAAAGTGACAGAAAGTGTAGATAGAAAAAAGTAGGCCAGAGATACCCCTATTTCCCCACACAACTTTTCCATGGATCCCGAGATCCAGTTATTCCTATAGGCCCAGCGTGGGGACACAGAAGTTAGCTAAGAGTGAGAGCTGGTAAATGGCCTGCCAGGAGGTCATCCAACCGGGTTGAGAAGGTTTTTATCAAAAGATCACTTGCGTGCGCTTCCAACCAGGGATGAGATGGATGCCGAAAGGAACCAGGAAGACCGGGAACACCAGAGAGCAACAAGGGAGCTAGTGGTCAAGAGCTTTGAGCTCTACCTGGGAAAGTGCTAAACACCTCGAACCAAGAGGACAAACAGGTTACATCCTCAGTAGACACCAGCAGGCGACCTCAGAGAAGTGACATATGCAATACTGTAAT
Source organism: Myotis lucifugus (assembly GCF_000147115.1). NCBI lineage: Eukaryota > Metazoa > Chordata > Mammalia > Chiroptera > Vespertilionidae > Myotis > Myotis lucifugus. The sequence goes on along the minus strand of NW_005871048.1, from coordinate 38,490,764 downwards.
GCTTCATATGCTGGGACGCAGATTCTACCCCAGAGGGAAGGATGGAAGAAGGCAGAATATTCCGTTAAGGTTTAACCTGGTAAGTGATCTGGTTACAAGTTGGAATTTATTAAGTTAAGATCACTGGTAGACTGAGAGAATCCAGGAACTACTTGTTTTAAATTCCCTGCTATTTGACAGTCTGGGGAACCGGATTTAATTGAGTTATATCAATAAAGTGAACATGTTTGCATTCCATTTAACTTGTACCTCTGTGGCTCAGCCTGATTGTGTGTCAGGATGGCAGGGGTTGGGTGATAAAGTTGGAGAGGGCAGAAGAGTATATTGAAGTTTCTGTCCCATATGGGACAGTCTGGTGATATGATCAAGAGTAGATGAACTAGAAAGTTGCTAAGAGAATGGATCTTAAAGGTTCTCATCACAAGAAAAAAATTCTGTAACTCTGTATGCTGATCAATATTAACTAGTCTTATTGTGATCATTTCACAACATATACAAATATAAAATTACTATGTTTTACACCTGAAACTAATATGTTGTATGCCAATTATGCCTCAAAAAAAGAGTAGACAATTTGGTTTGAATCCTGGCTCCATCAATGACCAGTTTTGTGTTTTGGAGCAAATTATTTTATTCCACTGAATTTGATTTGCCTCATCTGTAAAATATGATAATATTCAACTTCATAGGCTTGTTGGGAAGTTTTGAAATAAAATATATTGCACTGTTGGCACATAGTATCTGGAATATAATTGCAATGAATTATATTTTTGACTTCCAGTGCTCTCCCTCATCCCCACTGCCCCCTCCTGTATTCACTTTTGTATTTATGTGTCTGGCACAGAGTAGATGTTCAATAAATAGTTGTTGAATAAATAAATTGGTAAAGAGCTCTAGGGAAATAGCTGGGAATATAAATCAGGTTATACCCATAGACTAAGATCCAAATAAAAGGAGAAAACTTAGACCCCAGTGTGGTGAAGGAAAAAGCAGGTGGTTATAAATAGTAAGTCTCAGGTTAGCAGGTTGTGATTAGAGTGAGGGAAACAGAAAACATATGCACACATATGGTTACAATAGAAAGGGAACAGAAACCCATGGTCCACATAAACAAAAAAAATCCTGAGCTCTAAAGGCATATCTTTATAGACCACTGGTTGTGTTTTCCAACAGTATGTGTATGTTTCTGGGAAAGTGTGTGTGTTTCTGAATGTCTATAAAATACTTGGACTAGAATTTTCAATTTTACCTGATTGTTTTGGACTTCTGAGTCTATCTGTCTATCTGTTTATTTATCTATCATATGCAAACTGGTTTTTCTGTATGAAAAAAAGTAAATGGAATTTACTCCATCATAAGGTCAGTACTAATGCTTTAAGAATTTTAAAAAGCTTGTAAAGATGAAGAAAATTTAAAAAGATTTTCATTTGACATTTAAAGATCATAGTAGATTTTCAGAATGTAATTAACCCTTAGACTTGGTTCATTTATAAAATGGGTACAGGTTTGACCTTGGAATAAGCACAAAATCTTAAAGGGCAATGGAATTAGGACATAATATACCTTCCTTCCCCCCCTACTTATTCCAAAACTAAAAAAAACTTTAAAATCTTATGTTTGTAATTTTTATTATTTTTATCAAATTGCTGGGAATGATGGGTGATGGTTTTCTGAAGGAAAACAAATGTCTATTTCTGATGTTTAAAGAGATTTAATATCCTTGACATAGTAAATGATGCTGTTTAGTTCTGTTTTTCTTGAAAAGCCTCATCATTTGATTTTTATATTTGTTGGTGCATAAAGAATGCCCTGTGCACAAAATGGTCTGTCCTAATAGTATGATATTCTCATCAAGCCATAAATTAATGGTCTTTTGTTTATGAGAAAAGAAAAAGGTTAATTCTTGGGTTCTTTTGAAAATAACTATTTGACTGTGTCATCATTATTGAATTAATGTGGGATGAAGGTTTCATGCTTCCTGTAAAGATCTTTCTCTGATACCAGAGGCAGGGAAAAGTTGACCAGGAGAAGCTATAACAGAACCCAGCTGAGCAGGAAGGAGTTGGTCCAGTGAGTCTCAAACTTTAGCATCATAGGAATCACTTGAATAATTTGTTAAACCACAAATCTCTGGGCCCTATACCCAGAGATTTTGATTTAATGAGTAGTGTCATTGATTGAATGGTATCCTCCAAAAAATATATTCATATGTCTGTGAATGTGACCTCATTTGTAGATATAATTAAGGATCTCCAAATGACTTTTGGACTAGTTGCAGGGTAGTCAACCATGTGATTAGAGCATTGGAACTTTCATCCCTCCAACCTTCCTACCCTCCCCAATCCCAGCCCCCACCTCCTAGGAGGAGAGAGGTTGAAGACTGAATTCCATCAGTAATGACCAATAATTTAATCAACCTGCCTATGTAATGAAGTCTCCATAAAACCCCAAGAGGATAGTGTTCCAAATGCCTCCAGGTTGGTGAACATGGAGATATTTGGGGAGGGTGGTGTGCTCTGAAAGGGCTTGGAAGCTCTACGCCCATTATTCATACCTCACTCTATGCATCTCTTCCATCTGGCTATGACTGAATTATATCCTTTTATAATAGACCAGTGATCTAGTAAATAAAAATGTTTTCTGAGTTTTGTGAGCTGCTTTAGCAAACCAAACCCAAAGAAGGGGTTATTGGAACCTTTGCTCTATAATTGGTCAGTCAGAAGCACAGGTGACAACCTGGACTTGTGACTGGCATCTGAAGTGGGGGAGCGGGGAGGAGCCACAACCTGTGGAATCTGATGCTTTGAGTAGACAGTGTCAGAATTAATTTGAATTGTAAGACACACAGCTGGTCTCAGAGAATTCCTTGGATGTGTGAACAAAACCCCCAAACACACTGGAATTGTGTGTTCAGAACCTTTAAAAAGAGTGTGGAAGACTTTTCTTGGCATTACTTTTTCTTGTAGTTTTTTTTTGTAGTCTACCAAAAATCTGGACAACATAAAACTCATACTTATCTATGGGACTTTTGAAGAGTATTAGATGATTAGTCCTTCAACTTTGTTATTTTTCAAAATTATTTTAGCTGTTCTGTCTTTTGCATTTTTATATAAAGTAAGCTTGTCAACTTTTACAAAAAAATCCCACTGGAATTTTGAATGGAATTGCATTGAATATATAGGTGAATTTGGGGAGATTCGATATCTTAATAATATTGAGTTTTCCAAAGCACGAACACAGTATATATCTTCATTTGTTTAGTTCTTCTCTAATTCCTCTCAGCAGTATTTTGTAGTTTTCTATGTACTGATATTGAAGATATTTTGTTAAATTTATTCCTAAGTAATTTATGTTTTTTTTCCTTCAATGAACATGAGGGTGCAGATATCTTTTGAAGATAGTGATTTTGTTTCCGTCAGATAAATTCCCAGAAGTGGAATTACTGGATCAAAATTTCTACCCTTTACAATGATGGTGCAGTGCAGTGCTTGGCTCCAGGAATCATATCAAACACTATTAGTGTGAACTCAGACATCATCTGTCAGCTGGTGTGGATTCTAAAATATTTAGTAATTCAGTCCTTGGTCAGGGAGGACTGAGACCTTTCTGGGGAAGAGTGTTGCCAGCATGTGCTGGTAAATATTTAACAACCAGGTCTCTGAACAAAGAAAAACTCTGACTTATAGTGTTTGCCAATTTCTGTGTCTACATACTCCCACCATGGCTGATGTCAAGCTAGCAGTGTGTTATTACTAAACTCGGGGTTGGAGAGAGCTGTGCAGTTACACATTAGTAGCATTTCTATCATGGAAACACAACAGATAAAACCCAAGGGCGTAGATAACAGGAAATTGTAGTAAAATTAGAAAGTTATAAGTTTTGAGTATTTATTACCTTTGCTTTTAATATTGGAAATGTAAAGATATTATCTATATATCTAAAAGCCTAAGCAACCATTACGACCGAACAACTGAATGACTGGCCAGTAGCTATGATGCACACTGACCCAGACCTTATTGCTGGGGCCCTGACAGCCCCGAATCCGATTCACCGCACCCCAGACCCAGACAGGAAGGAGGGAGCCTGATTCCTTGCAGAACCGGCTGTTGGTTAGCTTGCTGCTGGGGCCCTGACAGCCCCGAATGCAGTTCACCCGTCTCCCGGACCCAGACAGGGTGAGATGGCCCGGATTGGCCCTGTTCGCTGGCCAGGCCTAGGGACCCCACCCGTGCACGAATTCGTGCATCAGGCCTCTAGTTTTCAAATAATCTGATTATTTATATAGAACATTTCAGAGGTTTTTTGGGGACCATTTTTCCTCCCTTGTTGCTTTGTCATTTCTCCTTTTTACCTTCAGCTGCTCTGGTTCAAAGGGTTTTTATCATAGTGTCTTGGTTTTGGATTTTGAGATTTTGCTGAACTATTTGGTTTTTATTCACTTAGTGACATTAACACCTGAGTTATTTTTTTAAAATATATTTTTATTGATTTCAGAGAGAAAGGAAGAGGGAGAGAGAGATAGAAACATCAATGATGAGAGAGAATCATTGATTGGCTGCCTCCTGTATACCCCTTACTGGGGATCAAGTCCGCAACCTGGGCATGTTCCCTTGACTGAAATCAAACCCGGGACCCTTCAGTTTGCAGGCCAGTGCTCTATCCATTGAGCCAAACCAGCTAGAGCAACACCTGAGATATTTTTAAAGACTAACATTCTGCCAGTGAAATTATAGCTCATTTATCAAACAAGATTTTGTGCCCAATATCAATTGAGCAGATTAAATATCACTCCTATTGTTTTCCATACCCCAAACTATATTTTTCTGTTGATTTATTCTGATTTAATTTGCTTACTAAAATATCTTTAAAATATATCAGCTTTTAATTTCCAATAAATAACACATATAAGTTTGGGCATATTCAACCTTTTACCCATTATAAAGTAAAAAGAAAATAATTTATAATTAGCCCTTACAAACAATGTAACTTTGAATTTCTCCATTATTTTATTGTATGTAAAAGATTTTTAATGTAATATTCTATATAAATTACAGTTTCTTATTTTATAAAAGACATGAGAAACAATATAAAACATATTCTGTTTAATAACTCATGTTAGGATTTACTAGATAAAGAGAAAATAAAGGGCAAAAGGGTATCTTTTCTTTTAAAAAATTTGATCCTGATTTAAGCACTGTGACTGGCCCATGGTAAGTACTACATAGTGTTAGATATTATTTTTATTAGTATGCTTACTAAATCTTAAAAGTACATAGCGTATTTTGGAATTTTTTTTTTAACAAAGTGAATTATTTCAGGCATATTCCAGGTTACCCTGTTAACTGGGAAATAGAATTAATTAGAGCACACCATTGTCTGAATAGTCCATTCAATTGAATTTTCAGAATGGAATCATTTTCTAGTCAGCCTGATAATTTAAACCTATGCAAGAAATTAAAAATTCTGACTAATAAAAAATTAATAAAAGATACTTAACAAAAGTGAGTTTGGGGTCTATTAAACTCTGGAAAGATACACCCCAGTCTTGGGAAGTTTTCTTGGGGAAGGAAAACTGAAAAATAGCACCATGAATTAATCACACTTCCCAGGTGTGAGCACAACTTTTCTTTTTAATGGCCCAATTTCCTTTGTTGTTGTTGTTTTTTTAAAAAATCTTTATTGTTGAAAGTATTACAGATGTCCTCCTTTTTCCCCATTGGTCCCTTCTAGCCCACCCCCACCCTCTCCCCAGGCCTTCACCACCCCATTGTCTGTGTCTGGGTCTGTGGGTTGTGGACATGTGCATACAAGTTGAGCATAACTTTTGAGAAACACCAAAGAGGACCTTGTGCATGGACTATTTGATTGGCTTTGCCATAGCACTAACAAATGCTTGACTTTTGCTAATGTAGTAATTTAGGGATGATAAGTGGAACCTGCCAGCAATGCCATTTTGCTTGATTGTACCTTAATTGCTTTTATGTCATTGATATCAAACTGTGCATAGAGACTATTTTAACTCATAACAAATAATACACTTTGTTTTTACATGGCTAAATAATATCCTACAGAAGGAACACCCTTATGTCATAGAATAATGGCTTAATATGTCCATTAAAGGAAGACCTGCTTTTTCTAGTTGTTAAACTATTGTTCATAGACAGTGTTGATGAGTTGGTTATATTTATTTCATAATGTAAAACTGGGTTGATGTGTGCTTGTTGCTTGTGTTGCAAATTTACCTAAATGATTAACTTAAACATATTGTATATACTCAACAATAACATACTTTATTCTAGTGTGCAGACAGCACTGGATTGTCACAGCATAATTAGTAGTAATAACAATTAAAACCTTTGTGACAATTAAGATACTAGATAATACTTGAAATTCAAGGCAGCAAATGCAAGCTAACAATAGAATGAAGGCTATTTTTAATATAATGCATTCATGACTCAACATGTGAACATTTTACATACTGGTTTATCCGAGAGCTGTGATACATACAAGAAATTTCGTGCTTGTTCCAAGTGTGGCTCTTGTGGCAAAACAAATTCTAGAGATTACCAAGTAAACTCTACCACTTCTATGCCCCCCGCCGCACCCAGCACGTTGACATTTAGGTCAGATAATCTGTTTTTTGGTAATTCTCACCTGAGGATATTTTTCCATTGATTTTTTTAGAGAGAATGGAAGGGAGGGGGGAGAAAGAGAGAAATGTTGATCTGAGAGACACATCTATTGGTTGCTTCCCTGCAACCAAGGTACGTGCCCTTGACCGGAATCAAACCCGGAACCCTTCAGTCTGAGGGCAGACGCTGTATCTTCTAAGCCAAGCTAGCTCGGGCCAGATTGTCTGTGTTGGCTGGCCTGTGCCTTGTAGTTTGTTTAGCAGCATTCCTGGGCTCTACCCATTAGATGCCAGGAGCCTCAGCCACCCCATTATTTGTCCATCAAAAATGTCTCAAGACATTGCTGAAACTCCTGAGAGGCACAACTGCCCCTAATTGGGAGCCACTGTTCTAAGGTGACACATCTGACCATACAGGTGATGCCTGAATTCCCGCCACAGCATCCCACTGGATGTCTGTCTAGACCAGTGATGGTGAACCTTTTGAGCTCGGCGTGTCAGAATTTTGAAAAACCCTAACTTAACTCTGGTTCCGTGTCACATACAGAAATTTTTTGATATTTGCAACCATAGTAAAACAAAGATTTATATCTTTGATATTTATTTTATATATTTAAATGCCATTTAACAAAGAAAAATCAACCAAAAAAATGAGTTCGCGTGTCACCTCTGACACGCGTGTCATAGGTTCGCCATCACTGGTCTAGACTGTGGTTGGAATCATCCAGTGCACTCAGTTGGTCCTGGCAGGGCCCCTTACCCTGGCTTTCTTTGAGCTGAAATCAGTCACTCAGTACATCCTTGTGGACCATGCAGTGTTTTGCATCCCATACAACAAGCCTTTTATATGTTTAAAGATAACTCTGGTCATCTTAAAGATTTTAAGGCCCCACGATGCTTCTTTAGAATCATCAAAACTCATCACTCAAGGTGGTGGGCTGTGTAGTGTAATTTCCAGCATCTTGAGCACTTTACATTGTCTTCAAAATGCTTCCCACACCTGGTCCTCTGATGCCTGAGTTCTACAATCAGAACTTTAGTCATTGGTGAAAGTCAAACAGGAAATAAAGTTGGAATCTTCCTGATGAAATCAACATACTTAGCCTTATTAATAATTTATACCTGTTTGCATGAAAAACAGGAAAATCAGCAATAACAATTATACAGCATGCAATTATACACACACACACACACACACACACACATACACACACGAGCACAAGATGAGGTCATCATTGATATTTGGAATTTAATGGATTTTTTTTTACCCTGCTTTATTTTCCTGACCTCTTAGTCAACCTGATTTTACATCATTCAGATGATAGACACCTCCTACCCTCTATACGCACCACCACTGTCACCACCACCTTCTTGACTGTTTTCAGAATTTTTTCTAGATTCTCCAGGATTCTTTTCACTTCAGAACCTGCAAATGCTGAATTATTATTTTTGTAAACTTAATTAAACTTTATGTTGGGATGTGACACACTTAAGGAAAGTATACAAGCCATGAGTGCACAGCTTGATGATTTTACGAAATGAAAAACACCCATTAAGAACAGAAAATTGCAGTCCCCTGGAAACCCCCTATGCTCTTTTCCAGTTACTACACTCCAACAGTAACCACTATTATAACTTCTAACAGCTTAGATTGTCTATTTTTGAACTTTATATGGAATCATACAGCTTGTGTTCTGTTTTGACTTCTTTCTTACAACATTATGTGATTTTTCCAAGTAAGTCATGTCTATTCCCATTACTGTGTGGTATACTGTTGTATAAGTAGATCACAATTTATGTTTTGTTCATTCTGCTATTGGACATTTGTGTTGTTTTCAGTTTAGGTCTACTGTGCACATCATTGTACATGTCTTCCAATAAACACATGCATGCAGTTGTGTTGAGCGTATACCTAGGAAATAAACTGCTAGGTCATGAAGTATGCCTATATTCAACTTCAGTAGATGCTGCCAGTTTTCCTAAGTGCTGGTACCAATTTGTGCTTCCACCAGCAGTGTATGTCCATTTTTATAAATTTAACCATACTTGTAGATATGTGGTGTGCTATCTCACTGCAGTGTGAATTTTCATTTTCCTTACTAATAATGTTGAGTAACTTGTCATTTATTAAGAAGATTGAAAATCATGTTTTGTGAAGTGGCTGTTCAATATTTTGTGCATTTTAATTGGATTGTCTGTCTCCTTATTGATTTTTAGTATTTTTTAAAATAATTTTTGGATTTAAGTCCTTTGTTGTATTTATGTATTGCAAGTACAGGGCTTGGCAAAAGTAGGTTTACAGTTCACATGGAAAATAATACAATAATCTATAATAATAAAAGCATAATATGCTAATTAGACCAGACGTCCTCCTGGACGTCCTTCTGGGATGAAGCTGGGGCTGTAGCCACGGGATGGAGGCAGCAGCCTCAGCTGCGAGGGAGGGATTGAGGCAGCTGCTGTGAAGGCCTACTCTTGCAGGAATTTCGTGCATCGGGCCTCTGGTTAATAAATAATAATACAAGAATAAACTCTGTTTCATGTTTTCACAACTATAAACCTACTTTTGCCCACCCTTGTATTTTCTCCTATTTTATCATTTATCTTCTTCCTGTACTGATGATGACTTTGGATAAGTAGAAGTTTTAATTTTAGTGTATTCCAATTTATCATCATTTCCTTTAGGATTAGAGTTTTTTATTTTTATTTTTTTATTTTTAAAATATATTTTATTGATTTTTTACAGAGAAGAAGGGAGAGGGATAGAGAGCCAGAAACATGGATGAGAGAGATCGATCAGCTGCCTCCTGCACGCCCCCCAGTGGGGATGTGCCCGCAACCAAGGTACATGCTCTTGTCCGGAATCGAACCTGGGACCCCTGAGTCTGCAGGCCGATGCTCTATCCACTGAGCCAAACCGGTTCGGCTAGGATTAGAGTTTTGTGTGGCCTATTTAAGAAATCTTTGTTTACTTCAAAGTTATCAAGATACACCTCTAAGTTATCTCCTGGAAGCTTTATTCTCTTTACATTTACAAGCTACCTGGAACTGACTTTTGCTTATAATATGAGTTAAAGGTCAAGATACATTTTTTATGAGTATATTCAAATGGCCCAGGATTATTTATGAAAATGATCATCCTTCCCCCAGTGCACTACAATAGAACCTTTGCCATAATCAGGCAATTGTACATGTGTGGGTATGAATCCTGAATGCTTAGTTATACTCTGAGCTTAAACGGGTAGGGGAGGCAGGATCAATTTCAAACTCTGTTGTCAGCAAACTGTTACTCCCCCAACATGCCACCTACTCCATAGAGTGAACATGAGCTGTTTCAAACCATCGGAGGGATTTAATTGCCAGTTCTAAAGTCTAAATTCATCTAATATGCAAATTAATGTTAATATTTATTAGCTATGTAAGGAAAATAAACACATGCATATGAAACTGAATGTACCTCAGATGCAAGCAGCCATGACTGATACTCTGCACCTCAATAGCAATCATCAGAGTGGGTGCAAGGACACAGCAATAATAACAATGGTTAAGTGGCACTGCCAAGAGAGTCCTGCCTCTCTGCTAAACCACTTCAAATAAATTGTGTTATATATCGTCTCACTACATAGATATAGCTTGAGACTGTCCTACCACCATCCCTTCCTTTCCAATTAAGTTATGCCCTCTAATAATATAGAAATTCTAATATCTAATATAGATATTAGTGATACTACTGTTGCTAATAATAATGCTAATGGCATTTGACAGTTTTTGGAGGAGTTGCCAGATACTCTTCTAAGTATTTTACATATATTACTTCATTTTCCCCTTATAATAGTCTTATGAGGCAAGTACTATTATTTCCTACTTTTTACTCTTCCCTTCCTCTTCCTACTTCCTCTGGAGTGGCTGTCAGGAGCCATAGCACATGCTCTTGGCACAGTGCCCTGTGGGCATCGGCACGTAGTGCGTGTCCACTGCTCCATAACCAAAGCACGTGTGAGCAGGGCTGCAAAAGCAGTGGTGGGCAGACAGGGCTGTAACTGCATCTTCCTTCTGGTTGCAATTAGTACAGCATAACAATACTGACTCACCGCTGTGGGCTGCAGAATTTCTCACTTCCCTTGTTTAGTGCAAGGCATTCTCAGTAGAGGCTTTTAGACAGCCTGTATTTATAATAAGGGTTGCTCAGTGGTAGGGAAAGCTGAATTTCCCACTGGGAAACTCAAAATCTGTGACACGCTGATTTTTTTCATTTGCTGGTCCAAAGAAAAAGTTGAACTTAAATGTGACTTATGTGATTTTGGCTTCCTTCCCTCCCCTCCCTCCCTTCCTTCCCTTCCCTTCCTTTCCTTCCTTCCCTTCCTTTCCTTCCGT